>NC_133621.1:164705542-165040542 GCF_048593235.1 Sminthopsis crassicaudata
GAGGAAAAGGGGTAAAATAAGGGGAGGAATTTTAAGGTGAGGGAGGGATACTAAAAAGGGAGGGATGTGAAAAACAAATGGTACTCACAAGTTTAATACTGGGAGGGGGTAAGAGGGAAGGAAAGGAGAAAAGCATAAGCAGGGGTTAACCTTTGATCCAGCATTGCAGCTATTGGGTTTATATCCCAAAGAAATACTGAGGAGGGGAAAGGGACCTGTATGTGCCAAAATGTTTGTGGCAGCTCTTTTCATAGTGGCCAGAAACTGGAAGATGAATGGATGTCCATCAATTAGAGAATGGTTGGGTAAATTATGGTTTATGAAGGTTATGGAATATTATTGCTCAGTAAGAAATGACCAGCAGGAGGAATACAGAGAAGCTTGGAGAGACTTACATCAACTGATGCTGTGTGAAATGAATAGAACCAGAAGATCGCTGTACACTTCAATGTTGTATGAAGATGTATTCTGATGGAAGTGGATATCTTCAACATTAAGAAGATCCAACTCATTTCCAGTTGATCAATGATGGACAGAAACAACTACACCCAGAGAAGGAACACTGGGAAGTGAATGTAAACTGTTAGAACTACTGTCTATCTATCCAGGTTACTTATACCTTTGGAATCAAATACTTAATGTGCAACAAGAAAATGGTATTTACACACATATATTGTACCTAGGTTATATTGTAACACATGTAAAATATATGGGATTGCCTGTCATCAAGGGGAGGGAGTAGAAGGAGGGAGGAGATAATTTGGAAAAATGAATACAAGGGATAATGTTATAAAAAGAAATTACTCATGCATATATAATGTCAAAAAATTTATAAATAAAAATTTAAAAAAATAAGCAGGGGTTAACAGGATGGCAAGCAATATAGAATTAGTCATTCTAACCATAAATGTGAATGGGGTAAACTCCCCCTTAAAGAGGAAGCAGTTAAGAGAGTGGATTAAAAGCCAGAATCCTACTATATGTTATTTACAGGAAACACACCTGAAACAGGGTGATACATCCAGAATAAAAGTAAAAGGGTGGAGCAGAATCTACTATGCTTCAGTTGAAGCCAAAAAAGCAGGGGTAGCCATTCTCATCTCAGATCAAGCAAAAATAAAAATTGATCTAATTAAAAGAGATAAGGAAGGGCATTATATCCTGCTAAAGGGTAGCACAGATAATGAAGCAGTATCAATATTAAACATATATGCACCAAGTGGTGCAGAATCTAAATTCTTTAAAGAGAAACTAAGAGAGCTGCAAAAAGAAATTGCAAAACCATAATAGTGGGAGATCTCAACCTTGCACTCTCAGAATTATATAAATCAAAGCACAAAATAAATAAGAATGAAGTCAAAGAGGTAAATAGAATACTAGAAAAGTTTGATATGATAGATCTTTGGCGAAAGCTAAATGGAGACAGAAAGGAATATACTTTCTTCTCAGAAGTTCATGGAACCTATACAAAAATTGATCATATACTAGGACATAAAAACCTTAAAATCAAATGCAGTAAGGCAGAAATAGTAAATGCATCCTTTTCAGACCACAATGCAATGAAAATTACATTTAATAAAAGGGCAGGGGAAAATAGACCAAAAAATAATTGGAAACTAAATAATCTTATACTAAAGAATGATTGGGTAAAACAGCAAATCATAGACATAATTAATAATTTCACCCAAGAAAATGACAATAATGAGATATCATACCAAAATGTGTGGGATACAGCCAAAGAAGTAATAAGGAGAAGTTTTATATATCTGGAGGCCTACTTGCATAAAATAGAAAAAGGGAAGGTCAATGAATTGGGCTTACAACTAAAAATGCTAGAAAAGGAACAAATTAAAAAACCCCAGGCAAACACGAAACTTGAAATTCTAAAAATAAAAGGTGAGATTAATAAAATTGAAAGTAAAAAAAAAAACTATTGAATTAATTAATAAAACTAAGAGTTGGTTCTATGAAAAAACCAACAAATAGACAAACCCTTAGTAAATCTGATTTAAAAAAGGAAAGAGGAAAAGCAAATTGTTAGTCTTAAAAATGAAAAGGGAGAACTCGCCACTAATGAAGAGGAAATTAGAACAATAGTTAGGAGCTACTTTGCTGAACTTTATGCCAATAAATTTGATAATTTAAATGAAATTGAAGAATACCTTCAAAAATATAGCTTGCCCAGATTAACAGTGGAAGAAGTAAATAGTCTAAATAGTACTATTTCAGAAAAAAAGAAATAGAACAAGCTATTAACCAATGCCCTAAGAAAAAATCCCCAGGAACAGATGGATTTACATGTGAATTCTATCAAACATTTAAAGAACAACCAACTCCAATGCTATATAAGCTATTTGAAAAAATAGGGATCGAAGGAGTCCTACCAAATTTCTTTTATGACACAGACATGGTACTGATACCTAAACTGGGTAGGCTGAAAACAGAGAAAGAAAATTATAGACCAATCTCCTTAATGAATTTTGATGCTAAAATCTTAAATAAAATGTTAGCAAAAAGAGTACAGAAAATCATTCCTAGGATAATACACTATGACCAAGTAGGATTTATACCAGGAATGCAGGGCTAGTTCAATATGAGGAAAACTATTAGCATAATCGACTATATTAATAACCAAATTAACAAAAATCATATGATCATCTCAATAGATGCAGAAAAAGCATTTGATAAAACCCAACATCCATTCCTACTAAAAACACTTGAGAGTATAGGAATAAATGGACTATTCCTTAAAATAATAAGGAACATATATTTAAAACCATCAGTAAACATCATATGTAATGGCGATAAACTGGAACCTTTCCCAGTAAGATCAGGAGTGAAACAAGGTTGCCCACTATCACCATTACTATTCAATATTGTACTAGAAATGCTAGCGTTGGCAATAAGAGCCGAGAAAGAGATTCAAGGAATTAGAGTAGGTAATGAGGAAACCAAACTATCACTCTTTGCAGATGATATAATGGTATACTTAGAAAACCTTAAAGACTCTGCTAAAAAGCTATTAGAAATAATTCAGAACTTTAGCAAAGTTGTAGGATACAAAATAAATCCATATAAATCCTCAGCATTTTTATACATTACCAAAAAATCCAACAGCAAGAAATACAAAGAGAAATTCCATTCAAAATAACGGTCGATAGTATAAAATATTTGGGAATATACCTACCAAAGGAAAGTCAGGAATTGTACGAGCAAAATTACAAAACACTTGTCACAAAAATAATGTCAGATTTAAATAATTGGAAAGACATTCAGTGCTCTTGGATAGGCCGAGCGAATATAATTAAGATGACAATACTCCCCAAACTAATCTATTTATTTAGTGCTATACCAATCAGATTCCCAAGAAACTACAATGACCTAGAAAAAATAATAACAAAATTCATATGGAAGAACAAAAGGTCGAGAATTTCAAGGGAAGTAATGAAAAAAAAAAATCAAATGAAGGTGGCCTAGCTGTACCTGATTTAGAACTATATTATAAAGCAGTAGTCACCAAAACCATTTGGTATTGGCTAAGAAATAGACTAGTTGATCAGTGGAATAGGTTAGGTTCACAGGACAAGAGAGTGAATAAAAATAGCAATCTAGTGTTTGACAAACCCAAAGATCCCAACTTTTGGGATAAGAATTCATTATTTGACAAAAACTGCTGGAAAAATTGCAAATTAGTATGGCAGAAACTAGGCATGGACCCACACTTAACACCACATACTAAGATTAGATCAAAATGGGTCCAAGATTTAGGCATAAAGAACGAGATCATAAATAAATTAGAGGAACATAGTATAGTTTACCTCTCAGACTTGTGGAGGAAGAAGGAATTTGTGACCAAAGGAGAACTAGAGATCATTATTGATCACAAATTAGAAAATTTTGATTACATCAAATTAAAAAGCTTTTGTACAAACAAAACTAATGCAAAGAAGATTAGAAGGGAAGTAACAAATTGGGAAAACATTTTTACAGTTAAAGGTTCTGATAAAGGCCTCATCTCCAATATATACAGAGAATTGGCTTTAATTTATAAGAAATCAAGCCATCCTCCAATTTATAAATGGTCAAAGGATATGAACAGACAATTTTCAGATGATGAAATTAAAACTATTTCCACTCATATTCAAGAGAGTTCCAAATCACTATTGATCAGAGAAATTCAAATTAAGACAACTCTGAGATACCACTATATGCCTGTCAGATTGGCTAAGATGACAGGAACAAATAATGATGAATGTTGGAGGGGATGTGGGAAAACTGGGACACTAATGCATTGTTGGTGGAGTTGTGAAAGAATATGGCCATTCTGTAGAGCAATTTGGAACTATGCCCAAAAAGTTATCAAACTGTGCATACCCTTTGATCCAGCAGTGATACTACTGGGCTTATATCCCAAGGAAATACTAAAGAAGGGAAAGGGACCTGTATGTGCCAAAATGTTTGTGGCAGCCCTTTTTGTAGTGGCTAGAAACTGGAAAATGAACGGATGCCCATCAATTGGAGAATGGTTAGGTAAATTATGGTATATGAATGTTATGGAATATTATTGTTTTGTAAGAAATGACAACAGGGTGAAAACAGAGAGGCTTGGAGAGACTTACATCAATTAATGCTGAGTGAAATGAGTAGAACTAGGAGATCATTATACATTTCAGCAATGATACTGTAAGAGGATGTATTCTGATGGAAGTGGATATCTACAATATAGAGAAGAGCTAATCCAATTCCAAATGATCAATGATGGACAGAATCAGCTACACCCAGAAAAGGAACACTGGCAAATGAGTGTAAACTGTTAGCATTTTTTGTTTTTCTCTCCAAGTTATTTTTACCTTCTGAATCCAATTCTTCCTTTGCAAGAACAACAACAACAATAAAATTCAGTTCTGCACATATATATTGTACCTAGGATATACTATAACATATTTAATATGTATGGGTATGCCTGCCATCTATGGGAGGGGGTGGAGGGAAGGAGGTGAAAAATTCGGAACAGAAGGGAGTACAAGGGATAATGTTGTAAAAAATTACCTATGCATATGTACTGTCAAAAAATGTTATAATTATAAAATTAATAAAAAAAATTTAAAAAAAGAAAAAATGACCTTGTAAAAAAATTAAAAAATAAAATGAGCTGGAGAAGGAAGTAGCACACCACTTCAGTATATTTGTCAAGAAAACCCAAAAGAGGTCATAAAGAGTCAATCAACAAAAGGATGAATTATAGCAGTGAAATGATGCAGTACTGAGTGTTTCCAAACTCTAAAATAAATTTATGAGTAAAGGAATTAAGAGATTGTGGTCAGATACTAACTCATTTGGAAAAAAAGATCTGGGAACCCAATATTTATAGCAGCATTTTTAAGAGACTGAAGAACTAGAAACAAAATGGGTTTCCCTTAATTGAAGAATATAGCTAAACAATGAATTGAATATAATGGAATTTATGCTGTAACAAACAATTAATATATTGAATACAGAGAAAAATGCAAAGAATGGAAATATTTACATGAACTGATGCAAAATTAATTAAGCTGAACTCGGAAAACAATATACTTTCAAAAAATACAGCAATGTAAGTGGAAAAAGGAACAATAACATAAGGCATAAGGATGGAAATAGAAAATTAGTAAATTCTAAAGAACAAGTTTAACCTCGAAGTAGTGTGAGACTTTGTTTCCTTTTGATCCTTTGCTGAGGTTGGGGTTCACAGGTATGGAATACTGTATGTAACATCATATTTTCCTGAAACATTTATCACTTTTAATGTGTTTTTTTCCTTTCATTTTCTCTCATCTCTGTCTCTGTCTCTCTGTCTCTGTCTCTCTGTGTCTGTCTGTCTCTCTCTTCTCTGTGTCTCTGTCTCTGTCTGAATCTCAGACACACACACACACACACACACACACACACACACACACACGCATACACATACCCCTTTATAACAAGTTATGGTTCTCTAGTATGAGAAATGGGGACGAATACAGTAGGATATCAAGGAGATGTATAAACAAATGAGTCAATGAAGTCTATTTTAAAAAGAAAAACATTGGATGAATATAAGCTAATCAGGTAATACAATAAATGAAATGAATAAAAAGCTAATGTAATCAGAATGCATTAAGAAATTTACAGTGTCCAAAGGAGGCACACTAAGGGCTTAATAAATATTTGTTGGATTGAATTGAATATGGGACAAAATGGTGCTATTGTACAATGATCAGACCATATCTGGAGTGCCATTTGTACAATGCTTAAAAGCTTGCAAATACCTCTATGTACATTATCTCAACAAGTTTTGCATTCTATTTTAATTGATTAAAAGCAACATAAATATTTACAGATGAGGGTGATTATGTAATGAGCATTTAAAGCAAAGCTTCTTAAAATTGTGGGTTGGGACCCCATATGAGGTCATGAAAAAGGTGGCAAAACCATTTCACAACAGTAAAAAAGTTTGAATCGGAACATTTCTGGCAGTGTTTGCCCATGTTGCATCATTCAACTTCACTGCAGTCTTGGTTCTGTGTAATGTTCTGTTCTCTAAATTATAATTGTTCTCTGGGTGCAGGTTTCTTGGGGACCTTCTGAGAGCAGCCTTAGTTTCAGTTCAGTTCAATAATCCCAAATGCAGCCAGGAGTTAAAGTCCAAATCCTTTATTGTCTCTTCCAAAATCTTACCTCCTTCACTTGGGGCTTGGCTAGTTTTTTGGAGGCCTTCCTCTCTCCTTGGTTCCCAAGAGTTCTTGCTGCTAGTCTTTTGTCTCTGCCAGCTTCAGCCTCTCATTTTCCCAATGTCTCCAGCCAGCACAAAGGTGGAAGTGAGAATGAATCTTGACTCTGAATTTCCCTAAGTCTCTCCCCAAAGTCCTCTCCTGAGGTTCTCTCCCAAAATCCCTTTGGCCCTGAGAGCTTCTCACTTATATGTTCCACACTGAATAGGATTAAATCAATGCTAAAATAGATTTAACCATTGTCTCCTCAATTCCACTTAGTACCTTGGTTCAAGTTCTGGCCCATAACATCTCCTTGTAGGATTAAATCAATCATACTGAACCATGATAAATTGGATAATTATTGTCTATCCAAGGTGACTTAGTACCTTGCAAGAATCCTAACAATTCTGACACACAATATGCATACTTTGCATGAATGCTGCCAGAAACACCTTGACTCAGCTTTGAGACAGGGTTGCATAAAAATTTCTTGGGCAAAAAGGGGTAAGAAGCTCTGATTGAGAGCATATCAAACAAGAATTGAATGGTTAAAAATGCTTTAACCTAGAGAAGACATTTAGAAATGATAGTTACCTTTTAATATTGAAGAACTGTCACATGAGAGGGGAATTAAATTTTTTTTTCTAACAAGTTCTAGATCACAATATTGTGAGCAGAGAAGTCAGTCAATAAAAAAGTACCTACTATGTACCAGGCACTATACTATACAGAGTTAGGTTTGATATTGGGAAAAATATTCTTAACAGTGCCCCAAAGTGTAATAGGCTACATGTACAGACAGTGGATTCACCACCACAAAAAGCTTTCTCAAGTTGGGTTAGGAGACCATTTGTTGCTCGTGTTGTGGGGATGTTTCCATATTGGTAATGTTAGGACTAGACAATCTCTGGGGTTCCCTTTTTATAAAATGCTATAATTCTTTAATATCAATATACTTCAAGATACCACATGTCTGCAAAGCATGGAATGTTAACATCTCCAAGGAGTGTAAATTAAATAAAAAGCAGCAATGGAAAGTCTTGTGTGCATAAGCAAACAGCAACATTTTACTAGTAGTTATTTAGACTGGAGAAGCAGTGTTAAAAGATGTATTAATGATATTTATAACTGGGAAAAGGATATATATCCATTGTATATCAAGACTGATAGTCAATGATACTCCTGAGATATCAAAAGAATCAGGATATGATCTCTAGTAAATTGGGCAGATCTTTGGGGATTTGTGGAGAGACGTGGAATAAAGAGCACAGGATTAGAAGGTATGGAAGATTTCATTTGTAATAGACTCATGTTGAAATTATAAAGGTAAATGCAAATGTAATGGCAAAGTATTAAGCATTATGATAGGGATATAAAATTAATGGTTCTAACTTATTTTATACTTTGGAAAATATATTTTATTTTCAACCATAGTGAAAAAAAACCCTTAAAAGTGGAATATCAACTATCCCCCCCTGTATTGCTTGTGCAGAAATGATTGTAGTCCTGTCAAGATTTTTAGCCAGAGTATATATAACCTTCTTCTCTTGTGTCAGCCTCCAGGCATCTTTGATCTCAATTGGTGTGAATTTCATTTAATTGCTGAGCATAGAAAAATGCAAGGTGTATCATGTAATTTTTTTTTTCTAGATGGCACTTAATTTATCCTCTTGAAGCTCATGTAGATCATAGGACCATGTTTAGCTGGTAGAGCTCCTTAATTCTGATGGCTAATCTTTAATTAGGAACAATACAACTCCCATCTTCATGTGTTATACTCTTAGTCAAAATTTGTATTCCACTCCATATTCACTCATTCAACCTCTTCATCAAAAGACAATTTATTGGAATAATACTTATAATAATTATGCTGGCAATAATAGAGTAATAACAGTAATATTGCAGCCATGGAAATGTGAAAATACAACTTCATAATTCTATCCTAAGTAAAAGATTTCTTACAAAGCAAGGCTTATATTTAGCAATGGAGCATACGAGAACTGCAAATGCAAACTCTCTTGGGACACATCTTTAATCATATTAACTATACAAATACTGATTATCTACATGACTACAGCTGAACTGGTCAGATCAAATATTCCATTTGATCTAATTTGTACATGTCAGGCAATGAATACCTAGATCAAAATTCTTAAACTGAGGATCTTCACCCCATTAAGGGTCATGTGACAATGTGGAGATCATGAAATTACGATTCATTATCAGTAAATGTTTGACTTGTATATGTATTTTATATACCATATACCCTGAATAGTGCAAAAAATTCTCTGGTGAAAAGGAGTCACAACTGGGAAAAGTTTTTGGAGCCCAGAAGGATCACAAGTCAAAAAAGTTTAAGGATCCCTGACTTAGATGATCTGGACTCATCAACTTAGACCCTTTTTTAAAGTGACACTTTAATTCTTAGGTAGAAACAGAATGGAGGTGAAGTTCTGGACCAAGCAGTCAGAAAAACCTTAGTTCAATTCCTGCCTATGGCTGTATAACTTTAATCTTTTTTTATTTTTTCTCATTTTCAGTTTCCTCAACAATAAAATGGAAATGATAATACCTATGTAACTATATTATTGAAATTACCTATATGTGTAAACTTTAAAGCACAAATATCAGGTGCTTTTTTTTTTTTTTACTGTTTTTATTATTGTAATTTAGTCATCTATTCATCATGCAATCTCCGAATGGCAAGGTTATTTAGTCCAGACCGGCATACCCAAATAACAATGCCCTTTACAATATCTTACTTAAGGGAATACTAGTCTCTTACTCAAAAAAGCCTTTGCCAAAGTAGCTTGTTCTAATATTAGAACAGCTATAATTATTAGGGACCTTTCCCCCTTACATCAACCTAAATTTGTCTCTTTACAAATTCTACTGCTATTATTACTTATGTTCTATGAGACATCTTCCACATGACATTCTTTTGTACACTCCAATCAATGATAAAAATGATTTATTAATTTTGTAATATACTTTAAATTATGCTACATATACCATTTAGATGAAAAAATAACAATTTCTACCCTTATGGAATTTCCCATATAGTAGTGATCTTTAGAGGATAGCTGTACTTGAAGATGACTGCCTCCAGTAGATTATTGATGAGATACTTTTAAAGGATTTAAAGGGATCCCCTAATTGTATTTTTCTATCGTAAGTACTCCAAATTTCTTCAACTTGGCTATTATGTTGTTTGATTAAAACATAATTAACTTAATATCAGAAACAAAGTTGGGTTTTTACAGTAAGTAAAACTATGGGTAGGAAATCAATCAACTCCTAGAACTTTATTTCTTAGCACAGTACCTGCCCCATTGGAAGCATTTAATAAATACTTGCTTTACTGACTGCCTTAATTTGGAGATCACACAATTTGTTTGTTTATAGAGAAATCTTTAAAGCACAAAAAGGATCTTTATGACTATATGCATTTCGCAATATGGATATATCAATTTTAGATTGTTCCTCATTTGAATGTAGCTAAAATTATTCACCTTTCTCTCAAAACCATGGAAATAATGTTGGCTAGACAGTTGGTTAGGTTCTTTACTATTCAATAAGAGAAAGATTCTGCTATAAGATTTATATTTATTGCTGAAATTACATCTAGACTCATCCATGCATTGGAAAGAGCAAAAATCTACTTAAATTTGTACAAGTAGTGACTGACATGAAACAAGTCTAACCTGTGCCATGCCATTAATTTTATAATAAGTGTTTAAGCGTTGGAGAGTTTTTCTTCTCTTGATAATTTATGCTTCTTTGTGCTTGTATTCTACCTCTCTCTAAGGAATTTCACAATTCTAACTCATAGATACATAATAAGACACTTCAAGGTAAGGTAAGGAGGAAATATTTTGTATAGAGAAAATAGACAAAGAGATACTAAATATTATTCAAGGATTCACAGCAAACCAGTAGCCCCATACATACTATGAATATATAGGACATAACATGGGCTTTGGAATAAAAGAATCTTAGTTCAAATACCACATCTAGTATTTATTATCGTTGTGACCTTGGGCAGTATATTTGATCTCCCTGGGCCTCAGCTTCCTGACCTTCAAAATTAAATGGCCTCTTGGAGTCCCTTCTGACACTTTCTCTCTCCTCCTTCTTCCTACCCACCTCTCTCTTTCCCCCTCCCTTCCCCTCCCCTTTCCTCCTCTCCCCTCCTTTCCTCTCCTCTCCTTTCCTCTCCTGTATCTCAGTTTGTCTCTCTGTGTCTCTGTCTCTGTGTGTATGTCTTTCTATCTTCGTATCTCTGTCTCTCTTTGTCTCTGTTTCTACCTCTCTATTTTTCTTTTTCTTTCTCTCTCTCTCTCTCTTCCCATGACTCAGATTTTCTGGATGAGGAAATGGGTTTTTGAGAGCCTTTTGTACATAGTCACACAACTAGTAAGTGTCAAAGGCGGGATTTAAGCCCTGGTCTACCTAGTCTCCAATCTAGCACCCAAATCTACTGTGCCACAATGTCTTCCTTTTTCCACAAAAGATGGTACAGCATTATTATTTGTGAAATACAAATTGGTAATCATCAGAGCTGATTCTAGAGGTAGGTGATTTCCCTTTCTTATTAAGCTCATTAGGCCCCCTTTGTAGAGGGCCAGTACTCTGGAGAAGTATACTTGAAACAAAGATACTTACTCCAAGGTATTAACTCAGTGGAATTGATGAGATGATGTTTCTTTAGTTTATATATACGTAATACTTAGCATTGTAATGTAATGGTTCTCTAGTTCACACATACATAACGTCTGTAATGATATAATCATATTGAGGTATTTAAGGGCTGAGAGGACTGGAAATGAGATATTCCATCTTTGACCATCCTCCTGGTGGCTCTCCTGCCTCCTTCACTCCTCCACTAAGATCAAGACTGGGTCAGACTGTGACAGATACAGACTGTAAAGGAGACAATAAAAACTTTATTCCTGACTATCGTGGTGGTGTCTATCCTGCTAAGACCAAGGCCCATCTGGAGGACCTCCAGAAAGTTAACCTGGACATTACATCCCTCCTTCATAATCAAGGTAATAAAATGAGGGAATGGCTTTCCAGAAATCTCCCATCCAGTCTAACCTCCTATTGATCTCTTCTAATCCTCTTTTTCACATTGACCCTTCATAGGACTTCTAGAATTATTTTTCATTTACATATGAGTGGCAGCTAGGCTAGCCTTGGAATCAGAAAGATTCATCTTCCTAAGTTCAGATCTGGCCTTAGATATTTACTGTCACTGTGTGACCCTCGGAAAATCACCTAATCCTGTTTGCCTCGGTTTCCTCATCTGTAAAATGAGTTAGAGAAATGACAAATTATTTCAGTATTTTTGTGAACAGAGCCACAAATGGGGTCACAAAGAATCGGGCACAACAACAACAAGATAGAAGTAAGAGATTATTATATATTCTATCTATACCTACATTAACATTTACTGTTTTGGCCCATGTAACTGATCTCTTTGGAAAATTTTCAGTAACTGACTACTATTAGGTAAAGTCCAAATTATTTCACCAGAAATTCAAAGTTTCCATGATTTGATCATTATCTTTTCAGTTTTATCCTATAGTATTCTTCTCCACGTGCTTTCTACTCCAGGCAAACTAATTTCCACTTGGATCTCCATTTATGATTTTCATTCTCCTATCTCTGTAGCATATGCCTGGGATACTCACACTTCCATTGCTAGCTTGATAAAAGCATATACACCTTTTAAAGTCCAATTCAAAGACCACCTCTTCTGTGAAGCTTCCCTAACTCATTAATCAATCAATGATTGTCTTCAATTTTCTCTTTCTCCTAATTTTCTAATGCATTTAGGGTGTAATATACAATATTTATATAAATTTTGTATCTCCTCTAGCAAGTAGCATAATGCTATGCACAGCTGATGTTTAATAAGTATTTATTGAACTAATGGATTTTGGCTGAATACTTCTAACATGATATCATAGTGAATTTGTTGGCTCTAATATCTTATTTGTTGTTGTTGTCATTTTTCAATTATTTTTAATTTTCTGACTCCAATTGGTTGTTTTTTTAAAGTGTCTTGCCATTTTCTTCTCTAACTCATTTTATAGATAAGGAAACTGAGGCAATCAGGGTCGCATTAGCTAGCAAATATCTGAAGACAGATTTGAACTCAGGAAGGTGAATCTTCATGATTCTAAGCCTATCCACTGAGTCACCTATCTTCCCTCAGGAGTCATAACCTAAATTAATATCTCACCTGTTTTGCTTGCTATCTATGTGATCTTGCACAATCAGTTATTTTCCCATAGGCTGAATTTGCTCATTTGTAAAATGAAGGATTTGGAGAAGGTTCTGGCCTCTGAGTTTCCTTTCACCTCTGAACATTTAGGGAGAAGAGAGAGGAGAAGGTGCTGGTAGAATGATTCAATATCCTATCCTCCTCCATACCTTTGACTGATTTGAAAACTAATCATTTACAGGGTACCATTACCATGATTTATTCAGTAAAAACACCACAATGCCATGTTACTTGGATCAAATAAGTCACTCGGTTTAACTTATATATACTGTGACGCAGTGAATTTAAAATTTGCTTCCAGGGTAATAGCAACTCATATAACTCACTCTCCCTTTGGCATGACATAAAGAGAGCACTAAAAACCATAGTTAATTCTTAGCGTTAACCTTAATCTTTTTAAATAGGATGAAAGTACAATCTTGTTAGTTCAGTGTTCTGACTATTATACCATTATAAAACTGATGGGGGTTGAAGTCCCTTTAAGATTCCTTTCTAAATGCCCAACCCAGGCTGACCTTGATTCACAAATCCTGGTCAAAGGTACCCTTTGAATATCTGGGCCCAGCTCCCACTATCTGCTCAGCTTCCCCCGGCCCTCACCTGATCTGAGCTAACTGAAAAGCCCAATGAGAACTTAGGGGTACCGCCCATCATCTTTGGGTATAAAAGAGGTGAGCCGGAACGCTCTCTTTGCAGGAGCTCTCTTTGCAGGAGCTCTCCCCGCCAACACATGGTATCCTTCCGGCGATGTAAGGGTTCCTGCCCGCCCAGCAGCCACCTTTGGCCCTGGCGTCTTTCTAACTTAACTTTACTTCCAAATTTCTACAATAAACCTTTTATTTATTAATCTAGGTTTTTGAGCCTGTAAATTCATTTTACAGGGGACACTGTACCTCATGGGATTATCTATGCACCAAGAAATGGGGTTCCCCCTTTCCTTTCCCTCATTAAAACCAATATAAGTGCCTTGGTTTTATGCTGCACCAGTTATCTCACTTTGAAAAATATAAAATGAGAAAGGTATTACATTAAAAATATATGAAACTATCTGCAACTTTCTATTGATTCCATTAATGTATTTTAACATTTCTTCTGAAGTTTCTTGTGTCACTGACATTCCTAATTCCAAGAAAATTTATGACATTTTAAGCTTATTTTCTGTCACTTAAGAAGAAAAAGCAAAAGGAAATCAGATTTCCAGCCTGAAATGGACTGATCATCAATTTTAATTGGTTTCCAAATGAAATATCTTTTTCCTAAATTATCTCTTCCTTATACCTCTCCTTCCATCTTCCTCTTTCAAATGAATCAGATTTCTAGCCTGAAATGGACTGATCATCAATTTTAATTGGTTTTTCAAATGAAATATCTCTTTCCTAAATTATCTCTTCCTTACATCCTTCCTCCTTCACTCTTCTTCCCTTTCTCCTTCCATCTCTTTCTTTCTTTCTCCCTTCAACTTTCCCTCCTTGCCCTTCTTAACCCCTTCTCTCTTATCTATCAAAATAGCTGTTAATCTAAATCTGGTAGATTCTTCATGGTTCATATATGTAGTGTTCTACACAAAGAAGATGCTTCCTAAATATTTATTCAATGAATGAATGAATGTTTTCTATGAGTTAAATTGTCTTTTAGATTTTCCAGAATTGTTCTGATTTTGAGACCAAAAAAAAAAAAAATTTTGGTACTAATAAACTTTCTTCTGGAATATGAATTCTCTTTAGCAGATTAAATCTCCCACATCTATGTTATCTTTCCTACATAATTTTTCTCTTTTTTAAAAGATTGTATTATTTCTCAATTAAAAGTCCTCATAGTAGTAAACATACCCCTCCTTCTTCCATCTTATTTTCAGCACACTGTTCAAGAGTATCACAGCCTAGTTTGGTAGTTTCTTCATTTGCTATTAAAATTATTTCTTAGACTTTTCAAAGTGCTGTCAGGTTTGTATGTGTTGTGCATGACTCTGCCTGCTTGCTGGATTCTCAGTCATATTGCTCAAGGGATCCATCATAGACAACTACCCAGTCGGGAGGAAGAAGAAAAAACAGATTGTTCTTGGCAATGGTTTTTTCACCAGGCTATCTCCACTGCATTACTGCTCTGATTCTCTTGATGGACACTCTGCACCTCAGAGGAGGGAGCTAAATTCTTTCTACACGGCTGCACAACTGCCTATTGAGGGGGAAAGTTTCATTCAACTGAACACATTTGATTTGCATGATGCCACTTGTTAGTGATTTGACTGAATATTTTCACTTTTGATTTGAATGAATCAGACAATTGTTTTGGCATTTATAGGCAAAAACTACTACAGAATTTCTGAGTTTAAATTCATGTCATTCAATCCATACACAAAAGTAAATTCCCCCCTTCTCCAATAAGACATCACCCAGTCTTTGCTTGAAGATTTGCATTGGGAGGATTTTACTACTTCTTGAATCTCCATTTTTGGATAGCTCTGAATGTTACAAATTTTGACTTATATTAAGACAATTTGTCTCCTTGAAACTTTCATGTGTGGCTCATGTTTTCTGAAGCCAAACAGAGCAAAGATATGCTTGTGAAAGGAGCTTTTGTTCTAGACAAAATGACCCAGGTTCAAATACGGCTTGAGTTTTTAAATAATTTATTACATTTATATTATGTTATATATTTATTATATTTATATCACCTGAGGGAATTTATATCACATAGCTTTTTGGAGCCTTGATTTACTTATGTAAAATGAAGAGACTGCACTATGTAAACTATAAGGCCACTTCTCTTTCTGTATCTAAGATAATTCTTATTCAATTTCCACAAGACAATCCTTGAAATATTCAAAAATTACCATCACATGTCTTCTGAGTCTTTCTTCCTCCCAAGTAACCAAACCTCATGTGGTCTGAATTTGAAGTCTCTTACTGTCCTTGTTGCCTTTCTCTGTAAATTTATCATCTTTACCTTGTCACTTCTCTGTCAACAGAATAAGCAGATGTACCAAAAAGAAAGATAAAGCATCTTCAACTCCAGAAAGAGGCAAGCATATAGATGTCTGATTTCCATAAATCTAAAAACATCTAGGGTAAAGGCTATAATTTAGAAAATTAAGTAGAAAAAAGTTCTTATAGTGATTTGGGAACTTTCTGCATTTTCATACTTATTAAAAATAAATAAAGAGATGTCCTACAGTTTGCAATACACTTTACATTCTTGTTTCATCTGATCCTCAGAACAATCTTGTGAAGGAAGAAGTACAATTCACAATACCCTCCTTTTATAGATAATTAAGCTAAAGTACAGGGAGATTTAGTAATTTGTCCATGGTCAGATATGTTACAAGCTGTTCTGGTGGGATTTGAATCCATCTCTCCTAACAATAAATTTGACACTTTTTCTATTATACCACACCTCTTTGTTCAAACTCTAGGTCACAAGGTCTTACATAAACCAATCCTAGCAGGCTATTCATGTAGCTCCTTTTCTTTCTTGTAGTGAAATCAAATAGTGTCCTCTTTCTTTTCAAATCCACTCTACTTCTGAACTTCCCTGTATTTTCCAGTTACCCAGGATCTCAAGATTGGAGCCTACTTTGCTTCCTCACTCCTCCTAATACCACAAAGGCAAGGTTTTATCTGTTCTCTCTCTAGAATATCCACTTTCATCCATCCTGTTCTCTCCACTGACACAAAGAATTCCTCATCACTACTTGCCTGCATTATTGTAACAACTTTCTAGTTGGTTTCTCTTGGAACAAAAATGTGTGCATCTTTGGACAGAGAGGTCTTGAGGTTCCTCTAATTTGTTAGTACATAAAAAGTGTCAGGAAAGGGTGCTTAATAAATAGTTGCTGACAAGATTATATACAATGATCAATTTTGAGAGATGTGCCTCTTTTCAACAAGAGGTGATTCAGGACAGTTCCAGTGGTATTGTGATGAAGAAAGCCATCTGCACCCAGAGAGAGGACTGTGAGAACTGAGTGTGGATCACAATATAGTATTTTCACTTTTTGTTGTTGTTTGCTTGCATTTTGTTTTATTTCTCATTTTTCCTTTTTCATCTGATTTTTCTTGTGCAGCACGATAATTGTGGAAATATGTATAGAAGAACTGCACATCTTAACACATTTTGAATTACTTGCTGTCTAGGGGAGGGGCGGGGGAAGGGAGGGAAAATATTTGGAACACAAGATTTTGCAAGGGTGAATGTTGAAAATTATCTATGTATACGTTTTGAAAATAAAAGGCTTTAATAAAAATTTAAAAAAGGAATTAAATTTGTCTTGAAAAAAATAGCTGCTGACAAAAATCAATTCCTCCCCAACTATTAGGTTCTTACTAAGTGCTAAGTCGGTACTTATCAATTCTCTAGTTCCGGCCTTTAAAGGGAGTTGTACCCCTTTGAACTTCTGGGGAGGAGCTACATGTTTAAAAGGAGCAAGTTCATTGGTAGAAGTAATCTTCCCACAAGCCCTTACGTTATCCCATGCCCATTCTCTGGGAGGATAAAAGAGGGCGGCACTCTGGAGGAAGAAGAGTCTACTCTAGGTCAGAGTTGGCGGCAATTGAGACAGCAGATCTCCTCCCAGAGAGCTATTGGCAGTTTCTGGAGACAACAGAACATAAAATATTGATGTCCAACGTGGGGCAAGGACTTTTGCTTATCCTGACAAGGACTTATTCTGAGCCCTTCAGAGGAGCTAGACTGGACCTTCACAATTATATGTAATGTTCAACTAGAGAATTGTTAAGTACCGACTTAGCACTTAGTAAGAACCTAATATCTCATTATCTCAGTAGCACGTAGTAAGAACCTAACACCCAACCTACCCTTCATATAAATGCCAAAGTGATTTTCTCTAAACACAATGACATTATCACTTTACTACATGATCTATTATACTAGTTCTCCATTACCTTTAATACCATATTCCACTCTTTGGTATATAAATTCCTTTGTAATCTTGCTCCAAACTACTCTTCCAGGCTCCTGGAACATTGTTCTACTCCAGGCATTATAGAGACTGGCAAATGGACTTGCTTGTTCTTATTTACATATATCATTCCATGTCTTGTCCCCAGGCCTTTGCAAGGGCTGCAACACTGTTATTCCTAAAATGTAAACTCTTCTAACATTTTAGCTTCCTTTAAAGTGTAACTTTAGCATCACCTTGAGATACTTATACTTTTTTCATTGTTTAATTCTCCACAGACTTCTTGGAATACTATAAGTAAAAGTTAAATAGGTAAAACATCTTTTTAAAAGGAAACAAAATGTTATTTTAATTAGGAAAAGAATCAGAACAAAAATAAGGGTCAAAACAGTATCATTAGACTAGAGACTACCAAGCAAATAAAATATGTGATTTGAAAAAGAGGAAGAGAAAGCCAAGCTTTCTTTCTAAAGGTGTAACATTCTAGAGCTTGATTCCTTATGCCTCTTAATTATACTCCTTTGTTATGGTATTTTCCTCTTATATCAGTGAAGCAATTACTGATCTAATTCTAATTCATGGCAACCATTAAAAATGAGCAAACAAATATTTTACTTTAATTCCAATTGCTGCTTCCTTATTCTTGATATATTAGTCCATTAGGCATTGATGGGATAGTCTGTATTTGCCCTTAGGCTAAGATGATATTCATAAGTGATAGCATTGTTATTTAGTAACAGCAATTAAATAGATTACTCAATGGATAGAGAAATAAGTCTGGACTCAGAAATATGGGAGTTCAAATCCAGCCTCAGACACATACTAACAGTGTCACCACCATCTCAACACACAATGGAACACATAATAGATTTAATCCAAATCTTGCATATAAAGAAATAGGCTCAGTAGTGCCAAGTGATGTCCTCAAGGTCATAAGAAACAGATCTGTGTTAGGATCCTGATTTCTTGACTGCTTTCCATTAGAACATTCTGAGAAAAGCAGTAAGGGCACTTTAGACTAGAAATAACCATTGCCCCTTACCACTGTAAAATGTATTTGCTTGGGAGTTCAAGCTATTGTAATGAAAAGAGTTTGGTTAGTCAATTATGAACTATTCTATTTTTTTTTTTCACTTTAGAATTTCTTTCTAACCATCCTCTGTATATTAACCTGTCGTATACCTACATTTTTGTCAAGTCACCCAGTGACCTGTTTTTATGGTTCAGTAATTCTAACTTCAACAGAAACATGAGTTTTAAGGCAGAGCTCAAGGTGAGATACAGTTAATAAAAGAGAAAAGTAAGGAAAAACAACACTGAAATGAAACAATCATTGTCTATTGTTCATACCTCCCCTACTCACCAGCCATAAGAGAAAAACAGCGTTCTTAGGATAAATCCCCAGCATGTTCTGTTCCTTCCAATTATTCTTGGGCAGGACTATAATTTTGGCTCTGCTCAAATTTCTAAGCTATATTTTGTCTCTATTGACTTATTAGTCAGGATTCTATTATTACATATGTAGACATCAAATAGTATTCAAACTACGTCTGCTCATTTGGTAGAATACTTCAGAGAAAGATCTTGCCAGAGCAAGAATCTTAA
Source organism: Sminthopsis crassicaudata (assembly GCF_048593235.1). Taxonomy (NCBI): domain Eukaryota; kingdom Metazoa; phylum Chordata; class Mammalia; order Dasyuromorphia; family Dasyuridae; genus Sminthopsis; species Sminthopsis crassicaudata. The sequence continues at coordinate 164,725,089 of NC_133621.1, forward strand.
CCATATCTCTTAACATAATCATTTAGGATGCCAGTAACCTGATTCTACTCTTCATGTGGAATGAAATTCTTTATCCTTTTCACAAACATATATTAAGCACCCACCATATAATAGACAATGGAGATACAAAGACAGAAAGAAACAATATTTACCATCAAAGATATTACATTTTGTTGGAAGAAAGGAATATGTACATATGAATTAAATAAAAAAAAGATTCAAAATAATTTACAAGGATGGCACTAGGAAATGGAATGGATTGAAATACAATGCATTGTGTAGGAGATAGAAAGTAAGTTGAATTCTAAAATAAGCTAAGGATTCTCAGAGGCACAAGTGAGAAGGAAATACATTTTTTCTCCTTTTATTTTCTTTTTAATTTATGGAATAAAACAAGCATTTCTATTACATAGTATAACAAAAAAAAATGATTGCACATGATATTAAAGGAGATATATAAACTGGGAAGTTAATTCATTGTTGGTGGAATGGTGAATATATCCTATCATTTTGGAGAATAATCTGGAATTATGCTCAAAGGAAATATGTTTTAATTATGGGGGAAAGCCTATGCAAAGACATATTATTGGGTAATAGAATGGTATACATGGGTGAATTTAACCAAATTGTGAAAGAGAATAATCTGAAATAATCCTGGAAAAGTAGATTGGAGTCAGATTCTAAAGGATTTTAAATGACACAGGAGTTTGCATTTTATCTAAAAGACAAGAGGGAGTCACTGGAGCTCCATGGCCAGGAGAATGACCTTGTTTGATCTATGTTTTGGGAATTCATATCGGCAGTGACCTGAAGGGATAGAGCAGCAAAGGGAGAAGGAAACCAATTGCAGTAATCTGGTGTTGAGATGATAAAGGATTTTCTGAGTTTTAGAAAGAAGACTGGATAAAGAATCTAGGAATCTAGATTTTTCCTCTTGGCTCTAACACTTTTTAATCTTATCACTTGGGCAAGGCTTTTGATCACTCTGGGGTTTAGTTTTTTCACATTTGTTAAAGAAGATAGTTCTAGGAGTAGCTAGATGGTGCAATGGATAGAGCACTGGCCCAGAAGTCAAGAGGATCTGAATTCAAATCTAATGTCAGGCACTTAATACTTCCTAGCTGTATAACCCTGAGCAAGTCCCTTAATCCCAATTGCATGGGGGAAAGGGGAAGAAGATAATTCTATAAACACTATCTAAGACCCACTAGTTTAATCTTTCTTTGAATGGCTGTCATGCTTGACTGACCTTGATGACTCTTGGAAAACCCTTTCTAGATTGAATATTATCAGATCAGGAAGGTGAAGGAGGAAACTCTTCTGACTACTTATATATTATTTGGATATATATATGGATTTTTAAAAAATAATAAAACCCCACACTCTCAATTTTTCTCCCTCCATTCCTCCTACCCCCTCTCCCAGACTACAAGCAATTCAATATATGTTAAACATGTACAATTTTATATACTTATTTTGTGCATAATGTTTGACTTCCTGATACATATTATTACTGGCAATTATTAATATTCTGAGTGATAATTTCTACTTTACATATATCTGTATACCAGCTTTCATCTTTACTCTTTCCATTCCCTACCTTCTTAGCTGAGATCCTTCCCTTACATATATTACTGAGGAAATAGAACCCATTTACCATAAGTTTCTTCTCCTTTTCTCTCCATACCATAAACTCTCAACATCACCTTCCATTTCATCTTTTTTTACTTTACTCTCTGCTGATGAGTTTTGAAAATAGTTGTAAAAAAGATTTAACAAATGTTAAAAGCAATTTCACAACCTCCATTCCACCATGGTTCTAGTTATTTTTAAAATCATCTATTCTGGTGCCTCAGTTTAGAGTAATAGTTAGATTGAGGGGAAAAGCACTTGTTAGAACTACCCTTATTTTGCATAACTACTAAAAATACATCCTATTTGACCTGTAAAAAGGAAATAAAGAACAACATGTCATGAACTTATTTACTGAATGAAAGTTTCCCCTACCCTTAGCATCCCAAAAGGAGTATATTGTAACCATAGAAACTATATATTAAATGTAATCAGAGTGAATTGTATTAGATGTAGTGAAAAGTGATCACTTTTTAAATTTGGAACCATAAAATATTGGAACTGCAAGGGAATCCTAGAGATGTGTTAGTAAATCCCCAATGTGTTTATAGATGGAGACGCATACATGTTAAGTGGAATTCTTAAGATCACATAGCTAGGTAGTAGCAGAATGGAAAAGAGATCCAATCTTTAAGCTTTGGATTCAGTGATCTTTTCACTAAATCATGATCTTTGTGGTTTTAGAACATGGTCTCTTTTCTTTCACTATTCATGCTACATGCATCTGTTTAATCAATATTCCTAAAGCACAGATCAAACCATGCTAACATCCTGTTTAAGAAGCTCTAATGGGTCTTGCTTATCTGTTAAAAAAAAAAAATACAAACTCCTTTGCCTTCTAAAAACCTTCACAATCTAGCTACAACTATTTAGTTTTTTTTTCCACATTATTCTTCCTCATGATCTCTACATTTCAGTCAACAGATCTGTTGTTCACTACTCCCAATACACAAATTACTTTTTATCAACTCTATACCTTTACATAGGCTCCTCAATGCCTAGAATGCATTCTCTACTCTCTTATTCACTGAAGAGAACTCTACCTTCCCTCTAAGGTCAATTCAAATGGCACTTCCTATAGAAAGCCCTGTCTGAATCAGTTCCTCTCCCAGTTGCCAATCTCTTCCCCCTCTGGAAATTAGTTTATATCTACCTTATGTTTAACATTCAAGATAGAACATTTTTCCTTCCAACAGAATTTTAGTCTTTGAGGGTAAGGCCTGTTTCAAATTTGCTTTTGTATCTCTAGTGCTTCACACAGTACCTGATATACAGGAAATGCTTTAAAATTACTTGGTGAATGACTGGTAAAATGAAGATGACACTGAGGAGGGAGAACTGAAAGAGTAGAGCTAGATATTCTGAAAGCAAAACTTTACAATGTTTTCTCTACAGCATGGGCTCTTCATTTTCATTTCTGCAAAATCACACAGAAATATTTCATGCCCATTTGGGACCATCTTAGTATTAAGGGTGATATGATTCTTCTATCACCTCTTCCCATGCCCTAGCTTTAGGTACTATGAGCTGAGACAGGCCTCTTCTCTTTAGTAACTTGCAAGTTGGTTGTGTTTGAAAGAGCCAGCTCATTCACTTTTGTACAACTGACAGTGATATACGAATGTTGACAGAGATTAACCACACAGAGCAATGAGCACTTCAGAGTTAACTAGGCTTAAACTTCTCAGAAAAAGAGAGTCTCCTAGGGATACTAGAGATCTCTGTGTCAGCTGTGCCCACTGATCATCACCCATTTAATTTTACTCTAAGAAATGAAGTACCCCTTGATATATGTTTGATTATTAATTATTTTATTATCATTCATTATTTTTGAAAAGTAATAAAATGCTTAATAAAAAATCTAAGCTATAATAATGAAAATCATTTAGATAATTTGGAGCATCTCAACCTCCCGAGGACTTCAATTTGATTTCCAAAATACAGTAGAAACTTACTAATTCACACTAATGACAGGAAACCCCATTGTGAATTGCCAAATTTTGCAGCTGAGTGGGTATGCAAACAGACAGAAAAATCAAGAAGAATAAATCACCCGAAGGGCTTTCTCCATTTATTTTGACAAGGGTAGTTTAGATGTACCAGTCTATGATGAAACGTCACTGAACATCACTACATGTGTAGTCACAGGTTTCATAAGGTTAATGAAGTCTTGGTAATCATACCATAGAATTCTGATATTAAATCTCTGTTCAGAAATGGTGGTGCAACTATTAGAAAGTTTTGTGATAATCATTTGGTTTTGCAGAATACTGAAATAAACAAAAGGAGGAAAGTTTTACTGTAAATACCACCAAAGGTAGGAGATTTAAAAAAAAATTCCCTTCATGCTTTCATACTATAAACTAAAGAAAAATGCTTTATAATCAGATAACTTTTGAATTGCAAAGGGATCAAGAGATCATCTAGACTACCTATCTCCTCATTCCTTGTACATCTGGACATATTAGTATTTTACTGCTTCTCATTCATTAATATATATATATATATATATATTCAACATATAAACTCAAACATATTCAACATATAAATTCAAAGGGGAAAGAGGACTCCATTTGGCATTTAAAGTTCTTTGCATCTTGGCATTTTCCTAATTATTTTTCCATCTTCTTACATATTATTACTCTTCAAAGCATTCTGTGATCCATTTTCACCTCTCTACTTGCTGTTTACACAACATTCCATCTCTTCGCTCTTGTGCCTTTGTCTTGGCTAGTTGTCCCCCATGCCTGGAATATTCTCCCTCTTTTCCTCTGATTCCTAGTTTCTCTGGCTTCTTTGAAGACATAACTTAATTTCCATCTTCAATAGGAAGCTTTTCCTAATTCTCTTTTTGCCCATGTCAACCAATCACTTCCATCTGAGATAATTTCCCATCTTTTCTGCATATATCTTGTATGTCCATAGTTATTTGCCTATGATTTTCCCTCAGTAGAATTTGAGCTTCTTGAGAATAGGACCATAATTTTTGTTTTACTTTGTATCCCCAGATATCAACACAATCCTTAGAATAAATGGCCAGGAAAGCTCATTCAATTATAAGGTTCAAAGACCCCAAACCCCAGCTCTGGAAGTAGAGCTAAGAAGAAAACACTCCATTTTTCCACTAGTTACTGCCCCAGATCACTTGGAAAGCTGAGGATACTGGTAGAATAACACTGGTGCCTGTCAGAGATGGGCCTTTCTAGCATTTATACAGAAATTCCAGAAGTCTTTAATGATACTGGAGAGCCTCTTTCCTATCCTCCACATATACCATGGGCAGACCTGACACCATGAGCAATCTCCTATGCAGCCAATGGAATTTCTCCTCAAATCCCATTCCTGTTTCCAAGCCTCCTAATATCTCTGGGGCTATAAAGAATACTCTTCAATACATGATATTTGAACTTGTAATTTCTTCCAGTTGTCTCTCTTTTCATTTTTAGCATGAGTGATGATTAACCACAAATTGATTCATGTAGAATGACATTTGACACTCAATGTAGGAAATAATATGAACAGGAAAGATGAATCACCTCCCTTTTCCAAATTATTCCTTATAACATAAAATACATCATTGTGAGGGTTATAATTATGAATGTATTCCAAAGCCAAAAAATTATTTTGAGATTATCCATAATTTTACATTATTTGGATCACATCTCCCTGATGAAGATTACTGAGCAGCTAAAGATATGATGATATATTGTTAAAGTATCTTAATATCCTCAGCAGAGTTGAAATATAAGGAGACTTGGGACAAAATAGGGAGGGAATATGCCCAATACCCAGAAATCTCTAGCTCTTCCATAGTATCCCAAGCATGGATGCATATGCCTCTAGGAGGGGGAGGGGAGGGAGAGAGAGAGAGAGAGAGAGAGAGAGAGAGAGAGAGAGAGAGAGAGAGAGAGAGAGAGAGAGAGAGAGAGAGAGAGAGAGAGAGAGAGAGAGAGAGAGAGAGAGAGAGAGATTGATTAGAGAAACCACTGAGGTCTATAAGACACTTGACATACATCATACACATCTGCTTCTGCTGCAGTTGTACATTTACATAATGAATTTAACCAATCAAATTAGGTAGCTGTTTGAAAGAACTGAGTTCAAAATCTCCCTCATCTAATTAGAGAGGTAAATATTGTATATAATGCAATCTAGAAAGAAGTAGAAAATATCTCTGATTCATATACTCCCTCAAATTATCTATACCTCTGCTTTTCCTCTAACAGCAAGGATAGCTGGATCTTACTGTAATGTGATTTTTTTTGGGGGGGAGTAGTCAAATATTACAGGCCTTAGCTTCTCTCCAGTCCTATATTAACAAAGACATTTTGAATATTTTAAACTGGATGTCCCATAGTCGCCTCAAACTCCAAAACAGAATTAATTTCCCCCAACTTCTCCAAGTTCCTGTTATAGTTGAGGGCATCACCATACTCCCAGTTATCTGAACTAAAAACTTTTTGTCATTCTAGACTTTTCACTCCTACTCACTCCATATATTCAGTCAGTTGTCATATCTTGCCATTTATACCTTAACAATATTGTTCAAAACACACACACACACACACACACACACACACACACACACACACACAAATGCATATACTCAGCCTTCTCTCTCCTTTTGCAAATTTTATCCTGGCTTATTTAAGTTCCTATCACTTCTAACCTTAATTATTTCAATATCCTCCTAATTGGTTTTCCTGGCTTAAGTCTCTCCCAACTTGAATCCATCCTCCACTAAACTGCCAAAGTAATTTCTCTAAAGCAAAAGTTGGATATTGTCACTCCCCACCTCAACTCAATAAGTTCTAATGACTATTATATCCAGCATCAAATATAAAGCTTTCTGTTTGGCATTGAAAACCTTCACAACATGACTCCTTTATACTTATCCAGTCTTCTTACACTTTACTCCCTCTATGCATTCCATGATTCAGTCAACTGGTCTACTAGCTAAACTTCTTCTATCAAGATACTAAATATCTTGACTCCAAACTTTGTTACTGACTGGTGCCCATACCTTCTGTCTCTGTCTCTGTCTGTCTCTGTCCTTCTCTCCTCCCTCTCTCTCCTCTTCTCCCCTCCTCTCTTCCCTTTCCTCTTATCCCTTTTTCTCTTCTCTCCCTTTCTCCTCTCTCTCCTTTCTCTTTCCCTTCCCTTTCTGACTTTTCTCTCCCATCTCCTTTCTCTCCTCTTCCTCCTCCTCCTTCTCCTTGTCCTCCTCCTTGTCCCTTCCTCCTCCTTCCCCTCCTCCTCCTCCTCCCTCTTTCTACCTCTGCCTCTTTAGTTTCCTCTAAGATTCAAACTAAATCCTATTTTCTGATATTTTAAAGATTATTGCCTTTCCTTATGATATTACCTTCCCTGCATTCATCTGGTACCTAGTTATTTACATATTGTTTCCTCATTAGAATTAGAGCTTCCTGAGAGCACAGACAGTTTTATTATTATTATTACTACTCTTATTACTGCCATTATTACTACTACCACTACCATCAATACCACTACTACCACTGCAACAATTCAACAATTATATATATATATATACCTTTTCATCCATTACCAGTGCTTAGCCTCATGCCTAAAATATAATAAGCACTCAACATCATTGATGATTGATCAAGACTTAAAAATAGCTCTGCAACTTTCTTTATGGCAAAAAAATAAAAGCATTCTGTAGGATCCTAAGTAGGTGGACCAGTGGATAAAACCCTGAACATGGAATCAGAAAGAACTGAGATCAATTTGAGTGAAGATGCTTATTTGTGGGCCTCAGTGGCTTCATCTGTAAAAGAGGATATAATAGTTGCTGAAAGGATAAATAACATTTGCACAGTGCCTGGAACATAGTAGTTACTTAGTAAATGTTTGTTTAAAAGATAGGTAGAGCTTGTAGGAATCACAGACTATATAGTCAAATCTCATCATTTGATAGATGAAGAAACTGAGGCTCATCAAGTAGCGGTGATTTAAATGGCAGAGATGGGGTTTGAGCCCAGTTCCTCCGACATTAGAATTAGTTCATATCCACTCTTTCATTTGTCTTATTTTGAGAAGGGAGAGAAGGAAACTGAAAGCCCCAAGGGTAAAAAAGTTTCTCAAGTCTCTAGAAAAGTTTGGTATCTGCACTGAGGAAATGGTAATTAGTTTCTATCTCATCTAGTAGAAAGCTCTCTCATCACTTGCCTATGTCACCTTAAATGGGCGCTATGTCAGTATTTTCTATATTGAGAAAATTACTGTATTATGTGAATTCTGAAGTTATGGAAAACCAGTAGCTCTGTGGTATTTGGACATAACTGAAAGGGCACATGCTAATTTGACTGAGTGACACCATTGTAATAGAGAGTTAGGGTTGCTTTTGGTTGACAACTCAAGCTATGGGGGTGAAAAGAGGGCAATGAGAATGTGTCTAGAAGGAATGACCCCTTATGACAGATGAACAAAGGAAACCTGCATATCTATTTTTAACCTGTACTCAGGAGACCTCCAGTAATTGACATTTAGAACTGGAAAAACAGGAGTGCATCCATTGTCCCGGTTTCTGGAGCTATTTATTTGCATCTTTTTGTTTTGTTTTGTTTTGATTTCCACTTACTAATTCTTCTGATTAAGGGCTTTCTATAGAGCTTGACAGGCAGCAGAGAAGGAACCTGCATATAGGTTTTGGTTTCAGGAATTGTGAAAAGTCTTCTCGGTCCAAAGGCATGCTTCCTAAGCCTTGAATTCAGAAGAACAACTCCATCCATTCTGCTTCCAACTTTGATCTCTTATTAAAACCAAAATCTACTTGGCAGGGATCAGACTAAGCTGTTATCATTTTTTAATACCAGGAGATTCTTAACTTTTTTGCATGTATCATGGACCTCTTTGGCAGTAGAACTTGTCTAAGAATAAATTTTTATTATATAAAATAAAGTTATATAGGACTAAAATGAATATAAATGTATTAAAAAGAGTTTCAAAATGCTTTAAAAAAAGTTCACAGAATCCAGATTAAGAATCCTTGTGTTTATTGGCTAAGTTGATAGGAAAAGACAATAACAAATGTTGAAGGGGATATGGGAAAACAAGGACACAAATACATTGTTTGTGGAATTGTAAAGTGGTTCAACCATTCTGGAGAGCAATTTGGAACTATGCCCAAAAGGACTATCAAACTGCATGCCCTTTGATCCAGCAATGTTTCTGCTGGGCTTATATCCCAAAGAGCTCTTAAAGGAAGGAAAGGGATCCACATGCACAAAAATGTTTGTGGCAGCCCTATTTGTAGTGGCAAGAAACTGGAAACTGAGTGAATGCCTATCAGATGAAGAATGGTAGAAGAAGTTACATGGATATTATGGAATGTTACTGTTCTATAAGAAATGATCAGCAGGATGATTTCAGAGAGTCCTGGAGAGACTTAGGTAAACTAATGTTAAGTGAAGTGAGCAGAAACAGGAGATCATTATACATGGCAATAACAAAATTATAAGATGATCAATTTTGATGGATGTGGCCATCTTCAACAATGAGATGACTGATGCCAGTTCCAATGATTTTGTGATGAAGAGAACCATCTATACTCAGAAAGAGGACTGTGGGAACTGAGTGTGGATCACAACATAGCATCTTCACTCCTTTTGCTGTTGTTTGCTTGCATTTCATTTTCTTTCTCGTTATTTTTTCCTTTTTGATTTAATTTTTTTTTCTTGTAGAGCAGGATAATTGTATAAATACGTATACATATATTGGATTTAACAAATATTTTTACTGTGTTTAACATTTATTGGATTACTTGCTATCTAGGGGAGGAAGTAAGGAGAAGGGGAGTGGAATTGGAACATAAGATTTTACAAGGGTTAATGTTGAAATTTATATGCATATCACTTGAAAATTAAAAAGCTTTAATAAAAATATATTTTAAAAAGAAACAGAAAAAAAGGAATCCTTGTGTTACATTGTTGTATTAATGAAGGATTTTATTAGACATAAAGGGTGAAAGAACAGAAACTTTGTATTTCTATTGGGAAGAAGATAGCACAGGTGGGAGAGAATAAAGAGACTAGAGATTAAGCATTCTAGGAGACAATGTTCATCCATGTCACAACACTGAGTGGAGCTCAATCTTGGCAAAATTGTGAAGTAGGTGAGGACTGTACTTATGGCTCTCAGAATGATTATGTTATGCCCTTTGTCCACCCACATCACTTTTATTATTTGACCCTACAAAACATAGGTAACTCAGTACCTTTATCTTTTTTTCTTTTTTTTTCATCCTTTCATTCTATAGTCCACATTCTATACCCTAATGAAATAATTTGATGAATTAATTCACACCATGTTGTAATTGGCTAATTAGGCTTACTATGTAGCCCTTCAAGGAGGTATTTGCATTTTAATAGAGAGTAAAATTAACACCTAGTTTGGGATCTCCTTGATCTTCCCTCCCCCTAGAAGCACTTTTCCTAGCAGCAGCTCTTAAATGCTTATTGAATTTAATTTTGCTGAATTATAGAGCTTTGGGATGTTGTTGAATGTACTTGTTAGAATCTATATCTGATGTATTACTACCATCCTAATTTGTTCCATTGGAGGTTGAAAATGGGTTAAACAGGGTCAAACAGGAAACCATCAAGTCTGACAACACAATAAACCATCCCAGCATATCCTTGGGATGTTGATGAAATTCTTGGAGTCCCCAATACCTTAAAGAGGCTGCCAGAGTCTTTGTCTGTCAATTATAACAAATGTTTTATTGAGGTTAGCTAAATCCTTATGGAGTTCTCTATATAGTTTCCAGAATCTTCTCTGTGTCTGGCCTGCATCAAAGATCATGTTTATTTACATGGTTGTGATGTGAACCTGGAATACAATTCATGAAATGTACAATAAACTGCTATTTAGCAGCCAATTCAGAAGAACTTTGGCCAGGATGTTGGCAATACTGGGAAGGACAGAAACCAAAGATTGGCCATTTCAGTCAGTTTTCTCACCTTTTCTTTGGATAGACTGATTTCTGAAATCTGGGTTCTTTTCTTAGCTCATCAGGGCTTAGAAATCACTAATTCTGCAATAAACCTATAGGACCAATATATTATTTTGTTTTTCACTTTGACTGCAGTACACTTAATTCACCTCTGCTGTAGGACAGAAAAAAAAAAAAAAAAGAAAAAGAAAAGAGAAAAGAAAAGCAAAAACAGGGAGATTCCAGAACCTGAGAGGAAAGAAAACCCAGCCAGAAAGAAAATTCATCTCCTACATTCAAAGAAATGAATGGCTAAGGGTCTGTTTCCATATATTGGCCTCTGTGACTCAGTACAGAACAGAGATGCAAGGCCATTGATTTGGATGGATAACTTAGAAAGAACATCTGTAAAAATCTGACCAATGCAGTCAGCCAGAAATCAGGGACTGAGAAGTAAGCAGAACTTTTAAATTTGTTGCTCCTTTTGACAGGCGTCCCCAGAAATTCTGATGACTGACAGATCATTTTTCTTTTTAGCTTGAGGTAGCAAATTGGCATTGGGTAGGAGAGTGGAAATGTTGGGGCAATAGAAATTATGCAAATGATGCTTTCTATCATGAGAACTTTCAATCCCTTAAGGTCTTTTAAACAGTATTAATTCTAGAAATTAGATACAAAATTTAACTTTTTCATGCTAATAATGATTTCATAAGGAAAAAACTTGTTAGTAAAGGTGACAAATATGAATTTCTATTGAATATTTAAATTCAGGAATCTCAGTGAGTGCCCCAGGGAGATATTTACCCAGCCAATGACTCTCTGATGTTATTAGCAAGTAATTTATTTGAGAAAGTCTCCATTCATGAGTTTACATAAGAACAATATCTGCTTTACAAAGGCTTGTATTATCAGTATAGCAAATATCTAATTTACAATGAATTTTGGTTAAGATTTTCATTAGGTTAGTTTGATAATTTTAATGTCATTTTTATGAGATCCCAGTCTTCCATTTCTGGAGAGAGGAAAGATAGAGAATGTAAATAAAAAAATGAACTCTCCTCCAAAAATTGGTCCTTTTAAAATTCCTTTGAAGGTCTGAGGTATAAAACAATGAAAATTAGATCTTTATGGCAATTGCTTATAGGTTATAAGCATTCATTTTTAAAAATAAGATTAAAGAATGACTATGTTTTACAGTGTCACAAGCTTGCAGAATGACTCTAAGATGAATCTACTTCAGAAATTCTCAAAGTGCATTGGACTGGAAAGGATGCTTCTGTGGAAAACCAAGAAATGTTAAGAATATAATAACATTGGATGAGACAGGAGCTAGTCTGGGAACTTAGATAGGCGGGAGAAAAAAAGGCAAAAGATTGGGAATCCTCTTAGACAAGCCAGAAGTCAAGGAACTGCTAATCATGAGAAGCCAGGAAGTGAAAGGATCCTCAAAGTACTAGCCATCCTAATTATCATGATACAAATTTTAAAGCAAATCCCAGTTTCTCTTTACCAGGTCAGAAACTGACTCCGGGACACAAAATGACCTGAGCCTGCTGACATAGATGCTAAAATCTATGACTCTGAATGGGAAAGGACTAGAAAGTTTCTATTCCAGTTCATCTTCCAGTCAGTTGTCAAGTTGATCTTCCTAAAGCACAAATCTGATCATGTCACACTCATATTCAATATGTTCATATCATTTCTCATTACAGCCAGGATCAAATATAAAATCTATTTCTTGTTTAAATATTTTTATAACTTGATTTCCTCCTACTGTTCCAGTTCTCTTATACCTTATACCTATATCTATACCTATACTGTGTATAAAACAACTCAATCTTCTACTTTGAGGCATTGTCCATAATCCCCTTCTTATTTATCTCTACTTATTTTCTCTGAATTACTTCAATTCCTACCTAAATCCCCCCTGTATACATGAAGTCTTTCCTGGTAGTCCTTAAGGCTAGTGCTTCCCCTGTTATCACCTGCAAGTTATCATTTACATATATACATTTAAAAGTAATATATATACATAGATACAATAAGTAATATATATATATATAAAACATAAACAATAATATAATATGAAATGTATTATATACTAAAGAATATGTTACATAATATATAATATAATTGTGTATAATGTACATAACTGTTTACATGTTGTCTGTTCTATTAGACTGTGAACTCTTTGATAGTGAACACTGTCTTTTGTTTTTCTTTGTATCACTGGCACTTGATACAGTGCATATAATAGATGTAAATGTCCATGGACAGATTGAGAAATCCTATAAACACAATATCAATTCTAAGTTCTTTGTCTTAGGTTTGGGTTTAGTTACCTGTGAGTAACAATGAGTCAGGGAGAAGAAACTGATTTGCCAGTCTCAGTGCTCCAATGTCAGACTGACTATCATCAAAATCATTGTCCTTTTACCTTCTCTATCTACATGTTCAAGGCCAGCTAAAAAAGAATTAGACAATTATCCAGGGAATCCAATCTACCTTGAAAATTAGACTAGATTCCTTAGAATTCAAACACCAGTTTTAAATCGGCAGTATGTTTATTTACATTTTACTCTTCCCATTAGTTTCCATAGATATTTTTGTCTTAAGAAACACAGACCTCACATTTTTATGAAGAGGCTTTATGACGTAGTGATTGAAGAACAAATACTATTACAAAATTATGATGGAAAAATCCATAAGAATCTGATTTTTCAGGCCTTACTGTTTAAAACATTGCTGAAATAAGCTCAGAGATAAAGGTTGAAACTCTAGAACTTGTGTGCGCAATGATTTTATAGTCTGTCTAAGATGTCTTCTGCTAGGTGGTATGAATCTACACGAAATATTGTGTTTTGTTGTTAGGTTACTATTATGTTATGGCTCTGTATTTTGCAGTCTATAATGAATTGTGACATAATGCTTTAAATCTTAATCTTTATATTGCACATTTTATTTGTCATTTGGCAGCCAAAAGCCTGCCAAATGCTATACAGATATTTATAATTTAGTGTTTGACTAAAGAAGGGCAAAAGTATTCAAATTTTTGAACTCTATGTTTTATGAAAAGTATGGCTTGGCTATTCTTAATAACAACATTAAAAGAGAGATGTTAGAGGAGGTATTTCTTGGCTCCTTTAGGACACAAAGAGAACTCACCTAGATTATATTATGTCCATATCAACTTTAAGGTTTCTAATCAATGGATTTCATTTGCCCTGACAATCTTTTCTAAATGCATTTTGTTATAAAGAATTTGATACTGTGTTCCCTGGGGATCCTTTGTGTTTGCTTTCCCATTTTTGTTAGCTTTGCTGTGATCAAATGAAATTTATTAGTGAATTGGCAGATCTCAAATTCCAATGGCCAAAGGCTTAGCTACAGAGATGGAAGTTTTGAGCCCTTTTGCTGATAACATGGTTTATCATACTCTGACATTTGTCTTATAAGATTTTATAATTTATGATTCTTCTTTCTCAGAGTTATAGACCAGAGCATGAAAGTTGACTTGATTCAATGTTATTCTGGTTGCTATTTTTTGAAACTTGTATTTGTTTTGAATATCAGGCAGAAAGTGTCATACTTTCCCCTAATACCTGAGCTAAGATTCCAACTCCAAATTTGCTTCAGATCTGGAATAGTGGGGTAATCTAACTGCCAAATTTAACACACATGTCCATTTTCTCCAAATTGCTGCCATTTGAGACTGATTAATCTTTTTTTTTTTTTTTTTGCCTTCATGTCAAAGTAGAAATGATGTTAGAGAATGAAATAATCTACATTGGTAAGAGTTTCTTATTTGGGATTTTAAAAATTCCAGGTCTGGTCCCCATCCTTATTTCTCCTCCTATTCGCCCTAAACTGCCTCTTGCTTCTTATTCATTGGTTGGCAGATACTTGGTAGTATCACCAAAACATTATCCCTTTAGCCTTTAAGTTTTACTTATAAGTGTATAAACAGATCTGAGTATGTGGATATGTGGCTTGGCCCAGAGTAAAGATGGAGAAAAGAAGAGTAGTTTCTTACAAAGACAGGTAATAACTTGAAAGTGCTATCAGTTCTTTATATATTCATTTGACTGAAGGACCCAAGGGAAAGTTTTGATAGATTAGAAGAAGATAATAGGATTGTAGTTTTAGAGCTGAAAAGGACCTTAGAGGTCTTGTAGCCCAATCTTGTTTTACAGATTAGAAACTGAGGGTACTAATTGACATGACCAAAGTCAATAATCTATAAGAGGTAGGAGTCTTCCTGATTCTAGGACAGCAAATTGGCACAGTGGTTAGAGTGCCTAACCTGAAATCATAAGACTCATTTATCCTGAGTTCAAATTCAGTCTCAGACATTTTCTATGTGACTTTGGACAAGTCATTTAACCCTGTTTGCCTTAGTTTTCTCTACCAAGCTCCCCCCCCAAAAAAAAAAAAACACACACAAAAAAAAAAAAACCACAAAAGAAAACCCAAATGATATTACAAAATATCAGACGTGACGGATGACTGATTAACAATTTTCTCACTCTAAAACTTGCACCCCAAGAGCTATGTCATGGTCTCACTTATTTTGGCTCTGGACAACTGCAGAGGGCACAGGCAAGGAAACCACCAGAAATCACAGCATTTTTGCCTATATATCAGTTTTGCTTTGTCCTCATCATTATATCTCCATCTGTGGCTTACATATGCTCCCAATTACAGGAGACTGATGCTTAGATTAACAACTACTCCTAAACTATATCATGAGTAAATACTTCCTTTTCATAGATGAAGAGATCCAATACAGAAACAGTTCTGTCTATGGCCATTAGATATGTGATGCATATGTGTTTTAGTATTAAGTAACTTCTCTATTCCCCATCTGTGCTCTAATTCTGTACCATATGTCACCTAACAAGGTATCTTCCATTATTCTTTTATTCAGTTCACTGCATGTTGTTCCTCCTGTCCCTTGAAAATTAGCCTGTCTGTAATCAGAAATCACTTCCACTCACAGTTCAGTGCACCTACTATAGATGTGACAAATGCTTGTTTATAGGGCTGGTAATTGGATTAAAACATTGAAAAGAAACACAAATATGAAAGGTAATGAAAAATGAAAAAAAAAATCCACAGGCATAAAACTCAACACAACCCAAAGAAATTAAAAAACCCTAATGAATGAAAGTGCTATTAATAGACATCATCTTTCATGAACAATTCTCTAGAGTATGCAGGCCCTTGCCATTGAATTGCAAAAGAGATTTAAGCCCCTCAGAAGACAGAAAAAAATTGGTTTATGAACAATCTTTATGAAATGATGGTCAGGAGAATGGCTAATTAGGTTCAATGCATCTTTGGGGCTCTGTTGGCCACTGGGCAGCCCTATAAATCTCCATGATGGCTGGATACAGGAACAGTAGGAACAGCTCAGCTGCAGTATTAAATTATTTAAGAGGGAGAATGACTCTTTGCTTTAAGTTTGGTTCTGGTTTTTTCAAATAGCCCTGGTCAGAAGGGAGTGAAAGCATATTTTATCTGTCCCTCTAATCCTGATAGCAATATGTGGTATGGAAAAAAGGCATATCAGCTGAAGTCAGAAAAGGCACTGAGGTTAATCTTTAGTTGGCATACTATTTTGTCATTTCGGGAGATCATTGAGGAACCAATAATACGACTCCTTTCATTCTCAAAAGTGAATCCGTGAACTTTATTCCCAAAACATGATAAGACATAAACAATGTTTCTGACAATCCTTGTTTGTTATTGCATAATAAAAGAAAGGAAAATTAAAAGAACATGTGCCTAAAAGAAAAGACTCAACTATGAGTCAAGAGTAAATATAGATTCAAAGATCAAGTTAGAATAAATAAAATTTAATATGCCATCATGGAAACAAGATAGGAAAAGAAATGAATTTGGACCTAGAGGAAATAAAAAAGAAAGAGGAAAAACAGAAATAAGTAAAGGAAGAAAAAATGAAAGAAGCAAAAAAGGAAAGAAAACAGAAAGAATGAGAGGAAAAAACCCAGAAGGAAAATGACAGGAAACATCCCAGTACCAAAAAAGTAGAAAATGAAAGCCAAAGGACAAAACCACAACCACAAACTGTTTAGTAGTTGCTATTCAAACTGTCAGTCAAACATTCTCAATAAGAGAAAGAGACTTACCTTTTTTTCTCCAGGCAAACTCTTTATTCCTCTATTCCTCTATCTCTGTAGACCTAAATATCAATAGAAATTAAAAAAAAAATTGGTTCTCTGATTTTTAACAACCATTATCTTTAGAATCTCCCCCCCCCAACAATTATGGAATTTTCTTTTCTTTTTCCTGTTGCTTATTTTTCTCTTAGATTTTAGTTGGAATCAAAAGAAATGCTTGCCAATTAAGCAGGTGGGCCTAATTCTCTGGGCTGCCCTTATGAAAACCTCCCCTTCACACATCTGAACTGAATACTAAATTATAAACTGAAATGGGAAGGGGGTGTATGCATGTGACTGATTCAGTTCTCATTCAGAGTAAAAAAAAATCTATATCTATATATGTTTTTAACATGACTGTTTATAGGACGAACGTCTCTCCAGAAGAAACACTTACCTTGGGACCAGTGGGATTTTGGCCCCTTTACCCACCCACTTTTAAGTAGAAAGGGGAGAGAGAAAATCAATGCTTTTATGTGTAAGGAAAGGCAGTCTAGTGGCTTAATATGGGGTTTCACCGGTACTCTAATCCTGAATAATGCCTAATCATCCTGTTCAGATGATGCATCATGGTTAATGAAACCTGTTTCCTATACATACATTGTTTTCTTGTTAGAACATTTTCAATTCTTGGTCAAATAACACAACCTTGTATTAACAAAAGCAGTTTTGTTCCCGAGTGCTCAAAGCATTTCAGATGCGCTCAATCCAACAAACATTTTTATGTCCCAATTCATTCGCACTACAGCTAGTGAAATAAATGTAGATGCAGAGGTTTGTTTGCTCACTGGAATAGGCTGGCTTCACAAAGAAATGAAATGTTGGTATTTACATAATGTTTTACAAAGTACTTTCACATCCATAACCCTGTGAGGGGGACAGGTATTTTTATCCTGATTTTACAGAAGAGGAAACCAAGGCTCTCAGAGGCTACATACCTTGACCAAAGGTAGGAAGTAGCAAGGCTGACATTCTAAATCCAGATCTCATTTCAAAGCTACTATTGCTTTCACTCTGCCCCAGTTGCTTCTACTGGGAGGGAGATTGTGTTTCAGTAGCACTAGTTAAAGCCCCCAAACATAAAAGAAACCCTGCTATAATTAGTCTGCCTGATACCTAACATCAAAATTGAAGCTTTATTTCTTTGATGAGGCCAAAAGGGGTCCTAATCAGCTGTTTAAATGGAAATATCCTGGGGGGAAAATTTGAAGCCTGAAACTTGCATGTGTTTCTCAAATCCTGGAAGCTAGTTTTGATTTGAAAGAGATAGAGAGGTGGTGGGAAAGAGCATGAATTTGAGTGAGGGTTGAGGGCCATCAAAAAGGGGAAAAATATGCAGGAAGGGGCAAGATCTAAGGGAACTAACAATAAACTTCATTTATGTTATAAGTTTGCCTCTAGGTTTAGCCCTGCACGTAGGCATGACCCAGAGAAACAGTAAAGCTTTGTAACTCAAGATCATACATGGAACTTGCTCCTCACATTTTCCAAAGGAATGAATTCTTTGATGGATGAGTTTATGGGAAAATCTGATAGCCAAGCCTTGAAGATAATAAAAGAAAAAATTTGGCAAAAATCTTCAACCTTTTTAAGGAAGCATTTCTCTAAATACTTGGAAAATATATTTTCCTCCCCATAAATTGAAAAGTATCTTAAATATTTAATTAAAAAAAAAAAAACTTCTGCAAAATGAAATGAATAAAATAGATAACCAAGACTTCCCTTAAGGATATTTCATTTTATATAGGTTGATCAAGCGAAACATCACTATCATGGGTTCTTATAATCCTATGATCTATACTTATTAGAGTGGCTGAGTTGGTTACATGACTATTTGATCTGTTTCATTTGTTTTGGCTTACATACAGAGCTGGAAATTTATCTTGTTTCACTATGAAACAAAATTCCCCTTCCCTCTTCTCCCACTTTCTTTCTGCATTTCTAAATTTTGTAGAACTATACAAACTAAATCTATCAAATATTTAAATGCTGGCTTTCTTTGTTTATTGTGGTTTGACCCTGATCCATGGGTTTTATGACAAATGACCTTAAATTATTATGCAGTCATCCAAATAAATTCAATAAGCGTAGGCACCTACTTGTGCAGGGCACATGCTAAGCATTGTGTTTACAAAGCACTTTATAAATATTATCTCATTTGATCTTCAGAACAATCCTGGGAAGCAGGTGATGTTCTTATCCCATATTATATATGAGGAAACTGAGGCAGACAGAGAGATGTAAAGTGACAAAGCTAGTAAGCATCTGAGTTTGGATTTGAATTCAGGTCTTCCTCACCAGGGGTACAGTACTGTATCCCCAGTGCCATCTAGGCATCTCATTCATATGAAAACAAAAAAAGTACAATTGTTGCCTGTTCTCAAGGAGTTCACATTCTCTTGAAGAATATAACTTGTATACAAGTAAGTAAGTATTAAGGAGATATGAATAAATGGAAATTCATTTCAAGAGGGAAAAAGTGATAATAAAAGGGGAATTAGAAAAGTTTCTTATACATCAGGTGGCACCTAATATATGATTTGAAGGAAACTAGGAATTATTTTTAGTGTAAATGAGAAAGGAATGAATTCTTGACGTGGTGGCCCACTCACACAAAGGCAATGAGAGGTAGGAAACAGGATGATTTGTAAAGGCCAAAGTCAGGGAAGCAATCTGAAATAAGGCTTGAAAGGTAGATGGGGAAAAGATTGGGGAGGGATGTAAATGTCAGATTGAAGATCTTGAATTGTAATCATGGAGGAACATTGAAAAAGTTTGGGCAGGTGAATGACTTGATCAGATTTGCATTTTAGGAATATCAATTTGTGTGAATGATAAATTGGAGAGGGATAAATAGTGGACATAAGGATATTCATTAGGAAGTAATTACAATAATTTTAAGTTAGAGCAGATGAGGGTCTAATTGGGATTGAAGCTGTGTGAATGTAGGGAAGAGGATAGATGTAAGAGGAGAGATAGAAATATCAGTTAAGTAACTACTCAGATATAAATGGAGATGGAGGGAGAAATATCATGGATGATTCCAAAGTTATTTAGGTGGTTGGTGAGGCAGATGGAAATACGATCACCAGAAATGAGAAGTGTGGAGGAGGAATGGATTTAGGGGTGGGTGAAGAGAATATAATGAAATCTGTTTTGGGCACATTGAGTTTGAGATGCCTATGGAATATCCATATGGAGATCTCTCCCCCCCACCATGTAGTTTCAAATGAAGGCCTGGCATTCAGGAGATTATAACTAGATGTATAACAAGGAGTTCTCTACATAAGGATGATCACTGAAACTATGAAGGCTAAAGAGATTAACAAAAAATAGTGAATACAGGGACAAGGGAAGAAGCCCAGGAAAGAAACCTTAGGGGATGCTTAGAGGTAGCAGACAGAATATGGATGGTGATTTAGCAAAGCAGACTGGAAAAGAAGCAATAAAATGGTAAGAGAAGAACCGAGACAGAGCAGTGTCACAAATGCAAGAAAAGAGAGAACATCCAAGAGGATGGGTGAGAAAACCTCACAGACATGTTTGTCCAACAAGTGAGATTCCAGACTTTCTGTCTTTAGCACTTATTATGTTCTGGGAATGGTCAGCGCTAGCTGAATGATTGCAATGCTAACTTCTCACTCCACAAAAATAGAGTTAAAGTTGTAAAAGCTGAAATCTTTTATCTTTTGCTCTTGGATACATTCATATACAACTTTTGTACCTTTCAGCTCTTAGTGCATTTCTATCCAGTGGCTTGGAAGAACTCACGTTTGGAAGTTGTTACAAATTAATAGCCTACTATTGCCTTCTGCACAGTGAACAGCATCTTGAGACTAGATGGAAATTCTTGACAGAAACCTCCATGGTTGCCTAACACTTTGGTTGAGTTTCTGAAAGCAATCAGATTGACAGTTTGCAAGTTGATTGTCAAGCAATTGGATTTCATGCTTGATAGGATTCCATTGTTCATGAAGCCAAAACTAGCAGACTAACATTGATTAGTCTTCATATTATAGCTATGTGAACAATGGAATCAATGTGACCCCAAAGCCCCCTGTTCGCTTTCTTGGCAGTTCGCTGAAGCAATAATAACTCACACTTACCTAGGGCTTCAAGGTTTACAAAACACTTTCCTCACACCTATCTCAGCAAGTGGAGAGCATAAGTATTTTACGACCATTTTACAGATGATAAAACTGATGTTCACAGAGGTTGTGAGTTGTTTACAAAGTGGCTGTCAGAGCCAGGGACTGAAACCAAAGCTTCCTGACACTGTGTATTTTTACAACATTATTTGTGCCTTTTAACCATATTTATATTGATTTGATTGAACTCTCAAGACATAGCCATTGTCTAGGGAGAGACCACAATTTCTGCAAACAAGCAATTCATACGCGTTGCTGGGAATTGTTCCAAGAAGGACTTTCACGCACTGTTGCATTCCCTTTTGCCAATAGAGGCTGCAAATAACCCTTCAAAACAGCTGCCATATTGCCAGAAGTGGCAATGACTTCTGTGAAGCTGCCATATCATTCATTTACTGGTGCCAGAGACCCAGCAGCCAGCATCCCAGTGATGGGGTAGAGAAAGGACTCAACTCAGTGGCAGTGCCCATAAATCATGCAGCTCACTTAGCCAGTATATAAATGGCCTTAATTTGGTTTCCCTGTAATCTTGATGATAAAAGGAGTGAGATCCTCCCAAAGTGTTACAATAACACCCTGCAACTAAAGCCCATCATCCCAAGAGAACCATCCTGGCAGGTGAGTTTCCTTAGGCTATCTAGTGCTATAGTCATCAGTACCTTACATCTGTCAAGCAAAACAGGTAGCAGCTGGGCTAAAACAGCCTGTTTTTTTGTTTTTTTTTTTTTTTGAAACTGTATTCAAAAAAAGCTTGCTAATGTTAATAAATGAAGGCAATTAAAGGTTAAGCAACTAGGGTTACTATGATCAGGCCCTCTGAATAATGAATGTTTACAAAGGCCAAGCCAATTAAATTCACTGAATTAAAATTAGGATGTTCAATACTCCTCCACTGAAATCCTACTCTGGAGCCTCATCATAGATGTAACTATGCAAAGCCAGCCCAATAAATCACAAGCTCCAAGAGGTCCTACTAAGTGAAAAGATTGAAAGCATTTGTCTTGCAAGAGGTTGCATAATTGTTTAACAAAGGAATAAATTGAGTGCTAAAAGATTAGAAGGTTGCCCACTAGTGATGAATTTCTTTTTCCTTCAGCATTTCTCCAATATCATAATGTCAGGGGATAAAGGATCAAAGGAGTATAGATTTAGAGCTGGGGGTTGGGGGAGGGGAGAGGCTCAGAGGGCATCAGCTTCACTTCCTTATTTACAGGTAAGGAAATTGATGAGGTCACACAGGTAAGTGGTTAAGCCATAATAGCCAAAATTTAAATTCCCACTCAAGATCAGTATTCTTTCCTTATTGGTGGAAAGATACTAGTAGTGTTGTTTTTAGTTAACAGAAATCTAAAAGTCTTTAAGTATTCTTGACTGTCCAATTACATGTAACATTGATGTAAACAGATCCTTAGTGACTGTTATTGGAAGTGCAGGTTCAGCCTGAGGAGTTTATAACTCTCTTAATTAGACATCAATGTAAAGGTTTTACATTTCCCCCAAAAATTATTTTAACACATTATTCATAGATTTTCATTTCTGTCCACAACTTGAAGTTATACACTCTGTGTGTGCATTTCTTACATGTCTTCTCAGCAACTGAAATCCAGGTATACACAAATAATTTTACAGAATCTAAGAGTGGCCATGCAATCTGATCTACATAAGGATAAGGACCTGGCTTCCTTGGAAGACTTCTGGTGATGGGGCAACCCACCATAATAACAGTCATGAAGGATCTAAGGCTTTATCCCCAGCATGGGAAATTCCCTGTGTAGGAATCTTTTCTACTAACACACATATCTCATTTTTTGGTTGTTTTGGGATATAGCATATCAATCCAATGGAGTTAGTTTTTGTTCAGTGTCTGACACTTCATGACCCCATTTTGGGTCTTCTTGGCAAAGATATTGGAATGGTTTGCTATTTTCTTCTCTAGCTTATTTTGCAGATGAGCAAACAGGGTTAAGTGACTTGCCCAGAGTCACATAAGTATCAAGATCTATGATTGGATTTGAACTGAGGTCTTCTTGACTTCAGATCTAGAGCTCTGTCTACTGAGCCATTCATATGTCACTTTAGGTCTTTTGGGCATCACAATGACCCAATGACCGTTGAGATATGTTTAGTAATTCACATTTCATGAAATTTCAGAAATAGTATTTGAACCCAGGTTTTCTTACACTAGCAGCTCATTACCTTTTTTGGATAGCACTAATTGTTGGGAAAAAATTTCCCCATATCAAACCTAGAGTATTCTCTAGCCTTCGACAAAGACCTTCATTCTTTTATGATATATATAAAAAAAACAAAAAACAATTAGATGTGCTATTTACATCATGGTAGTAGAGTTTGTAGACAGCCATACTCTTGAGAGGCAAAAAGCTAGAATTTTATTCCCCTTCTTACCACTAACTAAATGGTACTGGAGCAGTTACAAAAACCTTAACAAACCTCAGTTTCTCTTTGTATAAAATAGGAATGTTAAAATATGCTCTTTTACCCAGAACTACTAGAAGCATTAAAAATTTTAAAATATAAAAATATAATGTAATAAATATTTCCTTCAAACTCTTTTCTCTTCCTAATTTCCTTATTTCTATTGAAGATATCACTGTTCCTCTAGTTACCCAGTTAATATGGTTTCAATCACTCAGCAGCCTTTCCTTCCCTCTGACCTTTTATAGCTAACTGGTTCCCAAGTTTTTTAATTCTATTCCACATGTATATCCTATTTCTTTCTCTCTTCTTTCCTAGTTACCACTCCAATTCAAGACTTCATCCCATCTCATCTCAACCATTTCAGTAGGCTCCAAGTAAGCTCCCTGCCTTCTGTGTCTCTCCTTTCCAATCCATCTTTCACACAGCTGCCACAGTGATATTCTAGAAGCATAGCTCTCATGTCTTCACTCCTGGACTCCAAAAGCTCCAGTGATTCCATCTTACTTTTCGTATATAGATATATTCTCTCAGATACAGAACTGTAAACTTTTCCCTTTCCTAAATCTAGCTCTGGTCAGAGGTTTACTGTGTACTTATCTTTTTTACATATTCAATGTATTTGTTTTTGGTAAGGCAATTAGGGTTAAATAATTTGTACAGCATCACACAGCCAATCAGTGTTAAGTGTCTTAGGCCATATTTGAACTCAGGTCTTTTATCCATCACATATCTATCTGCTCCTACATATTCAATGTTGTAGCCTGTTTGTTGCCCTCCATACACAACATTACATTTATTATCTCTTGGTTTTTGTCCCTTTCCTTTAGTGGGCTCCTTCTCCACTTTGACCTCACAGAATTCTCAGTTTCTTCCAAATTTCAGTTTCAGTGATACCTTTTATAGGAATCCTGTCTTGATACTTATCTATCATATCTATTTCCTACTGGCTTCCTCCTAGAAATTAAATTACATGAGATAATTTATGTACATATGATTTCTCCTTAAAAATCTCCTAGAAAACAGTACCTTTCGTTTTTGACTTCTTATCCCTAGGTTCAAGCATGAGGACTGGCATGCTGTTAAAAACGAAAACTTTGTTATTGAAAAATATAGTGAAACTACTCTCAACTGCAAAACAAGCATTCAGGACTTAAAACCATCAATTCTTTCTGCACTTCACTTTTAGGAGTAATAAAACAAAACTTAACATGGGCTTATTAAAAAAAATAACAACAAACTAACTTTCAGGCTGTGTTCTTTATTTACAAAGATCACTGATGTTCAGAATTATCATCCTTAGGTGTTCCAAGATTCTTAATTGTCAAACAAAAAATGGTAACTCTTTTCAGGGCTCCTTTCCTGCTTTTTGTCCATGGTACAAAAACTCCTACTAAAAGCTCTGATTTTTTTTCACTCTATCACATTGCCTTATCAACATCTCAGCTAGAATGTTCAGGAAAATGGGGCAGGTTTACAACTCATTTTCTGATCGACTAGAATAACGAATAAATCTTTTCTAATTTTAGCCCTTATTATCATAGATTTTAAAAGTTATTTAATTCATTTTCCTACTTACAGGAATCAAAATCCTGGATTATGGAGTGGGGAAAAGGAGAACTTTCTAATCTGAGCATGTGCTGTGACCCAAATAGATATTAAGCAAAGTTTTCTTTTATCACATGATGCACATCAACTCGACTCAATTAAGTTCAAAACATTTATTGAGAACGAGAACAAAAAATATGTATCTCATATAATGCTAGGTGGTAGAGATAGGAAGCCCAAATTAAAACAGCCTCTTCCCCAGGGAGATTACATTTTACTGAAGGATAATTATATCAAAGAACATTTATGACAATTTTCAAGTTCTTGAACAGATGGAGAACTGTCTTCTTAAATCAAGAAAGACAGAGTAATAACTTATTAAAGGCAGAACCAGTGGACTTCATAGGCTAACAGAACTGGAATATGAATGAAAGTTACATGGAAGGTTTTAAAAAAGAACCCAGTGATATAAGAGTCCATAATTGCTCAATTTAAATCTAATCTAATAAATTAGAGTGCTTAAATGTGATCCAAGGTGTCTATTACAAATCTTCTCTTAAATTAAAAAAAAAAAAAAAAAGTAAGCTAGCTAGAATGCTTTCCTGGGTATACTGATTCCCCCTTATACATGTGAATTAACTAATTAATTCTATCAAAATGGTTGAACTGGTAATGTGTAGACAGCCTTCAACTTACTTCAAATGGAGAAAAGAAAATATGCTGCCAATCTGTGGCCCTTGGGATAATCCTGACTGGGAAATGGTATGGGATATACATCAGGAATGTTGAAAGGCTCAAATTTATTTCAATCTAGTCTTTCCATTCCACAATGTATGCTTATCCTCAGTCTGGGTCTAATGAGAACACACAAATAGGCATTTTTTTTTGAAATCTAATTTACATAATCTCATACACTGTATAGCATTTAAAAAATCCATCAATAAGCCTAAGATTGTTCCTGTAGACATAACTAAAAAAGCTCCTTAGATATTCCTGGGACAAATTCAATAAATTCAGGCTAACGTGCTGTTTAAGTGATAGGAAACATTTCCATGCCGATTTACAATTGTGACCAGGCTTGGGACTATTCCTGAGGCCTTTTGTGTTTAAAAAATAATGCCGTTTCAATTTGCTGTCATCTGCAAACACAGGCCCAGCAGTCATTAGTACAGATGGATATTATTTATTTGGAAGGCAGAAAAATTAGGGATGTATGCTGAATACATCATTTTCCAAAACAAAAAAAGGCCTGTTCAATTTTTGTTAACATGTAGGGTTGTAGGAAATGATTTGGGAAGCTGATCCCAAGCACTCTCCTGAGTCAACTGCCTTATTTTAAAAAATGCTATACTGGTGCATGCCAACAGTGTGGGTACCACTGAGATTGTAAGGCTGATTTAAAAACTATTCTCATACATGTACCTTCTCGACCTGACTTCTTAAAACATTTTATAACTATTAAGCAAACCACATTCTTTTGGGTGTCTCTGTCCTATCCCTGCTTGTTTTCCCCTTTCTTTTTTTTTTTACTTTTGGGGACTACATATATATAATTTAGACTATCTGCTTTTAGAGAAGGAAAGAGTAATTCTCAGAGATAGAAGATATTTTAAAGAGCCTAAACAAGAATCCCTTCTATAATGAGTCATCAAGTAAATGATTCTGCCTCTTCCTGACTGGCTTAGCCTAGAAAATAAAACTTATTGTGCCTCAGTTTCCTCATCTGTAAAATAGGGATAAGTTGGATTTGCAGTCAGAAGAACTAGATTCAAATTCAGTTTTGCTATTTATAGCTAAATAACTTTGCCAAATTGCTTCATTTCTTTACTTCAGCTTTCTCCTGTATGGAATTAAGAGAATGGACCAAATGACCTGAAAAGTCTGTCTTATTCTAAATTTATGATTGTATAATTTTATGTTATTAATTTCACTAAATATCTTTCTGAGAGGTAACAGGGTATGGTCAACCAAGGTTCACACTTTGATTCAAGAAGAAAGACCTGACTGATTTCCAATAGCTTTTTGACTGTCACAAATAGTGAAGGCTTAGAACACCTCAAAGCCTGAGAAAGCAGTAACGTTGGGTAGGTTGGGGAGTTATGATGAAAAAAAAAAGAGTACCTGTCTATTTTTTGTTGGAGTGAATGGAATCTTTATTTGCCTAACTAGATGCTTCATGTTCTAAGTGAATTTCTATTCTCAAGGTAGGGAAATGAAAAATTATGAAGTCAATTGATATTAGACAGCACCAGAAAGGACTTCAAGGAAAAGCTACAAATAGATGTCACTAAGATCTTTCATTTGTCTTTTTAAAAGCCAGTGTAGACTCTCTTTCACAACAGGATTTCCTATTGGTAAAAAGTTTCAAAGTAAAAACTGAATGACTATCTTTCAGGTATATTTTAAGAGTGATTTCCTGTTCAACTGTGAGTTGGACTACTTGGTCTCTGAGATTCCTTCCAAATCTGTGATTCTGTGCTTCTGCAGTTTTTTACTGGTCTCAAGAAAAATATTGGAACCTTGGACTGTTGTTTCCGATCTTGTTGTACACACAACATCATGTAATTTGGGAGAGCAGAAGTCAATTCATAGTCCAATATTCATAGCGCAAGAGGAAATAACATCATCTTCAAATCATTTGTGGAAGTTGCAAAATGCTCATGAATTAAGTTTGATTTCCATGAGATTTTCTACATACATCCCTATTACCATGACCCTAGGAACAAATTTTGACCTTTATAGCTCTTTTATTCAATTTGACATTATTTTTTTTTCTTTTTTAAAACAGGTTTTTACAGTACTTATTGAACAATACAGGAGTCTTGGGGGCCAAAATAGTCCCTGTAAAATGCCCATGAATTTTAACCAAAGACTGCAGAGCTACATGATTAAAAGCTTTGAATTTTCAAAGAGCAACATGATTAATCCAGGACCACAGTCCTGAGTGGCTTCACACTGGCTTCATTTGTAGGTATTGTTATTTTTCTTGGTTATATTTGATTTGCAGGAAAGATGATTTTTAGTTTATACAGTAAATCTGGCAATCTCTCAGCTACTGGAAAAGAAAAGAAAAAAAAAAACTTATCCTACTACCTGAATTGCCTTAATTTATCAACTTTAAAAAAACGGCTTGAGCCTAGTCAGTGTGAGAAATAGAAATCCAATGCCAAATAGTTTTGCAGCAGGTGTGAGAATGAAGGAAGATTAGCTCAAGTTACCCAAATAGAGTCACTGGATTAAATCAGATCATAGAATCTCAATAAGCCAACCCCAGATAAATAGGACTGGGACCATTTCTTAGTGAATTGGACCTTTAAACCAACCTTTGGTTTCAAACTAGAAAAATTTTGGTTGTATCCTTGGCAGGTCATCCAAGGTCTGATTTATCTATAATTTTATTCATCTGTCCATCCAAAAAATATTGAAAATCTACTACTACTATCACAACCCCATCCAAAACAAAAACAACAGAGAAAAGCATACCCTATAATTTATGAGTCTTAGCATCAATGTAATTGGGAGGGGAAAAATACACAATTGAAAAGTTAACTCAACGCTAGGACTTTCATTGGAAAGGAAGATACTCTGGTACTTTGCAAGAACGTTGAATTTGATTTTTCTCTTTTTCCTTGTATTCTTAGTGCATAAAGAATGTGATTTTGGGATAGATAAGCATATGGTGGTAGGGATTAAAAAACAAACAAACAAAACAAAACCTAAGATGATAAGTTGAAGAAAAAGACTGAGACACTCTATAAATGATGTCTAACCAGTCATGATGGGACAGGCAATAATTGTTCCCTTGTACATTCAAGGCCCTGGAGCAGCCAGTGGGATCTTCATTCCCATCCTGCTAAGCCATACTTAGTGGAACAGTTAGGAAGCCTCTATGTGGTGGGCCTAAGGGTCCCACAATTACCTAAGCTATATGTTAAATCAACAAACTTTAAAGCATTGTGCTATGGCTAATACCACTCCTATGAGTGACTGCTTAGTTTCTTTTCTCATGCTGTATTGAAGAGAAATGGGAATGGTTGGATTTTAGCCTAGTGATAAGACGAAAATTGAGAAATAAAGCAAGTTTTAACTGACCATTTGTTATATTGTCTATTGCTTGTTGCTTCTTGATAGTGCTATGCTTTTCCTAATTGAACTGTTTTTGCTTTTGATTGTGATATGAAGACAATAGGATTTGTTAACCACTGGGTCTAAGAGAACAGAGTTCCTGCCCCTTTTTTGTAGCTACTGACCTCTGTTCTTTGTCATTCAACCTGGAGACAAGAAGAAAAAATCTAAGCCTTCCACGTGATGGCACTTTAAATACTGAAAGAATATTATCTCGTTTCCTCTAATTCTTTTCTTTCCCAGTCTAAACATACATAATTTCTTTGATTTTTCTATCATT
Source organism: Sminthopsis crassicaudata (assembly GCF_048593235.1). Lineage (NCBI taxonomy): Eukaryota > Metazoa > Chordata > Mammalia > Dasyuromorphia > Dasyuridae > Sminthopsis > Sminthopsis crassicaudata. The sequence goes on from NC_133621.1 coordinate 164,754,393, forward strand.
TAATCTTGATTAATTTCACCGTCCTATTCTTCCTTCTCTTATGTTCTCTAGCAACTGTTTATTAGGGAAAGTCAGGCACTATGGATAGAGAGCTGAACTTGGTATTAGGAAGACTAGGGTTTAAATTCTGCCTTAGCTGAGTGACTGAGTGCTTCAGTTTTAATATTATTTCTTTTCCTTCTTTTTTCTTTTTCTAGACCTCTGATTTCATTCATGTAGCAAAGTCTCTCTACCAATGTAGGCTAACAACTGCTAGGAACCTGTTATCACAAAGCCTTATCTTGGACTGAAAACTTAAATCACTTGTTCAGGCAACTGAGTCCTGTGTGTCAAAGGCAGGGACTAATACCCAGTTTCTCCTGATTCCCAAGTAAATTCTCTATTAATCAACCCTGATTACCTCTGTCTTCTACAAAATGAGGGTAATAATATCACCTCTTCATGGATATTGTGAAAATCTAAATTAATAGCATATGGAAAGCATACTGCAAACTTAAAATAGGAATTATTATTATTATTTCTAAAATGCTGGAGTCAAAACTCAATACATTACTTCAGAAAGATCTTTCCAGGGCAGAATATAGTAGAAAAGGTTTGGATCTTGATTCTGTCATTAAACATGTTAGCTATCACTTCTAGTTTTATGTCACTACAAGTATGATACGAATATCATCTATCCCTTTATTCAAGACATCACAATTTATATGTTATATGTGCAAGCACAGTTTCCAGGGAGCTATAGCAGAGACTATATTCTAAGCCGACATCTAATTATTAATGACTTTTTTGGAGATCTGGCCATTCAACTAATTCCAATTAATCAATCTCACTCCCTTTATCTGAATAAGAATAGCATGGAAGATTCTGTAAATGTTTTGCAAAAATATGGGTGTGTATATTTATAGTATTCTCTTGATTTACCAGTCTACAATTCATGAAAAATATGAAGCTATTTATCTAGCAAGACTTATTCTAGAAGGAGCTATATTGGTTCTGGTGATTTGTAATTGTGACTGCCTTTCCTTTATGTCCACTAACCCTCTTTTAATTATATTTTTAGAATTTTTTTTAGGAATAAAAGTCAAAGTAAATGACCTGCAGGCTACAAATTCTACTTTCTTCTTTTAATTTTCCTTTAAAAGAAAAAAAAAAATAGAGTACTTCCACTTTTCTATATCTGCTATATCTTAGATGAATTGCTGATCCATCTCTCACCACTAAAGCTATTTTGAACCCAAATAAAAGACCTCATATTAATTCCTATTATATATAAGTTTACAAGATTTAGCCTAATGTTCTAAACTCTCAAGATCTTTTGGGATCCAAAAAATTAACTCTTTAACTATTTAAACTCTATTTAAACTTTGTCCTGAAATATCATGGCAGGGGGCTACTTTTTTAATCTTACAATTTTCTTAATAATTATTATACAACTAATTTTTTTAAAATCCACAATAAGTTAGTAAACCACAGATGCTATATAGAAGAATTGATTTTGTTCAATTTGTGAGGTTTTCTTTTTACTATAAGCACCACACAGATCATAACAAGGGAACAGAAAAGGTTTTCAAGAAAAAGAACATGCCTTCCAATTATGGGCAAAATTGGATAAATGCTTTCTGATGCATAGCAAAAAGTGAAAATTATAATAATAAGAGACAAAAGTAAAACCATCCTTTTGATCCCCTATATTGGGCAACAAGCTTTTTTTTTTTTTCTTTTACTCCCTCTTGCTTCTAAATCATAGGATTTGCTTTGCAGAATCTCACTTCCCTATTTCTGTAATCTCCTAAAAGTTTACTCTAGAGGAGAGATTATAATTTAGCTCCTTCAGCATGGCTAAAATAGTCATTCTGAAGCAGCCAAACATGTTTAATGAAATTGGCAGCTAAATATGATATATGGCGTTTGGAAATAACCTCAAATAAGAGTAAATCCCTAAAGAATACATTTTTACTTTATCAGCATAGAAATACCTTGTTTCACAAGATTTCAGTTTTCTTGGGGCATTAAGAAAGAATTGCTATTTATAGGTCTGTTCCTCCTACACAATGCTACATACCAACCTCTGGTTGTTTACTGAGGGAAAAACTGTGGCAGAATGTCCTAAGCACAATAAAAATGATGATTGCTATTCTTGGGCAAGTTTCTTCACAGGGTAACTTGGATCTACATGGCAACAGTAAGCAAAATGAATGATTGTTCAGGTTTATATTTTAGTTTCTTTAATGTTATGGCTTAATCTGCCTGAAGACTTCTCTTTCTCTTTGATGGGAATAATAAACCATGATGGGTTTGTAGTAACAGCTTCTGTTTCTACCATCATCTTATTTATAAGTAGTGGGACAATGCTCCCTTGTATTCTGGAAAATAAGACCCTTGAGAACAGTGGTGTTCAATTTGAAGCAGTGGAATGCAGCTTTATTATTGTGTAGAAATGCAAGGGTCGCAGGAAGACATCTTGATGTTGCGTTGCTATGGTTGCATCATGATGTGGTGCTGACAGAACTCCATTCCAGCATGTAGTTAATGCAACAATCTCAATTAACACATCAAAAACAATGCTACAGTGTCAAAGGGGGTATTCAGGAGGTCCTGAGTTCCTGGGACTCATTTTCTCTGCAATCCCTAGGTATGAGTAGGATCAGATACTCTTTTTTGCCTGTGCCATTCTTCCCAAACTTTTCTTTACTTTAAGTCTTTCTCAAAGTCACTCTTGAATAGCAGGGCCAGATTAGAATGACCAATATGGAAAGAATCTATTGGTCTACAAAGGGCCATCTAGTGTTGTAATGTTAAGGATTTTTATAGGCTCTTAGATATTTTATATGGTAGTTGTCCTAGAGGCTCATATTTTTATTGTTTTGTTTTTTTTGCTACCATTTTTTGTTGTTTATTTCTTTTCTTTTCTTTTTTTTTATTCCATGTCAAATTGGAAGCAAAATTCCAGATAAGATTTTGTGATCATAGTACAGGGAGAAAAGGGGACTCAAAAGGAATTGGACCAGGAGCTACAATTTAAAATATTGCATAACATCAAGCATCAATAGGAACTCAATCACTGGCATAGAGGAAAGAAAACTTGGTTTGGAATAGGAAAACCTATGTTCAGATACCAGATCTACTACTAACTACCTGGGTATTACTGAATCTCCTTGGATATCACTTTCCTAAACTGAAAACAATCACAGGGTTGGACCAGAAGATCTCAAAGTTACTTTCTAATTGTTTTAGGAAACAAACTGGGCAAATCCTCATGACTCCAGAGCACTAAGCAGTGTGATGCTTTTTTTCTGTAAGAGTGACATATTTTGAGTATCTTGCTTATATAGGTCCACCATAAAACAAGAATAGTAAATAATAAATGTACTCATTGGAATGTACTCAAGGAAAGAACTTTTCTGTTAATTGGTGAAATAACCATAATGTTAATGATAATATCATGTTCTACCAGGACACATTTTAAAAGTAGTTATATTCCTTTGTGTATTTGTTCATGATTAATAGGTCTATAGAGCTCAGTGCATAGAGTGCTAGGACTAAAATCAGGAAGACCTGAATTCAAATCTAACCTCAGACACTTAGGAGCTGTGTGACACTGGGCAAGTCACTTAACCTCTGTTTGTCTTAATAAACTAGAGAAGGATATAGTAAATCACTCCAGTAGTTTTACCAAGAAAACTCCATAAACAAGATGGTTCATAGAGTCATGAAAAGTCAGGCAAGATTACTATTACTACTACTGCTAGCTAACATTTATATAGTACTTGCTAGGTGTCAGGCAATGTACTATGTACTTTACAAATATTTCATTTATTACAACCTTGGGAGGTAGGTACTATTATTATTCCTATTTTTCAGACAAGGAAACTAAGGCAAGGAAGAATTAAATGACTTGTTCAGAGTCAAACAGCTAATAAGGGTCTGAAGTCATATTTGAACTCACTACAGGCCTAGCACTCTATCCATTGCACTATCTAGTTGCCTATACAATAATTCAAATAGGTGTGGATGCAGGCCTGAATATTCTCATTCTACCTATACAAATGAATACCAAATCCCCTCCACTGCCAATCTCATCAGTAATTGGAAATCAGAGGTTCATTCTGTCCAAAATAAATAAATAACAGATGAAAGAAGAGACAAATAAGAATCATAAGTTCTTTTCAGATTTCACCAGCCCTTCTCACACCCTAATTTGGTGAGCAAGAGCAGACATTATCTTAGACAAAATAATGAAGCAGGTGTGGATAATCTCCCATGTCTCTCCATCTTCTTTCCATAACACATCTATAACATTGATGATAACTATGCCCAACATAATTGTATCATGCACATTCTGTTTCCTCATAACATTTCCATTCTACTACTCTCCCAAGCCTAAGAAGAATAATTGACTAAATGGGATTTGAGATCTTCCCAAAGCCCAGATGAGATTTCTCTTGATTGCTCCCTGTCTTAGTACTCTTTCTAGTAGTGATACTGGGCATTCTATCTCTAGGGATTGACCCGAGGTTTTTGTCCCTCTATTTCCACAGGGTGGTAAGTCAGATCCCTCCATAGACCATGTATCTTTAAGACTTTCTCTCCACCCACTGACTCCTTTTTTAGCTCACATCAATTGACTTGTGGGATACTAAAATTCCTAGGTACATCTCTGACTAGAGATAGGTAAGCAAAGGGTAGATTCCTATTTTTCAAATATATTCTTATTCAAGTGTTTCTTATTCAGTATATTTTTGGTTAGGTGATCTCTAAGGTCCCTTACAACTCAGGTATTCTGGAATTCCATAAAGAACAAGCAGTCACATAAGGAAAGTTACTGGTGCATTTTTCTAATTACTGAGTTTGTAATTGCTTTATATATTGTAACACTGAGGACATTTTAGACTTGCAAGCATAAATGTTTTATTGAAGAGCAAACAATTCCCTGACTAAAAATATGATTGGGAGAATATTCTCTCATTATTTAAATAATGAAAAATTATTTGTATACAGAGCATGATCTCCTTAATACGATTCTATTTTCCTCATGAATTTAGACTGAAGGATTAGGCAGGTCAAGAAGAACTTGAAGAACAAAAGCCATTCATGATCAGGCACTTGAGGTAGTCCTGACATTAAGTAAAATCATCTGAATAGCATTTTTCTAACAGGAATCCAAGTAGCTTATTTTGAACTTTTTTTAATAACATGAAACCAAACAATTTTCAAGCCTTCTTGTAGAATACATTCATTATATGTAAGCACATCAAATAGGAACACAACCTGCCGTACAAATTTAACATGATGTCTGGATAAAGAGGAAAAAAAAAACCAAAAACCCTATTTCTTCTCTATAGACTCATCAAATCACAGAAGAATTTCAGTCACGTGCATTTCCAACTGGAAACACAGTCTAGTTCTTAAACTCATGTTTTTGTAACTGTCTCATTTCTTAAGCAAATAATAATATTTAATGTTTTTGCAGTGCTTTAACATTTTCAAAACACTTAACAAAGCTCTCATTTTATTCCCAAAACAATATTGAGAGGTGTTAGGTTGTTGCTAACATTAGGTTACCCCTAACAACATTAAGTGCTCTTATTGTCCCCATTTTACAAATGAAGAAACTGAGGCAAATGGAGGTTATAGAATTTATCCAGGGTCACCCAGCTGGTAAGTTATTTTAAATAGGATTTATATTTAGATCTAATATTCTATCTGCACTGCTACCCAAACTGTAAAAAGATGACAAAGTAATCAATCAGTAACTAAATTACCCTATTCTTGACTTGGAAAATAGAAGAGAAAGAAAAGAAATGAATAATATTTTGATAGTTGTGAATCCATTAAAAAATTGAGAAAAGATCACATGATTTTGTTCTATATTATATTTAGATATGCATAGGATTTCATGTTGTCCTACAGCCTTCATTAGGTCCAGATCAGTCCCCTGACCTGGTCTTCTACTTCCCTTTTCTACCCCCAAGATCTTCCCAATAGTGATGTTTGAGAGTCCTAAGTTAAACATTGGCTACTCTTAGTATGTAATTACCATATGTTAATAACATTGATTCTGACAATGCTTAGTAGGTTTTTCCCCACATGATTATGATTTGGAAGCTTCCAGACTTCATGTTTAAGATGATTTCAATAAGTTAGTCATATAGTCAAAAGAACAAAACAATTAAATTCAACAAGAACAAGACAAGTTTGTCCACTTGGTGGAAGGTGTTAGAAAACCTCACCAAGCTATCCAAGTATAAAAAAAGAAAACAAAGGACTATGGATAAATTTGGCAGGAGAGACTCTAAGAGTCTTAGTGAATTACAAGCTGATCATGAATCATAATGACATCTGAATGCTGGGAAGAAAATTGACAGGTAGGAAGCATTAGGCAAATTTTCTAGTGCAGTTAGCAGGAGGGGAATAGAAAGACTGCCACAATTTCTTTTATGTTTTGTAGTGAAGTATGTACTTCATTTAAATGCCACCCTAGGTAAGTTAACTTCCCACTTAGCTTTTGGCCTGATATATTCTGACTGGACGGAAGAATACTGAGCTGGGAAATAAGACATGTTTCTTACTCGGGGTCATTGTGTATACAATGAGGAAAGCAGCATCTAACTTAAATTTTTTTGGATTAGATCGGTGATTCACTAAAATAGAAAACTTGTGGGGAGGAAACTCTCATTGCCAGGACAGATTGGTACCTCCTCTGCAGCTTGTGTTTTAACAAATTGTCTGGGGACATCGATACATTACATGATTTGCCCAGGCTCTCATGGACAGAACGTCAGGGACTTGAGTTCTGTAGCCCCAACCTTGGTGGTAGGAATGGGAGCCCTGCCAGATCAGATGATAGCTGTTCAAGTCTTTTGTGCCATTTGGGAGGGTGAGGAGGAGAAGAAAAAATAAGAAAATAAATCCAACAGATGGCTTGTATCTTCATTGAGTGCTTCTTGTTAGAATTTATTATTAGCTAACAAAATTAGTTACCAATAACTTAAATAACCCAGAAGTTAGTTTACAATAATGCCAATAACTTAAAGAATGAAGTCTAAGAATCCATTCTTTTCTAAAGCGTGCTACCTCTCAATAGTCTGTTCTCTACAAGAAGTAGTTGCCTTGACTGAAAGAATATTTTACTTCCAATAGGGAGCATTTAAAGAATTATCCTCAAGGTTGGATTTAAAAAAAAAAACAAAAAACAAAAAACGCTGATATGAGGTAAAGAAGTACTTTTTGCTGCTCTTTATTATTCCTTGGAAGCAGCAACAGTATTCACAACCTATTCAATTGTCTCTGGAAGTGTTAGGTAGGCTTGAATTCAACTCAAGCTGTTGGAGTGAAGTTTATGTCTAACCACACAAAAAGAGCAGAATTGCAGCACAGTTCAGCCAGTCTCTTTGTTTCACTTCCAAGAATCAATCGAAGTTGTGGGATGGCATGTTTCATTCCACTGCAGAGATCAATAGCAATCACAACAAAGGCGGAAATGATGAGATCAGCTTTGCTATGGTCTACGCTCCTCTGAATGTATGCTGTCAGGGTCAGGCCACAGCAGAGGGCAATTGGGTACTGGCCTAGAATCTCATGGACTTACATATTCTTTTAGCCCCTTCCCAGTAGTAAGCAGGTACATGTACCTGCTGTTTTTTAAAAACCTTAAAGGTACTCTCCCATTGTGCACACTTTCCTAAATTATCAGACTATTTGGGAAAATCTTCTGTTCCCAAATTCGTCTTAAGATTTCACAATCTATAATGTGCTTGATAAATAAATGGTCACACAGAAGTGCTATATGTGGAAGAAAAAAATCTCTCCTATTTTTAGGACACTCGGTGCTATTGCTGGTGACATATTCTTCTCCTTAGAAAGTGATGAAATCTTCCTGGGCCTGACTAGCTCACTTCTTTTCAGAGAAAATGATTAATTACATTGACATTGGTTAAGATCATAGGCACCTTCTGAAGATATATTTTTCATTTGTATGCCCACTGTCTCTAATATATAGTAGGAGCTTTATAAAAGCATGACTGATAGATCAAAATGATAAGTAACCTTCAGTCAGCACTGATTCCGACTATTTCCTTTTCAGGTGTGAAAACTGAGGATCAGAGAAGGTAAGGGACTTCTTCAAAGTTCCAGAGTTAGTAAATATTAGAAATGGGATTTGAAATGAGGTTTTCTGACTGCTTTGCCAGTGTTCCTTCCATTTTATTACATTGCCTCCTAGACATGTAATAGAACCCCCCACACACACATACACACATCATGTTATCAGCTGATAATTCCTTGCAAACTAAAAATAAATACCATTTCAACATTTGATATTAAAACAAGTACAGTAAGGAAATAGAGTTATTGGCTCAGGAACAGCATTATATTTTTTTATATGAAGTGTGTATGCATATATAGGATTGTATATCAGAATCATAGTTTTGCCTGCCTCAGCTTCGATGGAGTGAAAATATCAGTAGGTAATAGTTTCTTCAGACATAGATAGTATCTTCTTTCAAAGCAGAATAGATGAGGGAAAATCAGTTTAAGCAATATAGCTGAAAATCCAGGATTGAAAAAGCTACCCTTGAGAAGTTACAATTTTTCATAAGAAAAGGTGAGGTAATAGGTAACATTTCAATTATAGGGCTCTGAAGAAGAGAGCAATGGAATCCTAGGCAGGACCATGGTCAGCTAGGAAACTTGCCTTCCCAGAAGTCAAATGGAATGAAAAGTAGTAATAATAATGCTTTTCAGAAAAGCATAGTTCAAAGATTAATCCACCATTTTGAAGTAACTAGGCACACATATCTTCTCCTAGAATACTAAGAAATGACATTTGTGACATCTGAAAAAAGAAAAAAGAACCTATTTGTACAAAAAATATTTAAGCAGTTTTTTGTGGTCTCTAAGAACTGGAAATCAAAGAGATGCCCACCAGGGGAATGGCTAAACAAACTGTGCTATGTGATTATAATGGAATATTATTGTGCTGTAAGAAATAATAATAAGGATGATTTCAGAATAGCTTAGAAAGACTTATGCGAACTTATATAGTGAAGTGAACAGAACTAAGAGAATGTTGTAATGGCAACATTGTTTGATGAAAATTTATGAACGACTTGGCTATTTTCAGCAATACACAAAACAAACTGGAAGAACTAATGATGAAACATACTATCCACCTCCAGAGAAAGAATTGATGTTGATTGAATATAGATTGAAACTTACTGGTTTTCCTTTTTTTTCCTTTTTCTCTTTTATTTAAGTCTTATTGTACAAAATGATTAATATGTAAATGTTGTACATGATTGCTTGTGGATTATCTATATGCGAGTGCTTACCATCTCAGGGAGGGAGGAGAAGGTGATAGGCAGGGATGGAGGGAGAGATACAATTTGGAACTCAAAACTTTAAATAAAAATGTTCTAAAATAGGAAAAAAGTGACATTTGTAGAAATTTCTTTGACTTATCGAACCATCTGGTCAATCAACTTGGTTATCAATATACAGAAAAATTCAAGACTGTAAATAAATATTTCCAGTAGACAGTAAGGAAAAAACCTGGGTGAAACATTTAAACTGAATTCCATTCAAAGATAATTCCTATCTGGGTGTAAAAGTATGCCTTAAGTAGCAGATGTAAGAAGATAGAGGAGGGAATAGCTTGGCATAAGGAAAAAGAATTAAGTTTTGCCATTGACTCTTTCAAGATTGTTAAGGTAGAGAATTCTCACGTGGATCTTAGGTGGATTGCTCCAAATCTACAGCATTAGCCAATTGGGATGTGGGTTTTTTTCAGGAGGCAAAGAAGAAGAGTTTGAATTGCCTAGAAGGTTAACAACCTTGTTCAGTATGCCAGGATTTAATAATAATATAATTATATACACATATATATGTGTATATATGTACATGTTTTTATAAATATATGAGATATCATATATGTATATGCATATATGTATATACATATAAAACCCATTATTGTTATTATTCACATATGCATAATACAAAATGAAATTTCAAATAAAATGCTATGAAACTAATATAAACCTAAGAAATCAATAAACCCATATTTATTAAGTAATTACAGAGCATCAGACACTGTGAATAGCACTGAGAATAAAAAGAAAGATGAAAAACAGTCCTTGCTCTCAGAAAGATTATATTGAGATGAAGAACACAACATCTTTGTATAAATAAATACAAGACACATAAAAATTGGACAGAAGTCATATGTGTATATACAAATTGAAGGGGAGGTTAACTGGAGGACTGGGAAAGGTTCCCTGCAGAAGGTAGAGAAGGCCATTTCAAACATGCTCCCAAAGAAGATATATAAGAAGGTACCATCCCACCTTTTTTTCTTAGAGGTATGACCCCAGAGTAAAATATGAAACAAAGGATTCATACATACACACATATATTCAAATATAAATTGCACACATCTCTCTATCTAGAACAACTTGGTGGCACAGTAGATAGATCTCTGAGCTGGGGATCAGGAAGACTCATATTTCTGAGTTCAAATTCTGCCTCTTACTACCTCTGTGATACTGGGCAAGTCATTTAATCCTGCTTGTCTTGGTTTCCTCATGTATAAATGAGCTAGAGAAGGAAATGGTAAACCATTCCTAGTTTCTTTGCCAAGAAAACCCCAAATGGGATAATGAAGAGTTGCACAGGACTGAAATAACTGAATAACAATAATATATTTGATGAAGGATCATATAAGAAAATTGGAAATAGGAAAGGTGAGACAGGCTGATTTAGAGCCAAGAAAGGTTGAAATTGTGAATTTGAGCCACCTTGCATCTCACCTTGCATGCACAATCACAAAAATATAAGATCATACATATAGAAGTGGAGAGGACATTAACCCTATCTGGTCTAACCTTCTTGAAAATTCCTCAAATTGAAATCCTTTATGAGGAAGGTGAGACCCAAAGATATTACATATCTTGCTCAAAGTTACAACAAAATTAAATAGCTTTCATGGAATTCAAACCCAAGACTTTTGGATCTATATTCAATGTTCTTTCCACTGTACCACACTGCTTGTATGAAAGTGATGCTGGAGTAGTCATGGGTTCCCTATGCTTCCTGTAGTAATTAAGATCATAAGGGCTAGTTGGGTAATGAAATCACCTTTCCATCCACTTTGTTTATTCAGACCACTCAGCCTCCCCTTTGTCACCCTTTGCCTTAGTATAATGGTATTGTCCACTTCATTTCTAATCTTACCAATGAGAAGACAGCAAAGCACAAAGTGCTAGGTGAGGACTAAATGACCATGTTCCACCTCAGTGGCACCTGTTTCTAGTCACAATGTCCAATATCAATTTTTTATAACATCTAATCATGAATATTCCATGAAACTGAATACAGGAAGAGATACTGGATTTGGGTAATTTTTCTAGCCTTGGAACTTGTATCAGTGATTTTCATTTTCAAGGCATCTAATCTATTTCTTAATTATGCATGAAGATAGATGTGACTGCTGTAATATTTAGCACTATCAATTGTTGTAGCAATGGGAAGAAGCCTGGAGACTGATCCTGTGATGGGGAAGGGGAAGGATGTGGAGTTATCACTGACAGGGCTTATCTGAGCATTTGCATGTTTTTGCCTTTCTTTATTTTCCTTGGGCCTAGCACATAAGAAGTACTTAATAAATGTTTTTGATTGATTTATCGATCAATTTGCAGAGACAGAAGCATCCCTTGGTATGTACTGTTTTGTTTAAAAGATTGATAAGTATATTTGTTAGGATGCCTGAATTGACACCGTGTACAGTAAACTGCTACTAGTCTAGACTGAGGCCATTTGATGTAACCTTCTTGGTCTGTTTGTGAAACTGAAAAACAAAAACAAAAAGAAATCTTCCCAGGGAAACTTTGCTGATGGACACTTAGAAAAACATTTCTTAGAAAAATTTTGAGGTCATCAAAATTTCTCTTTTGTGACATCCCATTTCTATTCCTATACCCATCTATCTTTTCTGAGAACTACCTTCTTTTCCCATCTCACTAATGATAAATAGCAAAATAATTAAGTATGAGTTGTTAGTGATTTAATGTTATCCCTCCTGGTTTTTTTTTCTTTTTAAAATGAGAACTACTTGAAACAACAATGTTTGATCAAGAAAACTCATAGAATATAACAGAGTAGACCCTAGAGGTCATTTAGGTTTAACTCCCTCATTTTAGAAAGGAAAAAAACCAAGGATTAAAAGTCATGTGATTTGCCCCAAATAAGGGCAGAACTGGAACCCAGTTTTCCTTACTCTCAAGCCAATGTTCTCCCACTATGCAATTTTGTTTCTCATAAGGTTTGGCAGTAATTTCTTTAATGGTCTCCTTTGCTAATTCCCCAAAATATCTAAGTTGTAAAAATAATCTTGGCACTATTCAAATTATATGATGAAGGTAATAGTCTGCTCACAGAGCTAACCATGTATACCTATGTAAAATACAGAACTGAATTGTATTGGAGCAATTCCTGCAAATGCATCAATTTCCTTTTAGGTATAATACTTTTTCAGGAAGGGTGATCATTCTTTCAGGAATCAATATGATCCCAGTATACACAAGTATACTACATGGTATTCTATTGGCCTGAAAGAATAGCTGTCCTTTCCAAAATGGATAACTTAACCTCAGGACAAAGAGGTAGTTCATTCTCTTGAAAGGATATGGTTCATTATTTTGGTTCATTATTTTTTTTAACAGATCCTGCAGAGAGAGGCTTCTCTTAGTACAAGCTAAATTTACTAAACATTGTCCTGACAAACAGTTGTCCAAATTCATCTACCTGTCACTAGTATTTTTGAAAGGATGTGAAAAAGTTGAATTCCTTTTGACATATTCTAAATCATTACTGATTTGTTGACATTCACACAGTTGCTTGGGTGGCAAGTGTGAGATGTTGCAAAACGTACTTGTCAGGAAAGCATTCTCTAAGATAGTCCACAGAGGAAGCTGAGAGAAACCATTTGGAAGCTGGAATTGCAAAAATGGCTTTTGTTTGGCTTTTCAGAAACAAAACAAAACAAAACACAAAAGAGACACAAGCATCAGTGCACACGAAAGTCATCCCCTGGTATCCTCTTTCCCTCTGTTTTTGCCACATTTAGAATCACAGGAGAGGAGGGACTTGAGAGTTACTTAGTTCATTCCCCTACCTCCAGAAGCCAGATGCCACATTTCAGTGCATGGTTCATTTTGATGTGACAATGTGGTCAACTGTGGGGAAATTAAATCTGTAGGAAGTGAAACCATCACAGACCCATCTTAAGCAGAGGCCTTGGGCAGACACACACAAAATATGCAGTTTTCTAATTGAATCTAAAATGTAAGTGCTATGCTGTTAAAAGAGACCTTGCCATCTTGATAAGAAAAACTAATGAGATGCCCTTTCCAGAGCTGGTCACACAATAGCCATGGTGACAAGAACCCCTATCAAGAAATAAAGCAGAAGATAAATGAGTTTTTTTCTAATATCCATTTCACCCATTGTTCACAAGTGTCATGCAGTACAGATTCTATTTATCATGGGGTGGTGGAGACGAGACATGAGTTTGTAAGGAAGACAAAATTACAGCCTTGGATTTTCAGCAGTAAGTAAACCCTCATCTGTCACCATATAGAAAATAGGAGAAGTTGAGTATGTTGTGATGTCTTCTACCACACACCAGATTTTTAGTATATGTTTGCAATGAAGGCCAACAGATTATCCAAATACACCCACCAAGGCAAAAAGTAGAGAAAGAAGATATCTCTAACTATGAGGATGTTAAAATTGCTTGGTCTGTCTTTATTGGTTTTTTCCTTCCTTCCTTCCTTTTTTGTGTGTTGTTTTGTTTTGCTTTGCAAATACTCCAGTTGTAAAAGGAATCTATGAAGCTTTCACATTAGATTCAAGCAATTGAGAATCCAAAGAAGACCCACTGAAGACAAGTACACAAAAGAAAAGAATAATACTTATGTCAAATTAAAGAAAAATGCAGAGTCCAAAGAAGCTTTGCTGTATTTCAACTAGGAAAATAAAAAAGAAAATTGTATAAAGTACATTTGAAAATATTTTTAGTTATTGCCAAAGCAGATCTTCAAAGAAATGGTTTCTAAGAAAGTTATGGGCTTGTAGGATTAGGGTCTAGGTTAAGCATTTGCAATGATTACATGATTATAAAAAAAATTGACCTTACAACAACCTTACTCCACTTATACGGAGAAATAAATGATAAAAATAGAGATAAAAATATTTGCATATATCAATCTAGATACAGATATTGGTATAAATGACAGAAATATTTAAGGGATAGGTATAGATTAATGGAGATACTTTGATTCAGAGGTTCAATTAGATTTAGATGGATACAGATTTTTTTTTTTTTTACTTTGTCATATACCCCTACTCAGAATTACTATGAACTCAGTCTTTGTGAGTTAAAAATATTAATACTTTATACTTCAAAGGAACTTTTTCATCTGCGGGACTCAAAGGGTCCTGCCAGTTTCAATTCTCATAACAAATGTTGTTTACTATTGATGCAGATAAGGATTGTCCTTGGTTTTGGAGCTGGGGAAAGAGACGTGAAGCTAATGTAAAGGCAGACTTCACCTTTCCTAGCTGTGTCTCCCATCATGCATCTTCAGAGACCCTAAATTCTAAGCAAGTTGGATGAGTCACCAGGCCCCAAACACTTTTCTATTTCTGTGATTTTGCTCATGTTCATCCCTCTACCTCAAATGCCTTTCTATCTACACTCTTTGTCTTCTCTGACTCTAGCCTCATGTCTGTTTGATGAAGTTCTATTTATTCTTCAAAGTTCAGCTCAAATGATACCTCCTTCATGTAAGCTGCTCCACCATGAGTAGACTGTAATAGTTTCTTAAAGACAGGGGTCCATGTCCTTAGATATGGCTTAGAATGTTGGACTCCTGTAGAATTGTGTTCTTATTTATGAATATATATATATATACACATATATCATATGTATATCTGTAGATCTCTTTATATATATGTGTATATGTATATATGTATACACATATGTATATGTATGAAAATACATGACAGAGAATCAGCCCCTCTTAAATCAAGGAATATCTGGATTAGAGTCCCACTACTGACACATATCAGCCATGTAATACTTAGAAAATCACTTGGAAGAAACAGGGCTTCTTAAACTTCTTCCACTTTTGATCCTTTTTTTCTCAAGAAACTTTTTATCCAACCCTGTCTCAAATCTGGCATCATTCATGCATGCTCAGTGCAAAGTGCACATATTGTGTGTTCAGAAGGAAGGCTGCGGGGAAGTCACATGATGCATGCGCAAGCACTGCCAGAAACACCTTGGATTCATTGGATATTTGATTTTGGATAATTTTTGGTCATTGTGTTTAGAAGCTTTTTACTGTTGCCAAAATTTTCTCAACCCCCACATTCAGTTATAGGACCCACATGTGATCATGACCATAGTTTAAAAAGCTTTGTTCTATACAATGCTCTATGACTATAAGCTGTGGTTTAAGTGCTGAATTTCCAATCCTAAGAATTCTTTATGCCAATGAAATGACAAATCCAGGCTTTATCCTCAATTAAAAAAAAAATCTTTATAATTTCTTATACTTGGTCTCCCAAACCTGTCAGTGACTGAACTGATGGAAGATTTCCCCTAAGTCTTTCATCATTTTGTAGCTATTGGTTGATTTTCATGACCTCCATCCATTCCCTCTCTAGCTATTTAACTAACTTGTCTTCTTTTATAATGATACATTTCTTTGATGATAATCTTTATATACTAATCAACGGATTGATTAACAAGCACTTATTAAGCACCTATTATGTGCCATGTTCTGTACTAGGAGTTGGAGAAAGAAATACAATAAGTAGAAAATCTCTACTCTCAAGGTGCTCATATTCTATCATGTGAGACAGCATGTGCATATCTAAGTACAGAAAGAATAAATAGAAAATAAGTACAAAGCAGTTTAATACAAGACAGGGAACAAAGGCTCTATCAGTGGAGAAGATAAGGAAAGGCTTCACATAAGGTAATGTTTGAATTGTGTGTTGAAGAAAATGAGAAACTCTAGAAGATGCGATTGAGAAAGCAGTTCATTCTGGTCCAGTCATGGGGACTGTACAAGGTAAAGGCATGGGAGTTAAGATGATGTGTGAGGATTAGAAAAAAGGACAGTTTTGTTGGTACTTAAGAGTTCAAGAACTGTAGGAATGAATAATAAAGCTCAGGTCCAGGTTGTGAAAGACTATAAAACAAACAGAGGTGTTTCTGTTTTATTGTCAATGCAACAGGGAACAACTGGAGTTAATTGAAGTCAGCACTTAAAAAAAATCACTTAGACAACAGTGTGGAGGATGGATCTGAGAGTCAAGGAATTCAATTAGGAGTCCATTGTAATGGAGTCTAGGCAGTGTAATGGATAGAACATCAGCCTTGGAGTCAAGAAGGCTCATCTTCATTTATTCAAATGTGACCTCCAAAACTAGCTCTGTGACCTTGCGTAAATCATTGAACACTTTTTGCCTCAGTTTCCTTATCTGTCAAATGAACTGGAGAAAAAAAATGGCAAATCATTTCCAATATCTTTGCCAAGAAAACCCCAAATAGTATCACAAAGAGTTGGACACTCTAGAAATAAGTGAACAACAACATGATCCACTAGAAGAGAGGTGATGAGAGCACAAAGGTGATATCTATGAGTTGAGAGAAGAGGTTGAATGTGGAAGATGTAGATGTAGAAACTATAAAATCTGACAATTAATGCGTATGTGAAATGAGGGAGAATGAAGTGTTGAACATAATGATAAAGTTATAAATCTGGGTCCTTGGACAGAAAAAGGGAACTTTGACAGAGAAATTTATTTTGGGGGAAAGATAGCAAATTTTCTTTTGGAAATATTGAATTTGACAAGTCTTAGAAATGTATAATTTAAAATGTCTACTAGATAGTTGGTAATGTAGAATTAAATATCGGAAGAAAGAATGAGGCTGATCATATTGATTTGAATCATCTTTATAGAAATGACAAACTCATGGAAACACTTGAGAATGAGAGAGATAGACGCAGACATAGAGAGAGAGATAGAGAGATAAAGACAGAGACAGAGAGAGACAAAGATAAGAAAATGAGAGGATAGAGACATACAGATAAGAGACGCAGAGAGACATACAAAGATAGATAGAAACAAACAGAAGGAGGGAGAGAGGGAGAGAAAGAGAGAAAATTATAGAGAGAATAGAAGAGACCCCAAGACAGAGTCTTAATAATTAAATATATCCACAGTGAGGAAGCTTTTGCCTCCTCTTTATGTGGCCAAGTTATTGTGGGTAATATGTTTTTACTCTGCTGACATCAAATGTGTATCTTCCAATTGTCCTTGAATTGGATCATTAATAATTTTTATTCTTCCGAGGCTTTGTGGTATTTCATGATTTACATCCATATCACTGTATTAGAACTAAAGTCACCTGACTCCAAATCTATTACTCTTTCTCCTGTATCATATTGGTTAATTTCAATTTATGGTCCAAAAATTAAATCTAAACTGTAATAAAAACCAATGTTTCTGAAGAACTTTAAAGTTTTAAAAAGTCTGCATGTATATATTTTTATTTGATATAAAAATTCTATAAAATAGTTATTACTTATCTTTGTTATCTTCATTTTACAAATAAGGATATTAAGGCTCCAAAACATTAGACAATTCACTGAGATTCATGCAGCTAACATGCATCAGAAGCAAAGTTCTAACCCTACACCCTGAGAACAGCATTGGTCTACAAATATAGAAATGTTTATGTCAGGGATCACTTTGGGAACATTGAAAGTACTATACAATTTCCAAAATGCACTTGACCTTGCTTTTTTTCTTCTTTTAAATTCTGGTCCAACTCATTGCAAATTGGAAGTAGTTATCAAAATTACAGATACTAATAGAGTAACCCTACCATATTTTTTTCATGTACTAGTTTTTTTTTTTTTTTTCCCCGGGTGAATTGTTGGAAAGTTCTTTTTTTAAAAAAATTAAGTCATAAATATAAGTGTGGAAGCTCTATAGTGTAATCTAACAGCTGATAGAATTCAACATATATAGGACATCTTTTTGAATTATGGTTATTTGTATTCATGCTCTATTCTTTCTGATGTATCATAAGTACTTTGAAGTAAATTATATTGTGATCCTAATCTTTGCACCCCCCATTATGTTTCATATATATTAGATGTTCCTTATATGCTTGTTGAATGAATGAATACAAAATTGTACTTGTATTATATTACAGAATCAATAGTATGGCATGGTTCTCAGAACCCTCTTTATATATAATTTGATGCTATCCTGATTAATGCTTCTCTTGGTTAAAGCCAGAGAAGTGAATGTGGTGCACATTCATTCCCCACAGTCCCCTCTGTGGGTGCAGATAGCTCTCTCCATCACCAGTTCATTGAAACTGGCCTGAATCACTTCAATATTGAAAAGAACTATGTCCATCAGAATGGGTCATCATATAATCATGTTGCTGTGTACAATGTTCTCTTGGTTCTACTCACTTCACTTAATGCTAACTATTATTATTACAATTACAATGATGATTTTTATTGTTATTTTTATTTCTATCAGGACCCTTTAAAGGTTCACTTATCAATTGGAAAGGAAAGATATTTTGAACAACCAGCAATTTGCTCTTTTTTGACAATTCTTACTATTCTATTTGCTATTGTTGGGGGATAACTACAACCTAAAATGTGTTTTCTCTCACAAATTACATATATATTTTCATATTATTGGTGCCAGAAAATATTGTACAGATAAGCAAAGGAGGGGGGAAAAAACTACACTGTTATCTTCCCACAGATTTTTCTTTTTTTTTTTTTTTCCTCAGAAGCTGGAGAACACTCACAAAAGAAACATTTGCATTTCAATGAGAGCTTTTTCTCCTTAGTTAATCCACTTCTGTTGTTGCTCCTGGCTGGGGAGACATCCTGAATCTGTGGCCATAACATTACTTTCTATTGCAACTGGCAAACATAAAAACTCTTCTACGTGAGGGGTCAGGCATTTGGAACTCAAGGCCAACTTGGATATCCTTGCATTATAGAATGTTATTCTTAGAATACATTGGAGAAGCAGAACATTATTTTTGGAATTTGGACAGGGAACTTCTGGGAGTGAGCACCCATCAGGCCCTAATGACTGGTAGATAGGTAGTGACTCAGAAAGACAGCCTCAGGAAGAGACGAATGGGACTGGGCCAGTTAATGCCAAAAAAAGATATGAGACTCAGACATATGATCATCTGACAAATACCCTCTTCCTTTCATTTGTACGTGCTTTAGGCTACATGTTATCTTTTAGTGACTTAGATTCTTCTTTTCTAATGCCCTTGATTTTTGGGGGGAGGAAGGGAGGATTGAAGGGATAACAGTGGAGATCAATCTTTAGTTGGAAGAAAATGAAAAACATGCTCAAAAAAAAAGCATGATGACATGATTGAAATGTCCTGTTCTCTGATTTGGAGCATATGTAGACACATTCTGTCACTTGTAACACAGTCTGTTATTCATGTGGATAAGGGATTCATTTTTTGATTAGCACTGTGGCCAGAGATGAGATGCATTCAGAAGCTCTAGCTAGCCAGGACAAGTCTATTGGCCCCGGTTCTTTTTAATATGGTTGGTATGGGAGAAGGAAGCTAAGCTGATGCTGTGGACCTCTACATGAACCCTCAGGCTTACCTAGAGTAGGCATGATATTGCTTCTGCCTCTGTTGAGTCTATTTTTTTTTTTTTGGTAAAGGTAATTGGAGATGGCTACAACCCTGTGAACTTTAAAAATTTCACTTTTAAACTTTAAAAGGAGAATGAGTCCCCATAGGTCATAATTTGCCAGAAGTCAGGTGGAGTCCACTTCCCAGTCCATTAGTGGCATAAGTGAGAATTCAGTGTCACATTTGGAAGTGGATTGGAAATGAACATGTGGTAAAATTTGTTGAACCCACTTTTTCTATTGACCAAGGTAGTATAGCAGAAAGTATGGCTCCTGGTGCTGGAGGATAAGGGATGTTTGTCATTTCCATATCTTCATAAAAAAAAATATCTCTTTGTAAAAGCTAATTCATAGTAATTGATTTAAATGGAGCTGCAGTTAATCTCTGCAGTTAACTAACTGTGTGTGTGTGTGTGTGTGTGTGTGTGTGTGTGTGTGTGTGTGTGTGTGTGTAGGGACATTGCAATGGGAGCTGAAGCCAAGAGTTCTATCTACAGTAGGTCTCTGAAGGGAGGTATAGCTGGTCTTACTCTGAGAGAATGAGTCCAGAGTAATAACTAGATTTGTTAGCACTCCTATAAATAAATTGATGAAGAACACAGACCATCTTGATTGTTTCTAAACCCTACATCTCTCTAAGATTGACCTTATCTATGAGTTATGGATCAAAGTTCAGGATATCATGAGCAATTTTATTATTATCCCTACCTGTGTTTATTTAACTAGAACTTTGTCTAGAAAGACATAACTGGTTAAATAGCGAATTGAACTACCATTGGATTTTGAGGCTTTCTTTTCAAATCATTGAATCCAATTTATTTTTTAAAATCAGATTATAAATCTTTGTTTCTCATTTCTTGAAAATATATATTATATTCATGAATGCTTTTTCATAGGTACATAAATTTAGAGCTGGAAGGGATCTCAGAGACTATCTAGTTGAACCTTTTTATTTTATAGATGATTAAACTGAGATGACTGAAGATGCTAAGTATCTAATCAAATATTACTGACTTCTGGACACACTTCTGGACAGTGTTTTAGCCCTCAGAATCAAGCACATACAGACACAGACAGACACATATATACATAGAATAACAGAGACACAGGGGGTAGCAGGTGGGAGGGAACAGTTAGATGATACAACAAATAAAATAGCCTGGCATCAGTAATACTTGAGTTCTAATATTGGTAGCTTCAAAAACTTACACTTTGTATGACCCTGGGCAATCTCTAATTGCCTCAATTTACTGCAACCGTAAACTAACTCTTAGGGTTGTTATGAGATTAAATGAAATCCTGTGTATTTAGCATAGTGCTTGGCACATAAAAGGCACCCCAAAAATACTAATTTCCTTTTTTCCTAGAGCTACAAGGGGTTTTAGAGATCATCTAGCCTAGATGATGAATCTGGGCTTGAGAAAGGTTAAATGATTTGGTAATGACAAAAGGTAGTGACAGAGGAAGATTTGAACCCAGTATCTAAATCCAAATCTATGGTTCATTGCATTGTATGATGCTTTTTAATCTCAATATTCAGTACAATGTTTAAATCTTAACTGTAATAATAAGAGTGAACAATTATGCAGAGCTTTAAAGTTTACAAAACTCTGTATGTATATTATCTAATTTAATCCAAATTCCTATAAAATAATAATTACAGATATTATGATTTTCATTTTACCGGTGAGCTTCCAAAAAGTTAAGTGATTCAGTCAGCATCACACATCTAATAAATATCACAGGTAGAATTCTAACTCAGTACCACACTGATCCCAAAGTATAACAGAGTATCCATTACATAATGTTTTCTCTCATCATCTTTTCTACTCTAGTGAAAAGTATATGAGGTTTGGATTCAGGGAAGCATGGGTTGAAGCTCTGCCTTTTGTACTGTGGAAAATTCAATTATCTTTTCGGAGCCTTAGTTTCCTCATCTGTAAAGAAAGTGGATAATAACTTGCCTCACAGAAGTGTTGTAAGGATCAAGTAATGTACGTAAAACAAACCTTAATGCATAATAGAAATGTTAACAAGTATTATAATCATTACTGTGTCCACTGAATTGTACATTTAATTAATATTGGAAACATTGCTTTGGCCAAAATTATGAATAGTATTCTATAAGCTTACAATGATATTAGCTGCTGAGAACAAACCAAGACCCCTGAGGTGTTCTGTTATTTAGAACTAATCTCATAACTTTATTGCCAGTCACAGTGCAGAATGATACTGGTTTTTCTTAGGGCATATTTTATTTGAGTGTTTTATGATGGTAACTTGGATACCAAATTATAGCGTTAAAGATGCTTTGGGGCACTTTTCAATGGATGAAAAAAAAAAAGACAGAAATGCCATAAGATGGAAAATGGAAAGTATAGGGAACATGACAATATGAACGCTGTATAAAGAAAAAAAACATTCAATTTGGCAAGTGATAATAGAAGAGCTCACTCTATTTTCATCACTGACCATTTCAAAGTGTGTGGTCCAATTTGCAAACCAGAGTGATATTGAACAATTTGACAGCAAACTGACATTTTTGGGCCCCAGAGCACATGTGTGCTGTCCTGAAAGAGATCTCCCTGGAGATGAATGCTCTTCCCTAGACTTACTCATGTGAGTAAAGTTGACCCTACAACACAAAGAAAATAGCCAGAAATATTTTAAGCAGTGGTAGGTTGGAAAGATAAAGAAAATTTAGATTGCGTTCCAGACTTACCAATTCTTGGCTGTGCAGCCTTAGACATGTTAATCAATCCCTCACTTCTAAATGATGATGGAACTGGCATTGGAGTAACTAGTTGGCACAAAGGATAGAGTACTGAACCTGGATTTAGAAGACTTATCTTTGTGAGTTCAAATCAGATATTTATTAACTGTGGGACACTGGCAGAGTCAACTAACCCTGTTTGCCTCACTTCCTCATCTGTAAAATGAGCTGGAGAAAAAAATGGCAAATTACTACAGTGTCTCGGTCAAGAAAACCTCAAATGGGCTCATAGAGAATGGGAATGATAGAAAAAACTTAACAACAACAATATTGACATTATGTACCTTACAAGGTTATGAGGAAAAACTGAAAAAAATATATAGAAAGTATGAGTGATTAAAATTCTTACTGTGTGCCAAGCTTTGTGCTAAATTATATGTGTGTACATATATAATGCATATATACATACAAATTTTTACACATGATTATTTATACATAGATATGTACATGTATCTACATATATATACACATATATGGATTGTATCTATATACTAGAAACTTTATGTATATGTGTGTATGTGCATAGGCCAAGTGAAAGGTGATAAAAGACTCAAATAGATTCTTGGGGGATGATCTTGATTAATAGGAGTGATCTGAATAAAGCTCTAGCAAGGAGACTGAAGAATGATCATATAAATAAAAGAAATACTAGGAGAGAGGGATGTCACAAAAACTGGGAGGGGAGAAACTATCAGGGAAGAAAGAGATAAAGCCAAAGACCAAAAAAATAGGCATAAAGGGATCAGGAGTGAGAAAAGGCCATTACATTTGGCAATTAATCAATTTTTAGTAACTCTGGAAAGAGAAGTTTCCATTGAATAATGGGGTCAGAAGCCAGGTTGCAGAGTTTATAAATGTGTGAGAGTATAGGAAGTGAAGGCAACTAGATAAATAAATGACTTTCTCAAGAAGTTTAGCTGAGAAAAAGAAAAGAGATAAAGCATGATAGCTATCAGGAATGGTTGGATCAAGGATTTTTTTTTGGTCATCATTTTTTTTTTTTGGTTTGTTTGTTTTGTTTTAGGATGAGGGTTGAAAGGGATGATGTGTAGTAGATTGCTAAAGATTAGAAAGAATGGAGATGACTAGACAATATGGAAAAGACATGAAAGGGTGGGATTAAAGGAGCACATTGAAACATTTGTTTTGGCAAGGAGAAGGTCTACTTCTTCATTTAAGTCAGGGATGTGGAAGAAGATTATGGAGGAAAATTTTCTAGTGATGTGAGAAGAGCAGAGAAGAAAAAGGAAGCTCTTGGTGAATGGCCTCTTTTTTTTCAGTAAAGTATGGAGTTAAGTTTACTCCTCAGTTCAGATAGTGTGGGAGCCTTAAAGAAGAATATAAAAGTGGCTTAAAATCACTCATCTACTAAGGCACAAATAATAAGGTCTATGATCTGTCATGGTGGAAGAAGTACTCATATGGATGAAATTATGGGGCTTTGAAATAGTGAAGCTTGTGCCTGTTTACACATCATGCCAATAGGTATTAACAGAGCAATCTCATCACAGAAGTGATGTCAGGTTCAGACATCCTAAACAGACAATCCTTATTCCTCATAATTGAGTTCTGACATAGTCTACTCTGGCACGCTAAACTCCCAAAACATTATGTTCTGAATTTATAATGGAAGATATCCAAAAGGAGCTATGGGAGATGACACTGGGCCTCAAGATAGGTATTTTCTCAAGAATGTTTCTTTTTCTTGTACTATGAACCAACAGATCTGGAACTAATTTTAGTCAGTGTGCATCCTAATTGACATTGGAAGAATTAGCTCACACTTGTAGGCCACCACTGAATTCCCCCCACCCCAACCCACAAGTATATGCAAACTTTCTAAAATGAACATTTACTAGTCTGTCTGCTAAATCAGAGTCAACTACAAATCCTAATGTGGAAGAATTTTCTGATGCCTAAGATGGATAAAGCAATCATGGTTTTGATGCGTATTGGGGGAGGGGGTGGAACTCAATGTAGAGATAAAGGAGCATAGTATGGGATGTGTGGACAAGATGAGAAGTTTGGCCACTAAGAAGTTTCCTCCTCCCTACCCCAAAGAAGTGAGGATTTTAGGGAATTGTTAGTTGAATATTTATTATTAGCATGATAGGGCAGCCAAGAAAGAGAGTGGAGGAGGCAGTGTGGTTCAATAGAAAGAATAATTTTGCTTTAGAGTCAGAGGACCAAGTTCAAATTCTGCCACTACTACTTAATACCTTTGTGATCTTGAGCTCAATCTCTCTAGACCTGAATTTCTTTACCTGAAAAATGGGAAAGGGGATAGATTTGATCAGTGGTATCAAACTCAACTAGAAACACCTGCTGCCAGTCCACTGAATTAGAAAAGCAGAAATTAACATTACTTATGATGTGTTGCATTTTTATTTCTTTTGTTAAACATTTTCCAATAACATTTTAATCTGCTTAGATGGCACTAAGGAACTTTTCAGGCTGCAAGCATCCTGGCTGCATGTTTAACACCTCTATATTCTATTCTGCTATGGTAGATTGGGGCTGTTTATAAAGCCCTTTAAAAGCCAGAAAAGGTTACTGGAGATTGTTGAATATGGGAGTAACATGGTTAGATTGGAACCTTAGGAAAATCACATTGGCAAAGTTCATGACTTCATCAATCAGTGATAATTTCCCATCTTTTTTTTTTTTCCTTATGGGAACCAGGAAGAAATTCTGGCATTCAATATAAAGTGTTAATTTGTGCTTTGAATGTAGTCCTTTCTATTTGCTAATGAAGAGGCTGACATTGCTCATATCATAGGTATACTGGCATGGGTTCTCCTAAGATTAGTGAATGCTATTAATGGAGGTAAATTGAGGAAAGTATTAGCATTTTGAAATTGAATTTAGAGATCTATTTGGGCAATCTTATGGGAAATAAGATGCTCTAGTATCATTACTAGATAGAGGCAAGCCTCCTGTTTGGGTCCCTAAAATAAATTAAAAGCATTTGAAGGACATTTTGAGTTAGAACTGGTCTTGTTGGAAGTTTTATAATAATAAGCATTTAATTATGAGCTTCAACAATTGAATCAAATTCAACAGTTGACGAGTCTAATAAGCATTCTTATTCAATTGAAAAAAGATTCAAATATTAAAAGAAAGAATGAGAAATGGTGATCCGGATATACGAAACCAAGTCTGGAGTCCATGTAGATAGGGAACATCCAATGCTGATTATACAAGGTCAAACCATGACCTCAGTATTTTGGTGAGGATTTCCTGGTCATTTAATTTTCTAGTGTTGTTGGAAGAGAAGAAGGAGGCAGCAATAGAAAATGGGCATCAAGGATAAGGCTGAAGACGCAAATCTTCATGACCTTATCAGAATCAGCTGGTTTGGTTTCTTATTTTTTAGTGTTAGAACATGTTGTGCCTGGACTATTGGTGTGGATAGTATTACTCCTACCTTGCTGGTAGTCAGAATAATATCCTTCCCCCCAAATTAACCTCATAGGCTTGAGACCCAGGGGACTACTATGCTTTTTCCATAATGATTGGAGTTCATTTCCAAAGTCCTCAGGAAGAAAAGGCTGAAAAACTCCAAATAATGATAAATAATTTTCTACTTGATAAAGATTGGGAAGATATCTTAAATGAGTGGGGTGTGGGGAGATCATAAGTTTTTAATTTTGTGGATGTGTGTGTGTGTTGCATGGACACTTTTCAGAATAATAGTTTGTTGATTACATTCATAATTGAAGGAGATGCTAAATTTCAGTTAAAGATCAATTAAAAAAGATTTAATTTCTTCCCATATAAGTTCACAGAGCTCTTGAAATTTATTCTCAGCTCCTTTGAACCCTAGATTAAGAGCCTCTGTATAAAATGGATCTTGGCCAAAAAAATGAAGACAAAGGAATTGAGGCAAGGATTGGGTTATTCTTCAGTGATATTTAGCCTTACATGAGAAGAGCAGCATCTATGAACAACATGAAAAAGCTGAAGAAAGAGCTGGATCAGAGAGTACTTCAAAAAGCTGTCAACACCTTTCCCTGTGCAACCTAGCAACATCAAGGAAGTATGGTCTATTTCTGAGGCTAATGAAGCTGATTTGTTTCCCCCTTCCACTTCTCCAAAGAATTAGTTTAGAATGTGATGGTAAATGTTTAACAACTAGTTCTCTAGAGTATGATGCATTTTTAAGTTTTGCTACATTATTAAATTTTTTCCATCACTTTCTAAAGATTAGACAAACAAACAATAAATCAGTTCTTGATTGTAATTTTTACTGATTTCAGAGGTATAAACACTCACACTGAAAATTTCACTTTTAGAAGAACAGTACAAGCTGGCTGAAATGTACCCTTGAATTAAAAAGATATCAGCCTTAAGTGGAATTATTCAGAGCTGAAGGAGATCTTAGAGGTTATCTAATTCAACTATCTTATTTTTTAGATGGTAAATGACTTGTCCAGGGTTACATAGATAACGAATACCCAGGTCCTCTGAATCCAAATGCAGCTCTCTTGCCACTATATCACAATTCATTGATCCACGATACTGTGGGAAAACCATGAAAAAAAGCAAGAAGTTGTCAGTTATCTCACCACTTCTTATTTCTTTACAAGTTTCTGGAAGTAAGTAAAGTTTCTGGAGTTGATAATTTTTGACTAGCCTGGGCATAGTAAAGGAATAAATCTCTATAGAAGTCAACTTTTGTGTGAAATGTTTTAACATTCCTGAGTTGATAAAATTAGAGGAGTTGTTAATTGTAAAGGAAGAATGAGTCCATGTGTAATAAAGAAAGGTTTGATTTTTGGAACTTGGAAAAAGTTGATAGTGAGTGAATATGTCAGAAGAGGTCTCTGAAAGAGAATTAGAGAGAAAGTAAGTAGATGTGGACTTGCTTCACTCTGGCTGTCCACACTGATTTGAAAGAGATCTTGAAAGTCTGCAAGCTCCCCTTTTGTTTATATAGCAACAAAGAATGGCTGTAAGAAGAATCAGTTATTCTAACTTTGTCCAGCACTCCTAATCTGAATTGTGAATTTTCTGTGTTTACCCTAGGGAGGTTTGGAAAGAAAGTATTCAAAGATGCAAAGAATAAGCTAAGACAAATATTGCATAGTTGTGAGCAACAGTTTAATTGAACTTTCATTCAAGCCCCTAGTTTAAAAAATGGTGGATAAAAAAACAACATCAAGGTTAGAGACCTTTTCTTAAGATTCTCATTGATTAACTCTTTGGGTCTGATCCATTCCAGCAGCTCCAAATTCACTCAACTCACATCTCTCCATCTTGTCCATAAAGATTTAGAGAAGATCTTTACTAAATTATGGCACTTTACTGTTTGATATGTCGAAAACTCTGCCCCACAAGTAAAATGGGAATCATTTCAAATGACTCATTTGTGATGTATCAAATTGGCTTGTAGTGATCACCGCCTCCTTTTCTAAGTGCCCACAAGCCATCCTTTAGTAATACATTCTAGAATTTTGATAGGAATTGAAGTCAAGCTCTCTGACCTATAGTTTGAAGAGTTCACCTTTTTTCTTCTTTTTGAAAATCAAGACATTTTCCCATTTCTATTCGTCTAATACATCAAAGACATTTGATAGCAGCTCAGCACTCATATAGGAAAGTTCTTTCTATATTCTTGAATTACTTCATTGGAGCCTGATGACAGTGACCTTTCACCTCACTTAAACTGTTTTTCAATTCCTTGTTAACAAATTCCTTCCTATGCTTTCAAGTCTAAAGATTATCCTCTTTGGATGAGAAAACAGAAGCAAAAAAAGTGGAGTAGTTGTGACTGCTCTTTATTGTACATTATCATTGTCCCTTCTATACTTAACAGTGGTCACATCTCTTCTTTAATCTACCAGTGTCTTGAGCATCCTTTCTAATTCTTGACAGCCCAGGCTTGAACATTCCTCTCATATTCCTTGCAAGATCATGCATTTAAAAAAAATTATCTTCTATTACTTAATATTGCTTCCAGAATTTTTCACATAATCCTATTGTTGGATAAGTTCCCTGTGTATTTACTTCAGTTTATTTAGATATATTTTTAAAGCTAGCTAGCTATAATTGTGATAGGGGTATAGAATTGTGATAGGGGTAAGAGTAAAAAAAAAAAAATTGGATTCATGTCCTTCCTCTGACATAAACTATCTTTTAATCTTTAAGTTCTCTCCAAAACTCAGCAGATTTCTACATCAATAATATCACAGCTATGATTAAAAAAAACAGCAACAATTTTAATTTTTTATTCCAATAGTATGGACAATCAGAGAAATTTACTTAGCTTTTGGAAGGCTGTTCTTAAGACATTATTCTGTAGAAACATGCCAAAATCCTTTTTAAAAAATTTTGGAACCCCATTATTTCCAGCATGTTATATATACATTTATCTTGATAAATATGTATATACACATATACATATTCAATGAAATATACAATTAATGGTACAAGGGCAACTCCTTCACTGAAATATTTGCAAGGAATTTAACAATTTCTTATGTTCCCATTCATTATGACAAGTCATATATTTATATAAGGTATTTTTCTGATCAAAAGAACATTATGACATGAATGAAAAATTAAGTGAAACCACTGGTCCATTAAACCTTCATTTTGGATCAGAAGGTGGCATCTAGGAATATTCAATGAGTCTATTAGATAAACTTCCTAGAAATATACTTATCATATTTCTGAATTTCCCCTAAGAACTGTTAATGTATCAATCATACATGGTATAGTGAAAAGTGTCCTGGACTGGATTTCAGAAAAGACTAATTCTAATCCTAATTCTAACATGCATAAGGCAATTTTTATGACTTGGGCAAAATACTTCCTTTTGTGGGATTCAATATTTTTTAATTTGTAAAAGGAGGGGCTTAAAGTAGGTGATAGGGCAGCTAAGGTATGGAGTGTCAAAACTAGAGTCAGGAATACTCTTCTCCTTAGTTCAAATCTGATCTCAGATACTGTGTGACCTGGGAAGGTCACTTAACACTGTAGGCTTCAGTTTGTTTATGTGTAAAATGGACCAGAGAAGGAAATGACAAAGCATTCCAGTATCCCTTCTAAGAAGACTCCAAGAGGAGTCATGAAGAATCAGACACTTATGAAAACAACTGAATACCAATAGAGTAGCTGATATGTAAGATACTTTCAAGCTCTAAACTTTATAACTTTAATTCCCATTTGAACATTTGCATAGTTATATCTTTTTATATATTTTTGAGGCTTAGTCATTTCATGTTTACTAATGATTTTGAAAAAGTGTATTTATTATTTGTTCTAAATTATGAGGATTATACATACAGATTGTCTTGTAGCTCTACTGTAGCAGAATTTCGTACATGTTTTTGATCTTTTTAGGGTAACTGACTCTAAACAAACTTTTACAATTTTATAAAGTCTTCTTTTTTCAAAAAGCAAGCCCATATCTTATTATTAATAGTAAAGTTTAAGTCACAAATACCAAGATGTTAGTGACTAAGAACTGCCATACCATATGGAGAAATTCAGTTTTCTGAGAAATTTTTCTAAAAAATGATAGACATGGAAGAACAGGAAGGGATTACTTAGAGAGAGAAGAGGAAGAAAAGGATGAGGAGAAAATTTGAAGAAGAGAATGGGGGGGGGAAGAGAAAAAAAGAGGGATACACACAAAGAGAGAGAGACAGAGACAGAGACAGAGACAGAGACAGAGAGACAGACAGAGACAGAGGCAGAGACAGAGAGAGAATGACTGAATGGTTGTAGAGAATTGATGCTGTGGTTGTTACTTGTCTTTTTGGCTTTGACTGCCATGCATGCTCCTTGATAATATTAAAGGAGATTGAGCCCACCATATATTTCCATAGTATTTTCCCTATCTAAATTGCCCAGTGCAGTAAACATACAATTATTGTGATGCAGCTCACTGAGTTTCCCTCAAATGATGCATTCTGCTCCAGCATAGGGCTATTAACATAATAGAAATGTGAATCTGATTTTATTGCTGAACTCAAGACTACTTTAAAAAGTAGATATAGAAATGTTAATATATGCAGCAGAAAGTATTTTAAGTAAATATCTGTCATATAGAGTTAAACTTGTGCCTCCCTAGTGTTAATTATGGCAAAATCAGAAGAGGATAGGAAAGAAGATATTTACTGCAGGTTGAAAAGCCAAATATTAACTCTGGATCATAGTAAGTCAAATAAAATTGTGATTATATGTTATTTTGATTATGTGGGAACATCTTTAAAAATAATATATTATTGCTCAACAGAGAAGACTTTTGCTTGAAAAAAGGGGGGATGGTAGTGGATATAATTGACCATTAAGATGGTCTTTTAGACTTGTCAGATACATTCAGTTCTTTGATATATGCCCTTTGATGAAGAGACTTGTGTCACTTAATGTTTTTTACAGGATGTTTGTCACATGCCAATCTATTTTGATAGATCTAATCAAGGTCATGAAAGGGAGGGGAGGTTCTCATAAATGAGCAGACATCCTGAAGAAAACATGATTTGGTAGAAATCATATTATCATAGCAAATACATCATAAATCAAGAAAGAAAAATTTGGGGACACATTGAAAATATTCTTGGAATATCCAATTAATTATTCTGCTTTTGGAATAGAAATAGATCAAATTAACAGCTAGAGTAACTTCTATCTACATCTTCATGTTACCACACTTCTCACACAAGAACATTTTTTCATTTTACTGATTGATGGTGCCTGAGAATAATTC
Organism: Sminthopsis crassicaudata; assembly: GCF_048593235.1. Classification (NCBI taxonomy): domain Eukaryota; kingdom Metazoa; phylum Chordata; class Mammalia; order Dasyuromorphia; family Dasyuridae; genus Sminthopsis; species Sminthopsis crassicaudata. Next base: position 164,785,655 of record NC_133621.1, read on the forward strand.
AACATATTAGTTTTCTAAACAAGATATGGCTATTTACATATATACATGTGAAACACAATGGTATTTGTATAAAATATGCAAAATGGACATAATCTTCAAAAGTGAAAAGAAATTTTGAGAAGAAGACATAGAGTTGATTTGGTGCTAATGACATGGAAACTCTGTGATTCTTTGCCTATTAGTAGCCATTACTTAATAGTTGTTGCTGGTAGGGATGAGAAAGGTTGAAGGCATTACTATTCCTAAGGTTCTTGGGCTAAGGAACATAGAATGTTTTCATTAGCATCTGAAGGGATTTGGTGATCAAGATGATAGTGGTGATGGTGGTGATGATGTGAATTTCTTAGCATGTAGTCCTGATCTATCCCCAAAGGTACCTTGATGCTTCAGCTAGGCAGGCTTGTCTGCCCTTTTTGGGGTATATGGTTGATAGCTCCTTTGCATATAGTAAATGCCTAATAAATGCTTTCCATTAATTCATACCTTGATAGATTTGTTTTCATCAATGTAGTCATTCCCTTCATGTGAGAAAATCATAATCTATAGTTTGCAACTTTTGTCCATATTGTTCTATAACTTTTAATTTCTTACTTTTTATCTAGTCCATCTATTACCTCTACCTTTAGAACATAAACTCCTCCGAGGAATGTATTGTTTTGCTTGGTTGACCAACCAATCTTAAGATTTTATACTTATTTTCCTTTTTCTACAAAATCTTAATGGAAATGATCTATAAAAACAGTGATGGGGATGTAGCTTCTGGGAGAAATATAGCAGTAATCCTGAAGGCCCCAGACCTTAGCAGTGCTATTCTAACTATATGTTTTCCAATGATCCTAAAGTCTCCTGGCCTTAGGAATACTATAGTATAGTCCTAGAAACTTTGCAGACTGTCAGATAACAATCTATTGTTCTGTGATAACAGGGTTTGTGAAACAAATGGTGAGATGCATACCAGACCATTTCTCCATTCTACCTCTGGGCCATAAAATTAGCATATCAGTGACATAAAGAACCAGATCTCTCAGTCTTTTCCTACAAATTTGTCTTCTTTCCCCAGGTTCTTTGCTAAAATCTGTTGGAACTTAGCACACTTCAATTGGTGTTACAATTACAATAAATTTTGCCCCTTGACTTGGAAATGAGTTCAAGCCTGCAAATTTTTTGGGGATACCTCAAAACACTGGTCTGTGAGCCCAATCTTCTGGGGTCTTCTTTTGAACCTCAACAGTTAGAGATGGAAACAGGTAGGATTTTTAGCCCAATATTATTTTACATTAATGAGGGCTGGCTAAGTCAAGAAGATTTAATTTCAAATCTACCTTTTGGCACATACCAGCTAAAATCACTCTAAACAAGCCACTTATTCTCCAAGTGCCCCTGAGCAACCCTCTAAGAATAAAGGAAAGAGCAGGTACAGATCAACAACATAGAAAAAGTTCTTCACTAAGATTTCTCTTTACTAAAGAAATCAGAGGTCTAGTCAAATCTTTCTTTCTTTCTTTTTTTTTTTTCTACATCAGATCATTTTGTATACTATTGGTTGGTAGAATATGAAGAAAAAGATGGATTATGGAAGAAAAATTCAGGGTGGATAACAGGGTAAACATCGAAATATTTCTCTGAGGTATAGAATGGTCTTCCAAGAAAAATAACTGCAATAGCAATAATAATAGGTAATATTCATATTGTACTTTAATATTTGCAAAGTATTTTATGTATATTATCTCACTTGATTTTAGTGATTAATAGCAAAGCTTGAGAGCTCTCAAAGAAAAGCCCTTGAAAAACCTTCTCAGGCACAGAAGAAAACTGGTATCCTAATAAGGCTTCTTTGTCACTTTATGTCTGAGTTTACACAGCAAAGTGGAAATAGGAGATGACTATTTGGAATAATTTAAGTCTTTAAAATTGCTCTTGAGGAAAGAGTGGGATGTTTCCTTATTGGCCAGGGTTATACAGATTGACTGTCTACATTGATCAAATTCACCAGATGACTATTCAGCTTTAACCTCCATTTTCTTATTAAGTTAAAACTTTAATGTTGACAAGGTCAGTAGAATCATCTACTCAGGGTAGAACCTATGAAGATGAGGAAGGGATGGACTCTTTTCTTTCTAAGTTGGAAATGGAGATTTGGCTATTTAGAATATAAGCAATTTTATAGTTTTGGAGAACAACCCAATAGTGAATAGCATTCAGTGACCAAAATAGTGAATTTGGACATGTTCCAGTGATCATTCACAAGTTCAGATTAAAAATATACTATAGCAAACAACTTTATAACTCCCTGGAGTCTCTCTCTCAAACAGATACAATTTCAAGGATGTAAAAATCCAATAGTAATGGATGTTTTACTTAGAAAACCAAAAAGTAACATTATCTATGTTGTATTTTATTTTTATTTGTTTTTTTCAAACATTTCCCTATTACATTTTAATTTGGTTCTGTCAGTATGAAGGAGGTTTTTAAAATTTTTTTATTTTTAATTTTTATTTTAATTTTATTTTTTATTTATTTATTTTTAATAATATTATCCCTTGTATTCATTTTTCCAAATTATCTCCTCCCTCCCTCCACTCCCTCCCCCCCATGACAGGTAATCCCATACATTTTACATGTGTTACAATATAACCTAGATACAATATATGTGTGTAAATACCATTTTCTTGTTGCACATTAAGTATTAACTTCTGTAGGTATAAGTAACCTGGGTAGATAGACAGTAGTGCTAACAATTTACATTCACTTCCCAGTGTTCCTTCTCTGGGTGTAGTTATTTCTGTCCATCATTGATCAACTGGAAGTGAGTTGGATCTAGTATGAAGGAGATTTATAAGTGGCTTGGGTAGATCATGAATTTGGCATTTCTGAGTGTAATTCACTTGTTCTTATATGCAAGATGTATGGATCATTATGTAGTTTCATAATAGGCTTTCTATCTTCAGATAATTGATTCCACAAATATCTATTAAGTAGCTATATGAAGGGACTTGAATGCAACCCTGTCTGTAGGTACCTTATGCTATTAGACTTGGGGTAGGTGGTGGTGATATAGGTGGATGGGTTAGTGGGAGGAAATAATGGGGGGATGTATGTAAATACTGTCTTTATACAGATAAGTAAATGAGAAATATTTTGCAAAGGGAGAAAATAGCTGGAATGATCAAAGAAGGTTTCAACATAGGAAGTAGCTTCTCAGCTAAACTCTAAAAAAAGCTAAAGTATCTTATAGCAAGAGTTAGGAAGAAATTCATTTGAAGTATAAAGAAGGGAAAAAGAACAAACATTGATTAAGTACCTAATCTGTGCCAGGGTAAGTGCTTTACAAATACTTTATTTGATCTTCAGGACAACCCTGGAAAATAGGTACTATTGTTATTCCCATTTTACAGATGCAGAAACTGAAGTAAAAAGGGTTTTAAGTGCCTTGCCAAGGATCACCCAGCTGGTCTCTTCCTGACTTCAGGTCCTGTGTTGTTTGCAATGTGTTTCTTCATTGCATGGAGGATAGTCTGGAAAAAGGCATAAGAATCAAGAAAGAATTTGATGTGCCAAGTAGGCTAATTTGGATAAAATATATGGTTTGTGGAAAATAGTTATGTAAAACAAGTTAGAAAATATAGTATATAGGCCAGTGATGAACATCTAAGCATCAGGCTAAGCGGTTTGCATTTTATCTTAGAGTCCATGGGCTCCTAAAGATTTTTTGAGAGCATAGTGATCAGCTCTGATCTGGGCCTTAGGAACATTGCTTTGGCCATGGTAGGGAGGATAGACTTGAGAGGACAGAAACCAAAAGTGGGGAGATCAGTTAAGAGTCTTTAAGAATATTACAATCAAAAGGTGATGGGGGCCCAAATTAAAGTGGTATTACATGGATGGTGAGAAGGAGACAGTTACAAGAGATTATATAAGAAGAATACATACAACTCAACAATTGATTAGATTTATTCATTAAACAAGCATTTATTAAATGTCAACTATGTGTGGGGCATAGTAAGGATATAATGCCATTATTTGATCCTGCCCTCAAGGAGTTAATATTGTAACATGTACTTAGGTAAGTAAATATATAATACAATATGCAAAGTAATTTTAGGTCAGGGGCAATAGAAATGGATATGGAAAAAAGAGAGGGAAGAGAAAAAATATTTTGAGATGAAGTATCTGCATGAAATCTTTCCTCATTCATTGACAAAAGTGGTAACTCCATAAGAAATACTGCTCATATTTCAATATTAATATCTATAAATATAGATATAGATAGACATATACTTTTTGCTGACTTTTTTTCTATTGTTTTCTTTTATTTTGAAAAATATTCTTTGTTATATGGGATGGAATCCTGTGAGAAATGAAGTGGAAAATTTAGGCAATTCTTTAAAAAGTATGAAGGAGAAGGAGGCTGGACCATGATGTAAAAATCAATTCTAGGTGAAATTTGAGTAAATACTAACTTTAATTATACATCAACTCAAATGCATGGATGAGATGTTTCTATTTTGGCTACTCACTTATTCATTTTTGCTACTAAAATAACAGCTATTCCCTCCAAAGACTAGCCTTGGCTCTCCAACTATTGTTAAGAAGAATGATCCCTATATTTTTTTATGTGACAAGATTCAAGAAATTTCTAAAGCTAATGTTCTTTTGTGAGAAAGAACATGGCCCAGTGATAGAAAACATAGGTTTAAGACCTGCCTTTAATCCATAGTGGCTTGTGTGCCTGTGGGCAAATCAAATTTTCAGTGCCCCAGAAAACCTTCTAAAATGAGTTATATGGAGCTGATGCAAATCTGTGAGTAGTGTAGATTTTTTCATTAGCTCCCAATACAAAAACTACATTTTAGACTTTTAAAAGGACTGTAGGATTGTGTCATTCTGAACAATATTTTGCATGTGTTTGTTGTTTTGTTAAACTTTTGGATATTTTTTTGGAAGTAGAGACTTCCTTGTGAAGAAAGGCCTTCCACCTATTGAATCCAAATTCTGGAAGAAAAAAAGTCAGCAGCAACAACAAAAAAAATCTTCACAGTGACATAGTGCTTTCTATTCTCTCCCTGCCCTCTCTGCCCCCAACCCTAAAAGATAGTTTCTGGATTGGGACTGAGTTAATTACAAAGAATCACAGGATAACCGAGCCCATTAGGCTTCCATTAGGATGTAAGCTCTTTGAGGGCATCTGGCCTTATCTTTGGCATTTAACTCAGTCCTTGAATGCTTGTTAACTGACAAATATATCTGAACAGGAAGCCTTTCTGTAAGTGGACAGTTAGCCTCTGCTTAAAGGTCCCTAGTGACAGAATAAACTCTAACTACTTCAATTTTTGAACAATTCTGATTATGTGGAAGTTTTTTCTTACTCTGATTTGAAATCTGACTTTTACTTTGTCTTTCACCTTTTAGTTCTTCCCCCTAAGGCTAAGCAAAACTAATTTAATCCTTCTTTAATAAGAAAATTCTTCAAATCCTTGAAGCCCATATCAGGTCTCAGGTCTCCACTAACTTTTTTTTTTTTTTTTTTTAGGCTAACCACCCTCAGCTTCTTCTAGTTAATCTTTCCATTCTGAGGTTCCCTTCTCCAACTTGGTCACCCTCCAAAGGATGTGTCTCAGGTTGTCAATGTTCTCTCTAAAATTTGGCACCTTGGGAATGGCCATAATACTCTAAATGATGTCTAACCAGATCAGAAAACATCAGGATCATTTCAGCTACTTACTTCATTTGTTTACTTATATATTTAAAACACAGAAGAACATTAGCCTAGATGACAATTTTTGAGAATTGACATATTCAGGTACAGTTTTCTATGTAGCCCCAGAACAGTATGTTCAAATTTGCCATGAGGTTAGTGTGCCCTTTAATGAAGAAAGGTGCCTTTGTTGAGTTTAAAATATTTCATTTAGAAACAAAGTTCCAAGTGTCAGGCTGTAATCTGGAAGTGATTACTCATAGGAATAAAACACGATAAGTGGGTATTTGAATGAATGATCACAGCTGTGTTTTTATTAAAGAAATTCAGCGAGAACAATTTTAATGCAGCCTTATGGTTGAAAATCTTAAGGCATATAACTCAGGCAATTCCATGTTATGGCTCCCCTGGCAACTGTCACTCCGTGACATCATATTTTTATAATGAGATATAAAAATGCACACTCTTGTGCACTCCATAGCTACTTCATGTGCACAGGGAACAAGAGTTAGGGTGAAAGTGGGAGTCATCTTCTTGAAATCCGTGTTTTAAAATTCTCAACTACAATATCACATCCATGCTACTTTCTTTTTCTCTGATTTTATTTTCTGTAATTAACATAATTTAACATAATTTCTAATGGCATTATAGATGTTGAAAGTGCTATAAAGTGTCTAGTCAGTTCCCTCTCCTATTCCATTTGCCCCATTAAATTCCCCCTAATCTCCAGGAAGATCTTCCCTAACTCGTAAACTCTTTGGTGTTTACACTTTGTCCTGGTCTCACTCATTTTATGAGTTTCTCCTTTAGTGGCTGCAAAATAGTTTATCACCTCAAGTGACAACACGCTTATAGTGGATTAGCCCACAGACAATCATTGGAATCATTCCTTTTCTTTATGATTCTGTCTGTCTCCCTACCTCTCCATCACTGCCAGTTATTGTGCTAGAAATTGGCATCAGCACATGATGTGGGTGACACATGCGAATGATCTCCTTTCTCAGATGAGATTTAATTCAATTCTGTTCTTGGTATTCTTTGGAAATAAGTTTCTGGGAAAAGGGGAGAGGGAAGCAATAAAAGAATAGGGGGGACTAGACTTAGCCTCCACAATCTCTATCCTGATAGCTGTAGAGCATTCTATCTTACTGTCCTTTTATCCAACATATAAATCAAGTGAAACTTCAATTCTCAACTTCTTTGCTGTGTAACATCACACCATAAGCTGACCTAAATCAAGGGATTAAATTAAGGATAGAATGCTAAAATAAAAAGTGTTTTGGAAAAGTGGGTGATGAATTGGAAATATGGGTGGAGTGCATAACTTGGCAAGATGGTATTTTTAAATATTATTATTTGTATTCATGGACAAAAATCTTCCACACTAGAATGTCCTGATTTGTAAGTAATAAAATGTAGCTTATTTCACCTCCCTCCCCGCCCCCCAAGGTTAGGCAGAACCACAAGCCATTATTTTAGAGCACAACAGAGTTCCCATCTTTAATTGTACTTTGTATTAGAACATTTTTGTAAAGGTTTCCCTTTACAACATGGCATGATGTACCATATTTCCAGACTCCTGAAACAGATCTCTCCAAACAGCAACTTTAGAAGGGAGGACACAGAGAATGCCATCCATGTCCAAAATACTTCAGTAGAAGAATTTTGCTACAGATCTTCAGCAGGAGAGATTTTGATCCCTAGAGTATGTCTCTTTTGGCAAGCAAGTCGAAAAATATCTCAAATAATAATTGTCTGCAGATCAGGACAAAACACTGAGCTTGCTTTTGAATTAGCACAGTTTTTATGGATTTCTCTAGGTTTTGAGTGTTCTTTTGAAGAAAAAACTGGCAATAGCCTGGTTCTCTGCTCACCCTTGGCAGCTTGGAAAATGGTGGTGAGATATGTAGAAGGCATTCTGTCCAATTCATTTTGAGAAATAGTTAATAATCTGTATAAAAATTTGTACTGGGCTGTCAGCATATAAAGATCAGAAGAAAGAATTTCATTTCTAAGATCAGGGAAATTACATTCCTCACTGAGATTGATACAACATGTACAGCAATAAGCACATCCTAAATAATAGGAAAAATGTATTGAAATTTGACCAACCAAAGTTTTGAAAAAATTGAAAGTCAATATGGTCTTGGGTAGTAATAATAAGAGCAACATTTATATAGCCCTTTAAGGTTCACAAAGTTCTTTGAAAATATTATTTCATTCTATTCTCATAACAACTTTGAGAGAAAGTCATTACTACTCCATTTCACAGGTGAGGAAATGAAGCAATCAGAAGTAAAAATAATAACAATAACAACTAATATTTATATAGAATCTACTATGCATCGGGTATTATGCTAAGTGCTTTATAATTACTATCTCATTCTATCCTTACAACAAAGACAGCTACATCATTTCACAGATGAGGAAATTGAGGCAAACAGAATAAATTTTTTTAAATGATAGCTAATAAATGTGTGACCCATACTATGTGCCAGGAATTGTGTGCTAAGCACTTTATAATTATCATCTCATTTGATCCTCACCACAATCCTGGGAGGTAGGTAACTATTATTATTCTCATTTTATAGATAAGGAAACCCAGGCAGTCAGAGATTAAATGACATGCCTAGGGTCACACAGCTAATATCTGTGACCATATTTGAACTCAGGCTTTCCTAACTCCCAGGCGCATCTAGCTGCTTCTTTAAGTTTATAATTTTATAAAAATAGAAAATACTCACAAAATGGTTTTAAGATAATCACACAGTTATAAAATATTATAACAAATAACAAAAATATTATTATGAACCCCAAATTAGATGTGCAAATGGTGAAGGGGAGCATAGTAAGTGTGTAAATAAAAATCAACTTAATTCAAACTGTTCTCCCCAAACTATATTTTACCTCCTTCCATCTTGTCTTTGTACAGGTGTTCCCCCATGATTATAATATAATCCCTCATCATTACTACCTCTTAAATTAAGCTACTATCATTTAAAGCATAGCTCTGGCTTCATCTCCTTTATTAAAGTCTTTCCTAACATTGCTTATTTCCAGTAAATACTGCTTTTAATATGCATCACATTTGGTGTACTTTTCATATTTTCACAGCCAAATATTGCTTTGAAGGCAATGCTTGTTTCATTTTTGTATATGTACCTCAGCACCTAATCAGCTGCTTGAACATAGCAGGAGTTTAGCAAATGTTCATGAAATATAATCAAATTAAATTGAGATTAGAGATATGAATCTCTCAATTAACTATGTTTCTGAAATAAAAGTTTTAAATTTTTAAAAATATATTTTCATTTCTAAATATGCTCTTTCCCCATATATCAGAGCGTCACATGCCCTGAGGTGGGAAAATTTATCCTCTGTTACTATAAAGTTCTCAATCCTGTAGTCTGGCATGTTTATGAAGCCACAGTGACCCACAGAGCATCGTACCTAACTCCAGGATTCCTTCTCAGCTTGTAAACTCCTTAAGAGCAAGACTGTCTTGCTTCTTTTTATATCCTTAGCATTTAGCACTGTGCCTGACATATAGCAGGTGCTTTGATCAGTCATGTCTGACTCTTTGTGATCTCAGGCAAAGATACTGGAATGGTTTGCTATTTTCTTGTCCTGCTAATTTTACAAATGAGGAAACAAATGAGACAAGCAGGATTAAATGACTTGCCCAAGCTCATACAGCTAGTGTCTGGAGCCAGATTTGAATTCATGGAAATGAGTCTTCCTGACTCCAGGCCTGGCACTTTATCCATTGTACCACCAAGTTGTACCTTAGTAGGTGCTTAGTAAATATTGATTGATAGATAGGTTGAATTTCAGTGCTAGTTTTCCCTCCGTAAAATGAGAAAGCAAAGGAATATATTTAATTTCTTCCAAGGAAACAGATAAAGCATTTAATTGCAACCAGAGGAGGAAGAATGTTGGGCATGTAGGAGGCCCATGTGATGGAGTTTGCTGATTGAGGCTTAGGTCACAAGCCTTCTTATTCTGTTCTCACTAAATACCTGCTTTCAGCCTCTGTCTGTTGAGAGCTTAAATTTCTAAGTGCTCAGTGACAAGCTGTGAGGATCAAATGAGAACATGTATATGAAAGAGCTTTGAAGGCAATGATGTGCCAGACAAAAGCTAGGTACTTTCATCATGGGGCCCTGTTCCTATTTCCTAGGGCCTTGTATCCTAGGAACTCACTGCCCTTTTCTTGCCCTTAAAAAGCAAGCTTCAAAGACAAAGTAGAGGAAGGAAATACATAGGCTAAAAGTTGCTAGCTCATTTCAATTTAAACAACAAGGAGCTACAATCATGTCCCCATTAGTGCCAATAATGAATCCTCTGAGATAGTCAATGGTCGCATTATTTAAATTCTCACTGCATATTTCTATTTGGCTAGAACTAATTATCATATTTTATACAATTATAACTTTGAATAATCCAAATTCAAATACCTGCTGACCACTGACTACTCAGGAGGATTCATTATTTCTGTTAATTGGGACCTATCTATACTACTCTCTAAAGCTTGGTGACCTGATGCATGACTGCCTCTCCTGTACTATTATTTCAAGAAAACTCTAGACAGCAAACTTTACTTTATTCCCTCTTTCTAACCATCTTCTCTATATTCTTAAAAATCCTTTGTCTCATAGTGAGAATACCTTTCCCTTTTTCTTTCCCCAGTTCTAGAACCATGAACTATAATCAAATTGTCATTGTCCCTGGATGGGTTGTATCAGTTTCTACCCCTAATGCTATTCATAGGCAGAGTAATTTTCATAGTCAAAATGCCCCCTTCCTGGCTACCATTCCTCTTTGTGTCATCTTCTTCATTATAATGGAAGCCATAAGAGACTAGGGTCTATGCTTTTTTTTTATTTAGTGCCTAATAAGTGTTTGTTCACTAAATCATTCATACTCAATGACAGTGACTTGGAAACATTTCCAGCTTAGAGGTAAACTACTTTTAGAAAATCTATCAGTTCCTCTTCAGTTGACTCTCCAAAGCCTGGCAAACTCATTCAGAGATGTCTAAGACAGCTTTATGGATCCCACAAGGGATGGAACACGCAAACTCGAACTGTATGAATGGATAACTAATTACAATAATCTAAGACGTGGATTGTACTATTATTTACCTCACAGTAAATGGGTTGTTGTGAGAATTAAATAAGATAACACATTTAAGTCACTAGAGGGCGATTATGGCTTGAAATTTAAACTAATTATTCCAGACTAAGCCCCAGAGTAAATCCCTTTCGGGAAGGGGATGAGGCTGGCATCTCCAAATTCAGAAAGGAAAAGAGCCCCGGAAGATTTGTTTTGGAATCAAAAGATCTGAGTTCAAATCCTATTTCTACCACTTTTTTTTTTTTTGACCAAGTAATTTCTCCTCTCTGTACCTCAGTTTTTTCATTTAGTTTTATATCTAAGCATACATGTTTATTTATGTCTCCTTGACAAGAGCCACTAATCTCATCTGGGATTAGGGTGAAAGAAAGTAGATGGAAATAAAGAGAGGGTGGGGATTAGAACATTTTTTTTAAAAAGCTGCTATTATGTGACTGCTGGCACTGATATAGAGGAACATTTAACATATTAAAATTCAGCTGTAAACAGGTGATTAAGGATCTGTTCAAGATGTGAAATCCTGAAATTAATATGCAAGATAAAGCACTCCATAATGAGCTGTCAATAGAGTACACCCCAAAGAAGAAAGACTTCTGACTATCAGAGGATGCCAGCTAAAAAATTATTTTGGCTGAACTGAATAAAGAAGCAACATTTAGGAGTGTTAAATATTAATTTTTAGAATGGCAAAAACAATAGAAGGAATTAAAATCTATAGCTAAGAGAATTACAATCCAGAGGGAGACTTTAAGAACTGTTTACGTGTAATGGCCAGCCCCATTCCCCATTCCCCCCATCCCTCTCCTTTTGAAAGCTCTGTCAGTCACTGATATCGCACCTTCATGAGGCTGTTAATCACATTTAGGAAATTTACATGCTGTTAACTGCATATGAAACTCACTTAAATCTGGAAGATTTATTGTCCTGGATCAGTCTTACCTCATTTACTCGATGTATTCGTAATACAAATTCATTCTAACATGAATGCACAGTGAGATCTAGAACCTGAAAATAACCTCTTGGTATGAATGACTTCCCTGATGTGATTCTGAGGCTATTTGGAGAGGTGTAATTCAGCAGTTTCCAATTGCAATATACTGTAAATCAATAAAGCAGGCAGTGTGTTCTACAGTTGGGTGTAGGCATGTGAAAATGGCAGTGTAATGTAAATGTGTCTAAAAGTCAAACTTTACCTCAGCTTTTTTGCTGTTGTTTTGGATCAAATGATGAGTCTAACCAGTATTTTCACTGTATTTTAGAATGGGAAGGGGTGTTAGAAGGCTACCTCCCTGAGTCCCCTTCTTTTAGAGATGAAACAGGTCCAGAGTGATTATTTCCAAACGACTAGTCTCAAAAGTCTCAGAATTATCTAGCATCAGAGGTGACAGCTTAACTCAGGTCGTCTGAGCCTAGTCTTATTCATCACATGACACAGAGAGGGAAGATAAGAGCCAGGATTTTAATTAGCCCAAAGTCCCACAGCTAGTGCTAAACTTTGTAGTGAGTAAACTCTGAACATCCTGACTGCAAAAGTTTCTATTTTGTCCATTATTTCTTTCTTTAGCTCCCAAGTCTACCTTGCTGTTGAGCTGTTTTTCAGTTGTGTCCAACTCTTCATGATCATATTTGGGGTTTTCTTGGCAAAGATACTAGCATGCTTTGCCATTTTTCTTCTCATTTTATTCATGAGAAAACTGAGGCAAACAGGATTAAGTGTCTTGCTCAGGGTCATACAGCTAGTGTCTGAGACAAGATTTGAACTCAAGAAGAGAAATCTCTCTTACTTCAGGCAATGTATTCTTTCCACTGTGGCACATAGCTGCCCATACATTGCCTCTGCCTATATCTATCTTGGCTCAGGTAAAACAACAACAACAACAACAACAACAACAACAAAATCTCAAAAACAAAAGAAACAATAACTTTTATTATTTATGAAGTCTGCATTGCTGTAATATACTGTTGAATTGCTCTTAGGTCAGGTGAGCAGAAAAAAAAATAGTGTTATTTTATTTTTTAGCAAATGATACAGATGTAATAACCAGAGATCTCAAAGAAATGCCTTTAAATAAAGCAAAGAGGTCTCTGTTAGGATGCTCACAATTCACCAACACAGGATCCCAGGTGAATAGATTGAGATTTGGGACTTCAGAGATCATTCAGTTTTCAGCCTTCATTTATTTCACACTGGATAAAACTGAGGCAGAGAGAGGTTATGGACCCCTAAACTGGCATCAAAAGTAGACTTATGGATGATATCCTTCCTGGCTTTGGTTATGTAATATTATATATCTCTAATATTTCTATAATCCTAAAATAAAGAATTAGCCAGATAGAGAAGGGATATTGTAAAGAAATATGGAAATTCAAAATAAATGGTCCCAAAAAAGGTAATTTTAAGTTTGGGGAAGTCAGTTATATAGTCTCAAGGAGCTGAGTATTTATTGCCTTATTCCTTTTGGGGGGCTAACCAGCAGAAGAAATCTGCTTTTTGAGGGTTCTTAGTAACCAGAAATAATGCCTTTTTTCTGTACCTCAATGTCCTCAAACCATTCTATTAAGACATTTGTGATTCTTTTATTTTATTCTATCAACTATTAGATATTTCAATTGGCTGTTCAGTAGACATCTCAATCTCAGTATGTCTAAAACCTAACTCATTATCTTTTCCCCTAAAAACCTCCCTTCTCCCTAACATTCTCTATTACTGTCAAGGGCAACAACATCCTCAGATTCAACATGTTTAACTTCTATCTCTCAGTGTCTTCATAGCCAATTCGTTGTCAAGGCCAGTTGATTTATCTTTGAACGATCTCTTCTATATGTGCCCTTTTTGCCTCTGACATCACCACTACCCATGTGCAGGCCTTTATCACCTCACATTGGCACTACTGCAATAGCCTGCTGGGGTTGTGTCTGTCTCCTGTCTCTCCCCATTTTAATCAGCTCCATTCAGCTGCCAAAATAATTTTTCTTTTTAAAAATTAAATTAGTTCATTTTGAAATTAAGAAATAAAACAAACAGGGGGCAGCTAGGTGGCACAGTGGATAGTGTACCAGCCCTGAATTCAGGAGGACCTGAGTCCAAATGTGATCTCAGACACTTAACACTTCCTAGCTGTGTGACCCTGGGCAAGTCACTTAACCCCAGCGTCAGAAAAAAAAAAAAGAAAAAAGAAATAAAACAAACATTTCCATAACATAGTAGAAGAGGGGGGGAATATCATCATACTAAAACTACATATCTATTATTCACAATTTGCTATTCCTTTTAAATATACCATAAAGTTGTTGTGAAACTTTCTTTTTGTTCTTTTGTTTCTTCCCTCTCCTCCACCCTAGAAATACTATTAGATACAAATATGCATATATGTAAAACCATTCTATACTTAATTCTATTTATAAGCAAATGTATAATGATGTCATTCTGCTACTCAGCTACTCAAAAAACTCCAGTTACATCCTATTGCTTCAAAAATCAAATATGAAATCTTCTGTTTGGCATGCAAAGGCCATCATATCCTAGCTCCCTTTACCCATCTCCTACCTTTCCAGACTTATTATACCTTTCTTTCCACCATGCACTCTTTGATGCTTTTTGACACTTAGTTTCTTTGGTCTTGGTGGGATAGATGATCCTCTTTTCTTTCAATACTTATGATGAGTCTAAGCAAAAAGGCTATCAGAAAATTGTAAGGGCCCTTTAAATGGGCGGACACAGTGCATCGGGATTGAGGCCCAGAAGTAATTTCTGTGGATATTAGGACTGCCCTTGGGCGGGATCCTGGCCATATTGAGATAGTTTTGTAATGGGTGACTCTCTCGCTGATTGGCTGTGTGTGTGACCTCACAGGCCCTATATAAGCCCACTGCAGGCAGCAACCGCCCTCTTTAACCTCGTGCTGTTCACCCTGGCTCCTAGCCTGGGTGGCCAAGCCAAGATGGGTAGCCGAAAGAGGTAAGGATTTTGGTAGTGAACACATGGGTCTTCTGACCAGGTGTTCACTCGGGAACCAACAAGTCAGGGCATCAGCTAGGGCATTATGTGAGTAGGTATAATAAAGGCTTTTAAGATTACATGTGGTTGTTCTTGAGTGCGCTACCGGTTACTAAGTTATAGATTCAAGAGATTGTGGCCAGAGACCTTAGAAGGCCTCAGAGGAGGCGAGCCGGGTAGAGCTCACACTGCAAAGGACAGTGGTCAAAGGTGCTCTGGTGGGTCTAGGACAGACTAGTAATTGTAACTGCCAGGAGAGCACGTTACAGAAAATAATTGCAAATTATGAATTAATAATTGTTGTAGAAGAAAAATAGGTAGAAGAATTGTATGAAAAATTGACATGAGCCTCCATACTAAATCAAAGTATGTTTTGATACTTAAGTTGGACATTGAGGAGAAGAGCAAAATGCATAGAAAAAAATGGCTAAGATCTGAGAAATTGGTGGAAGAGACTATTTTTAGACTATTTTATAAACATTACAGCTCTCTATCACAAAAATAATTCAAAAATTAATCAAAAACATTTAATAAATGTTTATATGTCAAACATAATATTAGGCTCTGAGATACAAATACAAAAATGAAGCAACTATTGCTCTCAAAAAGCTTATAATCTCTTGGGAAGGGATACATATGCACATATAATTTTATAAGCTATATATGACACACATGTAAATGCAAATGTGTATGTATGTGTATATAAGATGATCCAAAAGTATGGGTGTTATTTTGAGCTTTATTAGTATATATATATATATATATATATATATATATATATATATATATATATATATAAAAATATATATATATTATACACATGTGCATGTGTATATAGGATGTTCATATATGTATATGTATACACTTATGTAAAAAGAAAGGCATTTTTTGAAGAGAGATACCAAGATACCATTTCCATCAGGAAAGACCTCATGGAGGAAATAACACTTGAACTAAGCTTTGAAGGAAGCTAGAAATTATATGTAAGAGGCAGAAATAATATCAGATTATATTCCAGTCATCAGACAGCAAAAGCAAAGACAAGAGATAGAATGACATGAGAGGAGGAGCAAGAAGGACAGCTTGATTGGATTATAGATTGTGAATGAAATAGAACTTTACATAATAAGCCTGGGCAAGTAGATTAGAACCAAGTTGTTAAAGGCTTTAAATGATTAAAAAAAAAAAAAAAAATGCAGTTGTTTTTGACACTGGAAATAATAGGAGCCACAGGAGTTTATTGATCAAAGGAATAATATGCTTAGGCTTATACTATAGTAATATCATTTTGACAGCTGTGTGAAGGATGCATTGGAAAGGCAGTTAGAAGGGGCTAGCCAAGAATGTATTGGAAAACACCACAAAAATGGAATTGTATCTTAAGGGCCAGGAAGCAGTTGACTCCTTATGGTATTATGGCAAATCAACTGTTTGCACAGTTATTCCATCAACTAATTAGAACAAAAGTTTAAAAAAATCAACATCAACTTAGAAAGAAAGGTAATTATAGGAAGAATATATGAGTATACAACTGTAACACCTTCAATCCGGTTGAAATGATCCATTGATGCGGAAAATGGGAAATGAAAAAGAAAAAGATTAAAGTATGGACTTTGATCATCAGTATTTTTTTCCTAGGGCTTCACTGATATAGAGCAGATGCCATAAAAAAGAAACCATCAAATGATAGAAACTATCTTAGTCATGAAACACTTTATTTTTTATTTTTTTTTTGCTAAAGGGAGAAGTAAGACACCAAAGGATATCACTACTTCAGAATAAAAACTCTTTTGTAAATCATTATAAATAATGATATATATTACATATATTAAATCTATCTATCTATATTATTATTATTATTATTATTATTATTTTTATTATATATTATTGAGTTTCCAATTGTGGACCCACAGAACTGGAGGTCCATGTATAGATTCTAGGGGGTCAAATTAAAGGTGAAGAAAATTGCTTAATTTTTATATAATTGGTTTTCTTTGTTATTCTATGTATTTTAATTTGTGCATTTGAAAATATTCTGAGAAAGGGTACCTAGGTTTCATCAGATTGCCAAATAGTCCATGATACTAAACAGGTAATAATCTCCTGCTCTCATTATATTAGTAATGAAAAATCAAGACTATTAAGGCCTCATAAAATGCCGAAAAACTGTAGAAGTCAAATGAATCCACAAAAACTTTGTCTTGAGATTTAAATGTGTTCCATCCCCAAAGCATTGGTAGATAGATGAATTTAGCAAAAGGACAACAGAGAGTAGAATATAATTGTCAACCTTTTTATAATTATCCATTTTCAACATCAGTAAAATAGAACTATCATATTTGGATCCTAACATCTTAATTCCAGATTTCTACATAAGGAAACTGAAATTGCTCTTAAGAAGACAATATCAGGAAAGAGTGACTTGGCCAGACTAATTACTCACTGAAGAAATTCATTCTGGACATAAACACAATGATGAAAAAATTAAAAGTTCTTTTTCCAAAATATCTCAGGCATGGGGATGGGGAAAAATCCATACTTGGTATTATTACCCTATAACTCAAGTAATCTAAAGAACACTCACCATCCCTAAAAAATACACCTAATTTCTCATCATTATAAAATCTTTATGAGATTGATCTACATGTATACTAGGAGTGTCTACAATAAAAATATGAGATGGAATCAGGTTTTTGTAAACGATTTTTTTTGCATCTTTCCTGTCTCACAAATGAATGAAAAGGACAGAGGAAATAGTTTTTTGTATTAAAATATTTGATTAAAATGTTAATAGAGCAAAATCCAGACTCAGAGTCTCTTTTTAAAAAAGGAGTTATTTTTAATATACATGTTGAGATTATACACAATTCTTGAATAAATATGTAAGGGGTGGAGAAAGGTTTAATCAAAATATTTCATTGACCAATGTGATGAGTTTTAATAAGAATTAAGCCTAGAATTGGAACATTTGACTATCCATAATTTTTTCCATAATGCTTATGTATGTGTTCATTGTCATTCTTGTTAAGAGTTTGAAAAACAACTCATTATTAAATTTTAGTAATTAGGAGCTGTCCAAAAATTTTTTGATTGCTTTGGAAGAATAACCCCTACAGTAGTGCTACATCAGAAGAACTTTCAAACTTTGGTGAAAAAAAGAGAGAGAGGGTTGCTTATGGGACATTATGATTTCCCTATAAGTTCTATGTAGTTGTTTATGGGCTCCTTTAAATTCTTTCTGTCTTCTGATTTTTCAGTACAATGTAATAAAAACATCCAGGTGAACATTTAATATTTCTTGCCTTAATAATTGGGGAACCCCCCCACATTGTTCACATTTACCCTAATACAGACCAAATTTAAAGATTTCCTAGGAAAAAATTCTAGCTGGGGGAACAATGAACCAATAGAGAATATATCATTTTTATGGGGAGCTCCCCCCCACTAAACATTATCTATCCATTTGATTGTAGAACTTGAGCAACCCTGGATTATAATTAAATCCAAAGTCACTCTGATTATTAACATCAACTGTGTCACAAAATGGGAAAAATAGCATAATTGAGATAAGTTCGCCAAAAATCATTGTCATGATGGACCAAGTCAAAATGCAAAGATTCCCTGTATATGGTAATTTTCTTCAGATGCTTTCATTCATTGATCTAATTGCATTGATCAAAACAAGATCCATAGCCTTATTACTGAGATTTATGATTATTCAGAAAAGATCCATTATATAAAATCAAATTGTAATTGCAATTAAAAAAAAAAAACCTACAAAAAAGCCACTTTCCATAAAACAGAGTTCCAACTATGGAGGAAATGGCCACAGGAGTGGTACATTCTTCCACTATGAGAAGTCCAGACTTCTTTGTTTTCCTTTACAGTCTGGCTCTAGTCAGTCTTTTCATTTTTACTACACATTCCTCTTCTTCATGAATTTTGTAATTCAGCTCAGCTGGAGCATTCCATCTCTCATATCTTCATTCATTGCCCTAGCCATCCCCTAATTCCTACAACGCCTACACTCTTCGCCTTTACCTCAGAGACCTTGACTTCTTTCCAAGATCAACTGAAGAGCCATCTCTTATTCAAACCATGTCTCCAATAAATTACCTTATGTTTAATTTGAACATTTTTTGTTTCCTCATATATCCACACAAATACATATATAAATATATATATATATATGTATATATTATATACATACATATGCACATATATATATGTATGTATGTATGTATGCATGTATAGTTCCCTCCAAAATAATATGGGCTCCTTTAGGGCAAGTACTGTTTGAATTTTGTCTGTATGTCACTTATACCTACTGCAGTTTTTGGCATAATAGAATTTCTTCTCAAATCTTTTGAGCAATGGATTGATCTAGTCTTTCTATTTGTTCAATCTTCTCTTGCCTTGATTCCTTTCCTGCACCTTACACTCCAAACAAATTGAACAATGATT
The DNA here is from genome assembly GCF_048593235.1 of Sminthopsis crassicaudata. Classification (NCBI taxonomy): domain Eukaryota; kingdom Metazoa; phylum Chordata; class Mammalia; order Dasyuromorphia; family Dasyuridae; genus Sminthopsis; species Sminthopsis crassicaudata. The sequence goes on from NC_133621.1 coordinate 164,804,947, forward strand.
ATTTACAGAACATAGTCTTATCTTTGCTATCTCCAAACTTTTGTTTATATTATTCTCATCCCTCAATGGCTTCTATAGTTTAGTCTCTAGAGGTAAGGCTTCTACTTATAGAAGCCTTACCTATTTATCCAGAATTGGTGCTACTCTTCTTCAGGAAACTTTTCAAAGATTACCCAAATCAATGTGATTACCCACGAATTTCCATAGGATTTACATATATACACATCTGCTTTATAATATGATAATGTGAAGATAATTACTCTTGTTTTCTAGCTCTTTAAGGTTTGCAAAGAGCTTCCTCCCCAAAAAGATAGGAAATTAGTATAAATATTATTAGTCCATGACTAAACAACAAAGGAAAGAATTGAACCTAGGCTTTCTAAGACTATGCTACATGTCCCATCCATTGTGACAACTAGACAAAGAAATATATTACAATATAATAAAACATCTGTTAAACTGCTGCCAGATTTAGAATATTTTTGTGAAGTATCAGGATGACAGAAAAGTGTAGATAGGACTTTTGTCCTCCTGCCCCTCACAGTGTAATATGGACCCTGAAGGTCTACTGGGGGTTGACAGACAAAACCCATATAATTATTATATACCATATTAATCTGATAATTGAATCATTGATTAGCATTGTTGAGTCATTTTCCAGTTTTGTCCCAACTTTTTCATTCAGTGTTTCTGTTGGCAAAAAAAAAATATTGGAGTGGTTTGCCATTTTCATTCTCTAGCTCATTTTTACAAATGACAAAAATTGAGGCAATCATGGTTAAGTGACTTGCCCAGTCCTCACACAGCTAATAAATGTCTAAGTCCAGATTTTGAACTCAGAAAAAAATGAATCTTATTGACTCCAGATTGAGTACTCTATCTACCTAGCTGGCTAATTCCCAGCAGATAGTAACATATTATCACCAGAGAATATTATCAGCTTTGCAAAATTAGTGGCATGAATTATTTTGTCAACATGTGTTTCTGGCTATCCGTGTTCCCTCCTGTGTACCCCTCCAGCATATCCTCATTCAGACGTGTTCTCTGTGTTCATTCCCTCCCCTAAAGGCACAGTGGCAATCTGTGGTAGAACATTCTTTTGTGTGTATGGCAAAAATTTTGTTATGCTGTTTGATCAAGTAACCGGTACTTTAAATTAATGTGTTTCCTGGCCAGCCTTAGAAAAGTTGGGGCTTGCCAGCTATGATTTTGAGTAAATGCTAACCCAAAAGTACTTTGAATCTCGAGTACTTTTTAGTATCCACATCTAAATGAAAACCTTGATGTAATATGGACTTTAGAGGAAAAGTAAGAATTTAATTAAAAAAAAAAAAAAAACAAAAAAAAAGAACAAGGTATAGTTATATGTCCACATTCCTTATCTCCTTTAATGACTTGTAAGTTCCCAGAGGTAAGGACTATATTTTATTTATTTTTCTGTCTTAAATATAATCAAGTGCTAAAAACTATCTCTTGTAATAAATATTGTGATGTGCATATAAGTGGCCAACACATGCAAAGAGGTCATTAACTGGTTTTCTTGGTTCAGAATGACTTCTTTTCTACATATAGTTAATTTTTCTTTACTTGGGACCTCTACATGCTACTTTTGTATTATTCAAGTCCCTTTGTTATTTTCTTTCCCCCCCCCTCCTCCTTTTTTTTGTCCATTTTATAATTTGACATTAGCAGCAGTTCAAGCAAGGAAGGCATTATGCCAAGATCTGGTAATTCAAATACATATATCAAGATATCTTCTGACCTTAAAAAACATACATTCTAATGAAGAAAGATGATATATATAATGGACAGTTGGAGGGCTGGGAGAGGTACATTCATGATGGCATTGTTTTGGAAAATATCTGGGAAGTGACATCAAGTAAATGGTTTTCAGGTGTGATAAGACTCAAGTCTTCCTGAAATCCATGTCTAGTTCTCTATGTGAAATACTGTCCTCCCCCTCTTATAATCCATCTCTCTTACCTGAATTCTAATCCCCAGTCCATAGTGGGAGCAGGAAACTCTATTCAGTCTATAGTATTAGTGTATACATCATATTATAGTGAAAAGCGGATAGAACTGGGAGGTAGAAGACCTGGATACTAGTTGTCCTCATAAGTTTTATGATCATAGCTAAGACTATCCTCTCTGACTTTCATGTTCTTCCTTTTTAGAATAAGGGAGTTATTCTAGACTCCAGATGGTCAATATGACTCCTTCCAGCTTGAACATTCTGTAATTTTCTATTTTACTCATTAAAAAATCAGTTTTAAAAAAATAGTCAGCTTTCAGGGTAAAGAACCAAGTCGAAATCTGTTCAAAGGAGAAACAATTAGATTTTACTTAGTATTTCTGAAATTTCAATCTCCTCTGTCTCTTCTAAGTCCCTCCTTTAAATGGCATTAAGTCATTGCCATTGGGATATATTTTTTTTCCTTATTAGAATTAGCATCTTCACAGAATCACAGGGACCTATTCACACCATGCAGTGTTGAATATGCTCTGGTGACATCATACCCGAGAGGAAAAATGATAATAATTCTTTATATCTCTATGATACTTTTTTCTTCTCAGAACACTCCCTTAGTCTCATTTCATTATATCCTCCAAATACCCTCAGTAGGCAGCTGGATGGTACAGTGGTAGAATACTAGGCATGGATCAGGAAGACTCATCATTCTGAGTTCAAATATATCCCCAGATACTTAATAGCTGAGTGACCCTGAACAAGTCTGTTTGCCCCGATTTCCTTATCTGTCAAATGAGCTGGAGAAGGAAATGGCAAATCACTCTAGTATCTTTACCAAGAAAGTCCCAAATGGGGTTAAGGAGAGGTAGTCTGGATTAAACAATGACAAAATATCTCTTTAATAGACATGGAAACTGAGACACAATTAACTTCTCCAAGGTCACTCCATTAATAATAACATTTCACACTTGTGCATCACCTCAGGGTTTTTAGATTACTTTCCTTACTATAATTACATGAGGTAGGCAGGGTAAGTACTATACAGGCAAATACCCAGTTTATATAGGGGGAAACTGTGCTTTGGAAAAGTGAAAATAACTTGCCCATCTCCAATCAGTAGCATGCATAGCAGGAAAACCTGCTTTATCTTAATAGCATGATAGTAACTGGCAAGGGCAATAACATGGAGATAAGACTGGACTCATATCTCTCCCTGTCAACAGGCTTGGCACTCCGTTCATTTTTATTCTTGAGTAAGTGACTTAATCAATTCTCTCTCACTGTGTTACTTGTATCAGTGTCTACAGTATTGTGGGGGACCTTAATCATATGTTATCAGTCCCAGAGACAGTGGAATTTTATAACTTTTGTTTTGCTTTGTATAAATGGAACCATTTTCCAAAAGATAAATCTGTTTTACAGGGGCAGTAAAACAACTTCTTTGTAGGACTCCCCTGATAGGAAGATTTGCTAAGAGACATAGAACTGGTTTTCCCCTGTCTGTTTTTTTTGATAGCAAGGGCTTAAATTCTTATGACTTAGGGAGGTTTGGTGGATCCACATTTTTGGCCATCCATTTGTTCTTAAATTTCCCCCATTCCTTTTTTTATTGTTGTTTTCAAATAAATTTTGTTGCTATCTTTTTATTTTTTATATCACCAGAGGATCTCCCAATACCCTTCACTACCCTAAGAGTCATCCTATGTAACAACAACATAAGTTTCTTAAAGAAAAAAAAAAGTAAGAGGGAAAAAAGTCAACAAATATTTTGGAAAAGTCTGAAAATACATGCAATATACCACATCAGGGGGCCTCCTACAGAGGGAAAGGATGGAAGTGATTTCTCATTTTTCTTATTTGGGGTCAAGCTTATTCCTTGTGATTATAACAGTAAGTTTTGATTATTGGGATTGTTCTCCCTTCCTCCCAGTTTTGTCTCATATTCACTTTTTTTTACCAACAAGCTAATTTGCTAATTGCAAGATATATAATTAAAAATGTTATTATAAGAGCATCTGGCCTAAAATCATGTGATACTCCTATATCTGAAGAATCAATGTGACCAGTAAGCTAAAAGGCAAAGGGAAAATGAACTGTGCATCTAAATAAGCAGCAGTATGTTACAAAGAATATCACACAAGAAGTCGTATAAGACATAATGATCTAGAAGATGAAAAGAAAATAAGTTAACAATATAGCAAGAAGCAAGGCCAATAAACTAAGTGTCACACTGGTGTCTATTATTAGACATTAAGGTACCTTCAATATTTTCAGTCAATCTTATAGGGAAAATTTGCAAGACATTTCCAAGAGATGAAATGTTTGGAGTTATATGAATGAGATGAACTCAATACTATTGGAGGGAATAACCTCATGATCTAGTAATAATTAGGAATTATTTTGTTGTTTTTTAGTTATGTCTGACTGTGACCCCATTTGGGGTTTTCTTGGCAAGAATGCTAGAGTGGCTTGCTATTTCCTTCTCTAGCTCATTTGATATCCTCTGATTTTAATATTATTAAATAATAATATTAATTATTTCTTGCAGGTAGAAACTGAGGCAAACAGAGTCTAAATGTCTGAGGGCAGATTTGAACTCAGGAAGATGAGATTTCTTGATTCTAGCCATAATACTCTACTCTGCCATCCAATCAATTAATTAACAAAAAAAAATTGTTAAAATGCTTATTGTTTTTGCCAAGCACTGTGGACAATTGCTGGAGATACAAAGACTTTTTGTATCATTTTTTATGAAAACAATCTCAGCCCTCAAAGAGGTCCCTTTTCTATCAAAATTCAGCTCACTAGGTCATATTGGCAGTTCATTCAAATCAACCAATAGCAATCATTGTTTGTCCCTTTATTTTTTGAAGAGGACTAATGACATTTTCAGGGTGATGACTTCTTGACTAATGTGTGAATTGGATTTAAGTGAAGCCGAGTTGTACAAAGTGTTTCACTTTTCACTTCTCTTCCAAAAGTCATCAAAATTCTAGTGGCAAGACAAAAAAGTCAAGACAAACTGTTGATGGCCCAAGATACAATGGATGTCCCTTGGTATCTTTTATGTCCTGGACCAAGTTCTAAGTGTTCCACAGTGGTCCTCTGCTTCATGGTCATTGGAACAGATTGTTCTCATCCTGCCAGGGAAGGGTCTTCATTTGGTTGAGATGGGAACAGCCCACCTCACTCAGTGATGGGTTTTGAGGCATGTTGGTTTATACTCCCACCTAGTTTAGCCCATCTGCTGAGATGGTTTTTACTGAGGCTGCTATTGTATTCTATAGCTTCTTGAAGCCACGGGTCTTGAGTTTCCAGATAGACAACAAAGGTGGATGAACAATCCTAAGAAGGGCTTGGCAGTTCTCACAGCATAGGTGCTAGTCCTTCTTGAACACCCTGATACCCCCAGATAATAATCAATAGAATGGCAAATGTCAGAACCATATTCTTAAAGAAACATAAGTATAATCTCTTCCTCCCTAATTTCCCAAGGTAATCCAATTAGAAGGAGTCAAAGAAAAAACTCATTCTGTCCCCTAAGCAATAACTTGCTAGATAATGCCATTAACAATTATAGTAATTGATACCATTACTACTACTACTACTAATAATACTACCCTCCTTTCCAAAAATGCTGATCACTTTACCAAAAGGAGCAATAAACATAGAGGGCAGTGGAAAGATAGATTTATCAATTGGGGGAAGTTATAATACTCAAAAGTATCATTTCTGTTTTGGACTATGATTATCTTGTCATAATCACCCCCTTGCATTCCATTATTACTCATAATAAAAATCCATATAGCCGAGAAAAATTGAATTAAAAAATTTTCACCTAGGGGATAGAAAATAACTTGAAATATGAGAGAGAATAAGCATGACAGGAGCACAGTTTATATACTTGAACATTGAACAGTTTGAGAGCAGACTAATAGCAATTAAGGAGGAAAAAGTCAGTGTCTGCTTCTTTCTGCAGTCTCTATAATTAAACAATAAGACTACTATATCATCTCTCTCTCTCTCTCTCTCTCTCTCTCTGTCTCTTTCTCGATCTCTTGTACACACACACACACACACATACACACACCACACACACAGAGTAAATATGAAATTAAAAAGCTCCTGTGAAATGTCAGAAGCATTTTCTTATGAGTTTATATCAGCCATGCAATGATCACATTGATTCTGCATGCCGATGAGATAACATTCCACTGTGTTTATTTTTCTCCCGATTGCCTCCCAGAATGTAATAAAATTAAATCCAATAAGATATTAAATATAAATATGCATGAATATTCTATGTAAATATCAACTTTAAGATCTCTCTGCTTTAAAATGTGTATATGTATGTTCATATGCATATACACATGTATACTTATATACATATATATCTATAATATTTAATCTATATCTATGTCTATAGCAAAATTTTCTTAATGACTTCCTTTCACTACCAGATTAAGTACCTACTAAAAAATGTTTCTAGTTGTTCCTTTTGACAAGTTTCATGATTTATGGGAAGGAGAGTACAGCATCAAGCTCTTAATAGGAAATGGTAGTATTTAATAATTATTGAACTATTTAAGAGTATAGTACAGGGAAAGAATATAATGTATCAGCCTCCATGTTTACCAGTTGGGCAAATAGATAGTGGATGTTCATGCACTGGTAGCTATTACTACAGATATTATTATATCTATACCTTCTATCCTGAGTAACCCCTTCATGCTGATTGGATAATGAAAACAATAGTCAATAATACTCCCTTCCACTCATTGTGAAGGGAGTAGCACAGCTGGAAAAATTGCCAATGAAATTCAAACCACAAATGTAACATTTCTCTCTCCATACAGAAATTCCCCTAGGAGAAACCAAGTTATTGCTGCCTTAGAAGGCAAGGGGAGCTCCTCATCTGGTTCACTATGGACCTGGCTATCATATCTTTCAGTCAGCAGTAAAAAGAACAAAACACAGAAGACTAAGCCTGTGGGCAGGAAAATATATGCTGCATGAATGAGGAGGCTCAGGGACCAAACTCTGAGCAGGATCAAAAAGGATTAAAATACACTAGACCTGAGAAAAAAATGTCAGGTTAGGCATAAAAATCTGACAATCAAAAAAATAAATAAATAGATAGATAGGTAAATAAATAAACAAACAAATAAATAAATGATCTGACAGTGTCCCTAAAGTATGTCCAGTTAGTTTTTCCACAATAAATTCTTTTGGAACAATTAAGATACAAAAATGCTCTTTACTTTGTGAATCTTTATTTGGAAATATGCAAATACTTGCAAGGTGAATAAAGAACAGAAAAATAAAGAATGTGAGAGAAAATAAGCCTCACATATTTCCTAACCTGGGAAAGTTAATATATCAACAATAAATAGCCATGTAACTCTCCGTTTGGAAGAAAATATAAAATTGGAAATTTAGGGTTACAGAGAGCTCATAGATCTAAATACAAAATTTTTGCACCTGGGGCCAAGGTGTGTATGGGAGATAGGGGAGGGAGATGGAAAGCGGGGGATGGTTAGTGAAGAGGGAAACACCTAGGGAATGGAGGGGAATCACAATTCTTTTTCTAACCACTACTAGGTTTCTATGTTGCTGAAGGCTTAGCCACTTCTATAGAGGTTGGAAGCCAGGGGCACTGCTAGGTCTGCTGGTGTCCTCTGATTTCTAGTGTTCTGAAGCAAAGCTCAAATAATCTCATTGTATTATGGTTGTAAGAAGGAATGTATTCTCTCTTGAGTAATTTGATTTTTAAAAAGCTTTCTCTCTGACTCTGTCCCTGGCTCTGTCTTTCTGTCTGTCTGTCTCTCAAATCATATTTATTAATTTCATAAGTTTCAGAAACTATGTTTACAAATAAAAAGACAAAGAAAAATAAACCATCTCTTCACTCAAAAAAATTATATCCTTTTGGGGAGGGCAATATTTCCTTATAGATGTCTATATAGAATAATTAAATACAGAATTCGTATAGAATAAAGCAGTTAAATACAAGGAAGTTTGAAGAGGAAATATAAGCAGTGTGTGTGTGTGTGTGTGTGTGTGTGTGTGTGTGTTTGTGTGTGTATGTATGTGTGTGTGTGTGTGTGTGTGTGTGTGTGTGTTTGTGTGGTGGGGGCTTAATAAAGGCTTTCTAAAAAAGATAAATGCTTATACTGCATTTTGAAGGAAGAAGGGTTCACAGATGAGGAAAGAGTATATTTCAGGAATAGGGCCAAAGGCATGGAGATGGGAGTTGGAGTACCATGTGTTAGGAACAAGAAGAAAGCCAGTTTAGTTGGATTAGAGTATAAGAAGAGGAGTAATGTATAATGAGGCTAGAAAGATAAGCTGAGGCAATATTATCAAAGGGTTTCAAAAACAAATAGAAGAGTTAATATTTTATCCTAGAGGCAAGAGGAAATCAATGCATTTTGAGAAGTAGAGTGATATGGTCAGGAAAATCATTTGGCAGTTATGAGGATGTATTGAAAGATTCGAGGAATAGAGATTAATTAGGAAGCTGTTGTAATGTAGGTCAGAGATGAAGAGGACTTGAAGTAAGGTGGTGGCTGTGTGAGTAGAGAAAAAGGGTTATATTAGACTGGAGACATGTTGAGGAGGGAGAAACTGTAAGATTTCTTAATGGGATATGTAGCATAAAAGAGAAAGAAAAAATGAGACTAATGTGAGGTTACAAACCTGGAAAATGGAAGAATGATGGTATCTTTCAAATACATAGGGAAATTGAGAAGAAGATAGTTTTGAAGAAAGAAAATGACTTGTATTTTGGACTTGCTAAATTCAAATTGATTTTTGGACATCAAGTTCAAAATCTTTATTAGGCAGTTGATGCTTTGGAATACAAGATCAGGAAAACCATTGGAGATAGATGTATAAATGTGTAAGTCATTTAAACAGAGATGGTAATGAAGCTATTGGGAACTGAAAGAAATTACCAAAAGAATGCAGAGAAAGAAGAGGGTTCAAACAAAGCTTTGGGGAACACCCATAGATGGGAGATAGAGGGTAGTTTGGTTAAGGTGATAAGGATGATGTTGAAGAAAAGAAACTTAGGAGTGGTCAGACATGCAGAAAGAGAATTAAGAGTAAATAGGGTTTTCCAAGGTAACCCAGAGAGGATAAAGCATCCAGCAGCAGATGATGATCAATAGTGTCAAGTGTGATAGAGAAATCAAGAAAAATGAGGAGTGAGAATAAGCCAGTGATTAAATCATTATTGGAAACTTGAAAGAAAATATTTGCACTTTAATGATGAAATTGGAAGTTAGATTGCAATGGGTTAAATCAAAAATGAGAGAAGATGAAGCAGAGGCAAGTGATATAGGCAGTTTTATTTTATTTTTTTTCTTGAAATTTGGCTTAGAAAGAGAGGATGAATTAAAAAAAATTAGTTTGAGGAGATGCTAGGGTTCAGTAAAGATTTTTTAAGGATGGAGGCAAACTTGCCATGTTTAAAATCAGTGGGGTAAAAAATTGGGAGGTAAGAAGAGATTGAAGATTAAGGATAGAGTGTGATGGGGTACAGGGTGGTAATTATGCTCCCATTAAATGTGACTGAGCAGCTTGGTGACACAGTGGATAGAGAATTGCCCGACCTGGAGTCAAGACAACTTGATTTCAAATATGAGCACATTTACTGGATTGATTTGCCATTTCCTTCTCCAGCTCTTTTTATAGATGAGGAAACTGAGGCAAATGAGATTAAGGAACTTGCCCCAAATAACAGAGATAAAAAGTATCTAAGGCCAGACTTGAATTTAGAAATTTGCATTTTCCTACTTCAATATTGGTACTCCATTCACTACATCTCCTAGCTGTCCCTAAATTATCCGTTTCAGTCATACCCTGTGGGCTGGTTTCTTATGAGGTCTAGAGGGTGTGGCCAGATGTTTTAACTACTCTGCATAGACTTCTTGTCAGTCATATTTAGTTTAAATTCCTTTCATTGATTGATTTATACCTGGGATTATAGAAGTTTATTTCATACCTCTGATCATTATTTTATCCTCACCTGATAAAGGGTTCAAGTCTGTTTAGGGAGGGTGAAAGGTGGGGAGAGATGGTAGCAGTAGATTAATTGGGTCAATTGACCAGATTCTTTCACTTTACTAGTTAATCTAATTGATATGATACCCAGAGAAATGTATCAAGTCCCCTAAATACATTTTAAATCAATTATCTCTTTGAAGATCACATTTACATTTGAAAAGGGTCACTCTTTTATAAATTCAATCTCAATTTGAAGTTCTAAAGTTAAAAATAACTGTCTTGATGAGAATTAGTACTTTGTTCTCTAGGAGTGCCTTGATTCAATATGAGGCATCTCAGCAGCTTTGATCATTGTTTCTGGCAAGCAGGTTGGTAAACAGGTTCTAGAGTGGGTGCAAACTATTATTACAGAGTTAACAGATGGAGAAAACTGAATCACAGGAAAATCGGGTGTCTTGGCCAGAATCACAGAATATTGGAATGAGGCCTGTAATCCAGGAATAGAATTCTAAACTCCTACATTCCATCTGCTTCTCAAACATGATTTGGGTGCCCTTTTGACTGAAGACTCTTATGATTTTAATATTAAAACAACACCAAGAACAAAATTCAGGTGGCAGTACTGGAAAACTAATGGGCCATTGGGATGATCTGGATTTGAATTTTAGTTCTGCTACTCACTAGCTATGTGACCTTGGGCAAGTCCCTTAAATCAATCTTTCCTCATCAATAAAAGAATAGCATAATACTTGGACTATTTACCTTGCAGGTCATACACTCTAGTAAAGTTGGTAATTATCACAATAAATAAGAAGATTAGATTAGACAGTCTCTAAACTTCCAATTCTAAAATTCTGTAAGAAAATGTACAGTCCACTTAAAGGTAGGATTGACCAGAATCCTTCTGAGAAATTTATAAATAATTGTTTTCCAAACCAATGAAACTTTAATTGGTAAAGTTTTAAGCAATATGATAAAGTGAAATATTTCAGGTGATTTGAAAGTGAATTATTTGTGGAATAGGAGATAAGATTGAAGGGCAATCTTTGGATGATCTAAAACCATCTCTATCTTAAATATCACTATCTGTGTAGCCAACAAACTCTTCTTGGCATAGAACTAGTCGTATATAAGTCAAATACAAGGGGTATCTCTTATAGATTCAGGGTTTGCTTGTTTTTGAGATTACCTTCATCTGGCTTTATTTCATACAGAACTCTTTCCCTTTGTCTGATCCTGTCAGAACAATGCTTTAAGTCTTTTCTTAAAGAACTACCATTAAGGAGGATGATAAAATAGTTTGACTACCTCATCTATTTTACCCTCCAAGCTCTATGATTTAAAAAAAAAAAAAAAAAAAAAAAAAAAAAAAAAAAAAAAAGGATGTCAGTAGTGTCTAATTTTATCTGGGAGCTAATTGTATTTCCAGAGGGATACTCTTAGCCTGGGGTGTTGTTTTTGCCTAGAGTAATGAAAGTTTAGCTACTGAGGATAAATCAGTGTTTCTAGAGCCAGTATTAATCCGATGATCTGAAAGTAAACACTTTGGTGTTCAAAAAGTGTTCCTTCTTATCTAAATCAAAGAATCACTCTACATTTGAAATTCCCAAACACAGTTTCTGTCTAATTCCAAGATCTAGAAAATGAAGAGGTTAAATCAAGAGATGTCTGAGTTTCTTCCAGCTCTAGAGCTATAATCAAGATTTTCCAAGTAAGAAGGAAGGTAGGAATAAAGCCTTAACTGTACAACTAATGATTATGTACAGTTTTATATGCAATGAAAATCAATTAATCAATTGGCAGGATTAAGAACTTGCTATGTGCCATGCAAGGTGCCAACTGTTGAAGATGCAAAGAAAAAGAGAAAATAATCCCTGAACCCCTTGAGTTGCTTCAATGTCTAGAGTCTTATTCTTGCCTAACTACAGCAAATAATTTATCTCATATGTGTGTTATACTTTTGAATCCTCTTTCCTTATGTTTTGAAACTGAAAATATAACAGTAAATAGAGTACAGTAACTGGAGTCAGAAAGATCTGAGTTTAAATCTAACTTCAGACATTTACTAACTGAGATCCTAAACAAGTCACTATATTACTCTTCGACTCCTCAATTGTTAAATGGGGATAAGAATAATAGCACCTACTTCCAAGGATTGTTGTGAAAATCAAATGAGATGATATTTGTAAAGGTCTGAGCATAATAACTAGCATATACTAGGTGCATATTGCATGCAATAAAAGTCATTCTCATATCTTATTGGGGCGCTTATGCCTAAAAATAGCAAAAAATTTGTTCTTGTGAAACAAGAATGAAAGGCAGTAGGCAGTCTATTTCTCACATTGGTTTCCTTGCAGAATAAGGGAAAAGTCTCAAACATGTTGTGTGGCTTTGTTATGGAAGATTTATTGGCAATGGACAAGGATGGAAAGAGAGATGATCTGCACTGCTGGCAGGAATAGCTCTAGCAAAGAGATCACAGATCTATGTAAGTTTTAAAAAAATGCTTTAGATGATGCTTTAGAGGGGTTTGAATCAAAATCAATGAAAAACACTTGCTGTTTTTCAGAAGATGATTGGCTTTGAGATCTATCAAAGGAGTAAACCTGTAATTTCAATACTTGTAGTTTGAACCTCTAAGTTACAAATGGAAGTCACAATTCCTGTGGCAGGCATTTTGTTAGACTGTCAGGTAGCTCATTTTACTGCCGTTTCCTATTTTTAACATTCTCTTTACATAAATAAAATGTAATGCAATGAAAAAGGAAACACCTGAACAAAAAACACATGATGAGGTGCACCAAAGAGCACTTGCATTATTCATTCCAAATGCTTGGTTGACATTGAATCTTCATTGAATATTTTCAGTGTTATAAGTATTATTGAGGCTATAAATGTGTTCTACCAAGTGAGGAAATAGAATAGCCCTTGGTCAGAAAACCTCTTCTAGGATTCAGCAGCCTTCGAATATTTATGTGAAATGTGTATGCCATAGAATAGTGTAATGTTGGTTCTAACATTACCTTAATACAACTCCCCTACTTAGATCAGAGGATTTTAGTGCTGGAGGGGACTTGAGAGACATCTTTGTTCAAGCCCCTCATTTCACAGATGAAGAAACAAATTTGATACTAAGGCATTATGGGATGTAGTATTCCAACTACCATCTCTGTGCTCTGCACTGGCCCTCACACTCACATACCTAAAATGCACTCCTTCCTTACCTCCATCTCCTAGGGTTGCTAGAGCCTTTAGAAGTACTTTAAGCACCATTATCTTAAGACTTTATCTGACCCTCCTCACCCCTTCTTCTCTACTTTGTTTTTATTTTTATTTACCCACTATATGTTATGTTTTATATGTACTTCCTGTCTTCCCCATTATATTATAAACTTCTTGCAAAGGATTGTTTTTTTTTTTTTTTTGGGGGGGGGACTTATACCTTCGTACTTAGCACAGTGTGGGTATTTAATAAATGTCTCTTGATTGATTTTTATAGTCTAGACTAATTGAACACTTGTTCAATTGCTTCAATAAGATCCCTTTTTGAAGCTATATTACTACATTTAAGCAAAGAGAACATTGAATATTCAATGTAACATTTTTACTCTAAAGTGTATTGCAAGGTGGCCAAAGTTACAGATTTGATAATGATAACACTTCTATAGTTTCTAATATATACAAAGACTATAAATAGATTTTCTATTACTATCTTCCTAACAACCCTTGTGAAGTTGGTACCGTAGCTATCATTTAACTCATTTTACAGATGAGGAATTCAAGGTTCAGAAAGATCCAATGGACTTGTCCATGATCACAGAAATTATCATGTGTCAGATGCAAAGTTTCAGCACAGGTTGTTCTGATTCCACAATTAGCATGCTGCCCATTGTCTCTATTTGAAAAACAAACAAACAAACAAACAAACAAACAAACAAAAACTATTTAGTTTTCCTTTGTTTCATGAGCCATATAGGCTTCTTGCAAATATATACAATTTAGTCACAGGTTTGGAGGTTTGGGTAACTGACGGTAAATAGTTCCATGTAACCCTTTACTATTATAGGACACTCACATGAAAGCCTATGCACTACTGATGATGGCTCAGTAGCATCAATTTTCTACTTAAAAAGTGGCATAAAAAGTTTGCTATTTCTTGTATCTCTGTATTCTCTAAAATATCTACCACAGAATCCTACACATTCAAGTGTATAATATTTGACATTTGGTGCAGCATGGCATAAAGAACAAAGTTAGAATGAAGGCTGGTCATGGAGTCAAAAAGACTCACCTCTGATACTCACCATTTGGCACAGCAGGTCATGAAGATTCCAAGTTAGAGTAGCAGATTTACATTGTACAGAGGGATAGTCATTTTACATTAATGAAGGAATTCTCCATAACAATGACATTTTTATCTCAGGACTTTTTTACACCCTCAAAAATTAGTAAAGATTCCCCATAAATATTTTCTTTTTGTGGATTATATTAACCACATTGCAAATTAAAACTGATCAATTTTAAAGTACTTATTAATTCATTTAAATAATAATAATAAACCTGTTACATGTTAGCATATATAACATTTTTAATTTTTAAAAAATCCTACATTTTCTAAGGGAATAAACAATAATGTGAAGAGGGCTGTTGTTTGAAAAAACGTAAATCTTTTTAATGCTTGACAGAAGAAAACAGCTGGATTCCCTTATCTGCTTCTGCATTCAATCTGTTATGATATTTTATTTTGGATGAAGCTTTATATGAAGAAAAATCAGTCCTCATATAGCTATGTAGTTGGAAAAGGAAAATTACTTTGATAGGCAAATAATTTCTTAATATTCTTATGGAGTTAGTTTTGACCTGGTGCATCTCCTGAAGGGTCTCACAGACCACACTTTGGGAATTGCTGCTCTATAATAATGCAACCAGAAATCTGAGCCAAGGCCAAGAATCAAGAAATGGACTAGTTGAAATAAAGCTAACTTAGCAGGGGAGTCTGTGTGAAAGAACTTCCAGGCTTTTAGAGGAAAGGTGCTTTATGATCTAATAAATAATAATGATCTTCTTCATGAATCTTATTACTAGCATGCTCTACAGACATTTTCTGTGTTGAATTTCTGTGGTGTCTTTTATTCTATCTGCTCTGGGTGATTTAAAACATATTAATCATGACTATCAGTATGCTTATAATGAGTAACAAAAGCCAGGCTTCTGCAATCACAATTTCTTAACTTAAATTCAAGTCTTTTCATGCTACAGGTGTTTTCTTGAGACACTTCCTTGTCTGCAACAGTCCAATACAACCCCTAACAGTTACCCAATCCACTGTGTTTATTTCTCATACTCAAAATCATATTCCAAATCTTTTAGTCACATTCAGATTTGTAAAATGACTTATAGCCCTGAAAATGTTGGCTGAACATTCAGCACAGATCATACATTTCAAATGCATGATGCAAATAGTTTTTGGCTCATGATTACAGGCTAGTAACTTCTGAGGTTTTATTTTCCTTCCAAATAACTCATTGTATTAGCTTTATATACCAAGTCTCTTGGACTGATTAAAGGAAGGCTTCTAAAGGCATGCCTAACGTGTGGTATATGGGTTTGCAATTTCTCATATGTCTGGTGTGACCCCATGTTCTCTCAGAATTTTGTAAAGAACATTGATGTTTTTATTGCAGCACGATCTCCATTTCTTGGACTACTTTCCACATCTATCGTGCCTATTCTCTGTGATCAAAATGGTCTCAACATGGAAAAGGGGATTTTTTTATGGGAACACAGAATTATAGAAGAATAGTATTATTGTTAGAATTAAATGAAAACTTAGAAGCCATAAAATCTAATCCCCCTGGATAATAGATGAAGAAATTGAAGTTCAGCAAGCTTAAGTGGGTTGTCTGGGGTCTCAGAGCTCACAAGGATCTGGGGCAAGATTTGAACTTAGATCTTTCTCACACTTAGTACAAAACTTTTTCTCTTATTCCACCTAGTTGCTTAACATAAGTTAACAATAAATTCCATTGTTTTTTATCTTTGTTTTTGTTTTGTTTTTAGGACCATCAGAATAATCATAGTTTGGTTGTTTCAGTGGCAAAGACAGATTTATGAGACCATTGAGAAATGTAAATGTTTCATTTCAATTTCACATGTAAATACTTTGAATGGGATAGGGTTCCTAGGAGTTAAGCAAATGATACTGGAAATAGAACATAAGAGCTCAAAAGTTGGGGAGCCAAGATTATACTGTCACACATGTATGGAATATGAAGGAAGGTGTAGTATGCCTTTATCATCTGATGTTTGCTAATGAAGCTGCAAATATTTGTTTTGGAAGAAGAAAAGGCAACCCCCTTTCTGATAGCAAACTAGTTTGCCAATTTTCTTTTCTCTGGTTTAAATTTCTGTGGTGGCTAATTGGATGGAAATAGAATCTTAGAATTGGCAGAGACTTTAGGGGTCACTTATTTCAACCTTCTATTTCATTCAGAAATCCATTTCACAACACCCCAGACATGTCAGCCATCTAATATTTGTCTGTTTGAATTTTAATATCAAAAAGCATCATATTCCACTTTTGGCCAGCTCTAATTATCCATTCATTCCAATTCATTTTCACTTATTAAGTGGACTTATTAAGTGCTTACTGTGTGTAAGGATGATAGATGGATGTAGTATGACTTAGTGAATAGTTTCTGTCATCAGTCAATTAATTAGCTTTTATTAATCACCTACTATATGCCATAGCCACAGCGAATGAACATTACTTACTTTTAATGAGCAAACATCCAACTAGGGAGAGAAGAATGCATCCTACTTTTTTATTGTTAGAAAGTTCTTCCTTGTATTGAGCAGAAATCTTCCTGTAACTTCCATCCATCAGTCCCAGTTTTGCCCTCTGGAGTTACAATGAATAAATCTAATCTCTCTTCCAGTTGACAGCCCTTCAAATATTTGGAGACAGCTATCACATCTCCTCTAAGTCTTCACTTAGTGGCTGGAACTAATTTGTAAGTGTGGCAAATCCCCAAGGAGCACCTTTGTGTAGAGGGAATTGATAGTTATGTAAATACTGTATTTGTACTAAATCTTAAGCACTTTCTGGAAACTGACCTGATCTCCACAACTATTCTATGCTGAGAAAGAGAGGGAGGGAATCACTGAATCAAATATTTCTAATATTTGTCTTGGCTTTCAAGATATTTTTGCCAATGCTATATAGATACTCTTTCCCCACCCTAAAATAGAAAAAGAAAAGAAAAAAAAAGTCTTTTCCCAACATATTTAAATGAATGGCTTTATGGTAACCCAGGTTAAAAAAAATCAAATAGAAGGATTTTAGATTAAGTAGTTTTATCCTGCTGGAATGATTTGTACCCTGTTATTCTAAAATAAATAAATAAATAAGTTTTTTACCCCTTTCAACCTATCACACAAACTATCCAGGTTCTATATTCTACCAGAAAAAGTTTCTACATTTCTTTTAAACACAATTCATTTGTGAAAATATCCCCAAAGCTTCTTCCTTCTCTTGAATTTATTACTGATGAAGGGAAGTGACCGTGTTCTGAGCTGTCATTGAATGGCAGCTCATTAATAAACTATTACAGAAAATTTTGCACAATTTTTTTTCTGTTTTTGTCAGTAAGAGTATGGAATGCCAGTCCACCCTCCCTTCTCATCTATTAAAATGCATGTTTAAAATGTATTTTCAAGCCAGTGCTTTCAGATGGGGCACCATTTCAGATGGTGAAGTCTTGGATTACAATAATTAACCCCTATCTTGGCCTCTTCCCCTTCCAAATAAGAAGAAAATGTAGATTAGATGATGTTCTGAAAGATACAAGACAGCAGCTCCAAGGAAAAGCAATTGGAATCTTCCTCTGTGGGCTATTTCCTCAGATATTCATTCATTCTATTGCTTGAATGAAGGAATCTATTGCTTAGATTTGCAAAATATATGGAAAATAATTCTACTTCCAATTCATTGTACTCTTGGCTATTTTTCTCATTTTGAAGCTGCATGGAACTATTTTTGGCTTCCCCAGACTGTACAACATTGCTTTAAAACAGATTTGAGTCTATCTACAAGAATGAATGTCTAATCCCTTACCTTTCATACCAGCACAGTACAGTATTAAAGAACCTACCAGTTGCTTCACCATGAACACATTTGTCAGAATCTCCTTTCAGGTACAAAAATTAAGGTAAAAATATTTACTTCTAAAACTTTTTTTTTTAGACCAGGCTTGCCTAATACTTTGTTGAGGAGAACACAGCATTGGAATGAATTGACAGAATACATGTAGTCTGACCTAATTAAAACAACAACAATAATGATAATAATGATGGAATATACCTATTTTATCTTCTACTAACTTTTCCAAAATCCTCTACCTCCTTTTTAAAAGGTAATCAAGAATCCACTGACATTAGGATATCATAACAAACAAATGTATAGTTAACTATGCATTATTCATATGTGGAAACATGATGCAATGGAAAGAGTACCAGATTTGGAAATGGAAGATTGGGGTTCATATCTAGGATCCAGTGCTTGTCTGTGAGTCTGAATGGAACTGACTTAACATTCTTGAACCATGATTCCTTCATCTTATGGATAAGGATGATACTATTTTTACCATCTAGTCCAAAGGTTTGTAAAGGTATCTCTTAACTGCATGAGCTTGGGTGGTTATTTGTGTCAGATTGTTGAGTACAGATTTCCTCCTTCCATTCAGCATTTTTTTTTTGTTGTCTATCTCCATCACTTAGAAAATTAATAATTTAGGGAAGAAAATTCGACCATCAATCAACACTTACAATATTAAGCACTTATGGTGGGTCAGGTACTTTGTTAAGAAGTGGGGATGAAAGGCTAAAGTAAAACTGACTTTAGCCTCAAGAAGCTTAAATTTGAATGAGATTACAGTGCATTTGTGTATATGCCTATGTATTATATATGCATATATATTATATACATATATATTATATATACATATGTGTGTAAATATATAACCATAGCTGTAATCTAAATGAATACTCTTTTGGGGAAAGAGTGCACTGATAAGTGTAGTTTATGTAATGATCATTGTAAAAGTTGGTCCATTGTAAAAGTTGGTCCTTCAGTTCGATTTTCCTCCCTCCTCCAGGATTATATGATGCACCTCATGCTCAAAAATAGAAGATTTTTAGACTAGCTATTGTTTTGAATTATCCATGATACAATTACCCACTATTAGCATAATCAAGAGTTGACTGAGTTTACAATCCTTTTGGATAGCTGATCTGCCTTAATCAAGGGGTGCTGACTTTTTTTCAAATTGGGCAGGGTCAGGAGAAACTTGAGTGACTCACAGAAGATCTGTCTTCTCTGTTTCTTGACTACTTCTGTACATACAGATTGCTTTCACTGGTAGAAAGAAGCCAAGGGTTTAAGCTTAAATACTATTGCGGGAGGGCAAATAAATGAATTAAATTTGTTTTTGTTAGTAAGAGGAATAGCACAAATGGGCCATTCCTTAAATTTACAATGAAGTAAATTAGACATTTAAAAGGTTACAGACAGAACTGTTTGAAAAGAAACTGGCCTCTAAATGTGCTTCATTTCAGGGAGGATTTTCCTGGTTCAAATAAACCAGCACTAATGATGCTTTTGTTTGTTTATTCCTGTTAAACATACATATATTTTGTGCTATACTTAGAATTTCTAGATTATGTAAGTTCATGTTATGGAAAGTTTCTTTATGCTTCCTGATTAAATCCTATCGCCCCCACTGGAGGCGTACAACAATTTTTACAGCCCCATTAAAATCCTCTGTTAATCTCCCTAGTGCTGCAGCTACCCAGTCCAGCACTTGCTGCCAATACAATCCCAAGAGCTAGTTCAGCAATCTTGAGTTTAAGAAAGTGATTTTCTCTCTATTCCACTCTTGTTCTACTCCCTCCCCAACCCTCTCCTCTAGATCCCTTTCTGGGATTCTTTCTGGTTGCTACAGCTAGGAAAAATTGCCTGCTATTCCTAGGGCCAAATGCCTCACCCAATCTCTCTCAGGCTTGTTCAATATGCTTTCAGAGTGATCTGCATGGCTATAAGGAACATGATTGGGATTAAAAGACATTTTCTCACACTAAATAAAATAGAAAAAAATGGGGTCAAGGAGTGTTAGTTGAAAGAACAGTAAGAACAGTAATGGAGTTCAAAAGACAAGACAAGCTAAGCCTGAGAGCTTCCATTGGTTTTTACTGCATTGTTGAGTATGACTAGTGGCCTGGAGTCTCAAAATTAGTTAAAGTGGCCTGAGGCAGAAAGAACTGAGATTCCTCCCTACAAGGGAAGGAGATATACAGCAGTAGCAACTCAGCAGAAAACTAGCAGACTGTACCAAAGAGCAGAGGTAGATCTGAAGCAAACAGCCCAGCAGAGACAGCATTGTGAAGACCATACATCTAGCTTGCAACAAATCAGCTCAAAGATATCAGATCAGCAGATGACATCAACAGCTCCTCAAGAAATAGCAAGGACAACATAAGAGGCACTGTTGTTCAGTCATATCCAACTCTTTGTGACTCCATTTGGGGTTTTGTTGACAAAAAAAATGGAGTGGTTTTTCATTTCCTTCTCCAGCTCATTTTACAGGTAAAGAAATTAAGGCAAAAAGGGGCTAACTTTACTCAAGATCATAGAGCTTGTACCTATCTGAGATCACATTTGAACTCTTGAAGAGGAGTCCTTCCAACTCCAATCAGGTCACCTAATTGCCCCTGGGAGAGAGTCACTTGTGTATATGCAGGAAATTTATATGTCATTTATTTTGTTCTATTAGCTCATTAAATGTGCTTTGCTTTGAATGAACATATTTCCTGATTCACCTGGTAACAGAAAATATTGTTGGAGGCTCATGAATTATGATTTAGAATAGAGACAACTAAGATAAGCCTTAAATCTGAAATATGTTTCAGGGGAATCCACTTATGAAGGAACCCCAGGTTAAATTGGTACCTATCATTGAAAATTACCGCTAAATTGAGTAACCAAATTAGCTCAGGTAAATAGAGTATCCAAATTATGTATTCTTGAAATCCTAACTTCTTTCAGACAACTAAAATCCTCTGTATCCTTTGATATATCTACCTCAAAATCTCCTTCTATTCCATGTAAGCTTTCCTGACTTCTTCATTCTATGTTACTAGTTCTTCTATCAAAAGAATCTCCTCCAAATAGTCTTCCTCAGACTTTCAACATTAACTGCATTCCAAGCAGGCAATAATAATAATATGATATTGATTATATCATTTTATATATATACAAGCAATCTAGATACATTTGGATACACGTGGATTATAAATACATTTTGTACACTTCCTTTTTATTATATCTTATTTAATCCTCATAACATCTCAGTGAAGTATATAGGGTAAGAAGCACTCTTCTCATTTCATCTATGAAATTCAGAAAGATTAAATGACTTCTCTAGAATCATAGAGAAGGATCTCATGGGTAAATATAAGAAAGAAGAGAATCTGATACCTCAACCAATGTTCTTGATAAATTAATACTTGGGTATTCATTAGTGTATCATATTTGCTTGCTATCATTTAGGAGATAGCAAGAACCTAAAAGAATAAAGCACAAAAGAGATAGATATGGATGAGAGAGAGGGGAAGGATTATGAGGAAGAATTTGGAGCATGAACTACTGCCTGGAAAAGATAGTCCTAAATGGTCTTACTTGGTGGGGACAATAAGCATTTGGGGAAAAGAATTTGCTTTTATCTTCTGATTAATACCAAAAGAGTACATGGCCTCAGATCTGTGAAGAAGGAAGGAATTTGTGTCCAAAGAAGAACTGGAACTCATAATTGAACACCAGATCAATAATTTTGATTATATTAAGTTAAAAAGTTTTGTACAAACAAAACTAATGAAGATAAAATAAAAAGGGAAGCAATAAATTGAGAAATTATTTTTACATTCAAGGGTTGTGTTAAAAGCCTAATTTCTAAATTATCTAGAGAATTTGCTCAAATTTATAAGAATCTAAGCCATTCTCCAACTGATAAATGGTTAAAGGATATGAACAGACAATTTTCAGATAAAGAAATTAAAACTATTTCTAATCGTATGAAAAGATGCTCTAAATCACTATTGATCAGAGAAATGCAGATTAAGACAACTCTGAGATACCACTACACACCTCTCATATTGGCTAAGATGACAAGACAAAGATGAATGTTGGAGGGGATGTGGGAAAAGTGGGACACTAATACATTGTTGATGGAGTTGTGAAATGATCTAACCATTCTGGAGAGCAAATTGGAATTATGTTCAAAAATTTATCAAACTGTACATACTCTTTGACCCAGCAGTGTTACCATTGGGCCTAAATCCAAAGAGATCTTAAAGGAGGGAAAGGGACCCAGATGTGCAAAAATGTTTGTGGCAGTCCTTTTTGTAATGGTAAGAAACTGGAAACTGAGTGGAAGCCCATCAGTTGGAGAATGGCTGAATAAGTTATGACATATGAATGTTACAGAATATTATTGTTCTATAAGTAATGAACAGTAGGATGATTTCAGAGAGGCCTTGAGAGACTTACATGAACTGATGCTGAGTGAAATGAGCAGAAGGAGGAGATACATGGCAACAATATCATATAATGATCAATTCTGATGAATGTGATTCTTTCCAACAATGAGATGACTGAGGCCAGTTCCAATGATCTTATGATAAAGAGAGCCATCTACACCCAGAGAGGGCTGTAGCAACTGAATGTGGATCATAACATAACATTCTCATTCTTTTTGTTGTTCACTTGCAATTTGTTTTCTTACTCACTTCCTTTTCTGATCTGATTTCTCTTGTGCAGCAAGAGAATTGTATAAATATGTTTATACATATTGAATTTAACATATATTTTAACATGTTTAACATATATTGAATTGCTTGCCATCTAGGGGAAGGAGTGGGGGAAAGGAGGAGACAATCTGAAACACAAGTGTATCCAATGGTCAATGTTGTCAAATTATCCATGCATATGTTTTGAAAATAAAAAAGCTTTATTTTAAAAAATAACAAAATAACAAAACAAACAAATTAGTAAAATAAACTCTGCCCATCTCCTGGCTTAGTAGAAAGCTGGTTCTAATCACATTGAAGTTTAAATATGTTTGTTAGTTTGACTATTCTCAATTTCAAAATCAATACTGTGCTCTTCTGTCATCTAGATCTTGGGGTTCAACAGTTCAGGTGATTGTGAAATCACTCAACTCTTCACATCTTTTTTTCATGCCTGGAATGCAATCTACTTCTTTATTATGATTTTTCATCTAAATTCAATCAAGTTAGGGGTTAAATATTTGTCACATTATTGACTGATCTATTCTCAGACTCATTGCTTCACTTGATGTTAGATAACATTATTATAAATATTGAGAATGATTTCTCATATTTATAATAATTATTGAGAATAATTTTAGTAATATTTTATATTTGCATAGGATTTGCCATTAAAATGTTCCAAGATGTTTCACTGTGGCAAGTTATTCCAACAGGGTGAAATATGGGCCTAATGGCTGACTTAGCATGTGTGATTCGAGGGACAATTAGCTAAGTTTCGAGATACTCATTATGACAAAATTGGTCAGTGAAAAAGATGATTTCATACAGTCATACAATTTATGATGTTCATGTACTAGCAGAGTTTCTGCATTTAAACTCTGTGAACTTATTTTCAAAAATTGGATAACAATTTCAATATAACTGATATGTGTGTATGTAATTTTTATTCATTTAAAGATGTTATTCTGAGTAGAGTCTAGTTGGCTTCACCAGAATGTCTAAGATCCATGGAAAAAACTAGTTAAGAACATCTTACTAACATGAAATTTGTGAGAACACAAACCCGAATGGATCAAAAAAAAAAGATCTTTTGAAATATTAAAGAATCCAGTTGAATATGGCAAGCATTTATTAAATATCTTTTATGTGCAGAGGTCTGTAGTAAATGCTAGAAAAGATAGAGAAAATAGAAAAATGGATTTATGTTCCATTATACTTTCCAAAGAACTTTTATACTCAGATATATCTGTGATCTCACCAAATTAAATGCTCCCTCTAGTTATGTTGATCACAAACCATCCTTTCTTGTCCATCCAATGTGACTCTTCTCCATATCCTCATCCAAATATTTTATTCACTGAGCTGGAGGCCCTCCTCCATTTTTCCTGGTATTTTGAGTATACCAGTGAAACACTTGGGACTATCTACTCATTCTCTCTCACCCTTGCCACATGATCAATATTTATTTTCTTCCTTTCATGGATTTCTCTCTGATAGCATCTTTATTCATGTCCTCTTACAAGTTCCTCTTTGAAATGAAGCATTTCTATTTTTCTTTCCTTGTTTGTACAATAGTTAAGTAAGATAGGTATTATCACCCTCCATCTTAGGAGTAAAAAAAAAAAAAAAAGATTCAAATAATTTAAGTGACTAGTATACCAAGCTATCAAGAAGTAAGATTATATCTTAGATGATCTGATTTATAGTCCAGGATTTGTAGGCATTTAATAATTTGCTTGTTGGATGACTTTGATTTTTTTTTTAACTATGACATTTTGCTCTCTTATAACACATAATAAGAGCTAACATTTATATAGTCATTTAAAGCTTGCAAAGTTTTTTACAATATTATCTTATTTTATCCTCACAACAACCCCAGGAGATATGTGCTGTTATTATGCCCACCTTATAGATGAGAAAACTGAGACCTGTTCAGGGGTCACAAGAGCTACTAAATGTCTGAGGATGTATTTGAATTCAGTTCCTAATAATTCTGGATATTGAATATAATAGCCAGAAATTAAATACCTGAATTTCTACTGGAATTTTTTAACCCGTAGTTTTCTAGTTTGTTGTTTGGTCCTCTTTGGAATTATGGGGAAATATTATATAAGAATATAGAAGAATACAAATATTACAAGCCACAAACACACTTACTCTAGGCTCTCATTCAAAAAAGGACATTAGCATTTTAGAACACCTCTATCATTCTTTCTTAGATTATAATCATAAAAACTGAACAAAAGTTCAAAAGCATTTCTAAATCATCATTTATAACAAGTGCCAAATCCAGAGGGGGAAAAAAGGAATATTTTTAAAATGAAAGCTTACTATGTTGGACTTGAAATAATCAAATCTAAGATAGGCTTTTT
This sequence comes from Sminthopsis crassicaudata, assembly GCF_048593235.1. Taxonomy (NCBI): domain Eukaryota; kingdom Metazoa; phylum Chordata; class Mammalia; order Dasyuromorphia; family Dasyuridae; genus Sminthopsis; species Sminthopsis crassicaudata. The sequence goes on from NC_133621.1 coordinate 164,830,141, forward strand.
TTTTTTTTAAATCTATCACATTCCCACTTTTGGGATCCCTGGATAATACTATACTAGCCTAGTGAAGTAGTACAACTTTCCCAATATTAGCTGGGTGGTAATTGAAAATTATTTAATAGCAATCTTGTACACTAGGTTAGCATTGAAGATTGTGAGAAAGAAGTGAATGTGAGCAATTCTTGAGACTCCAAAGGGGAAAACTTGGTTTGATGTATGTCATCTGTGACCTGACCAGTAACAATCCAGTGATATACTTTTGCCATCTTATCATTCCTAGTTTTCCTTTCTGCTTATGGTACCTCCTGAATTCAGAATTGCCAGTGTCTACTATTGCTGACTAAATTATCTCTGATTACAGGGATTACAGGAGTAAGGAGAATAATGGAAATCTAGGAACCGCAATTTTCTCATGTTAGTCAATAGTTTTAATGAGGCATTAATGAACAGGAAAAATGGGCCAGGATAGACACGTGGAGAACAAGGCAGGAGGAATATATGGGAAAATCAGATTTTGCTTCACCAGAACTTGATTTGTCAACCAGTATTCTTCACAGTAAGAGTTTACTATCTTCCTTCTTCAGTTCAGTCTGACCAATAATGCTAACAGCTATCTTTGAATTCTCTAGTTTGCGGATATCTACCCATGCTTTGGCAGTATTCCCTCAAGTGATACAGTTACAATTTTGGGCACATACAGAGTCAAGCAAAAACTGGAAACATTCACTCTGTGACAACTGTTGTCAGCAGGGTAGTGCAGGGTCTTTCTACCTCACCCTAATTCCATGTGAATAATCATTTGCTACAGTGGCTGTTTAGTGTTTTGATATTGATTATTACAGCTGTTCAACATGAGCCACTGTCCTTGCACTCAGCCCACTGCCAAGTCCCTGAAGAAATGTGGTGACTGAAAGGACCTCAGAAATAACAATGACTGACATCTAGCTCTAAAAGGTCTTTCCAGAGTAGAGGCCAAAAGAACATGCAATAAACATGCTCATGTATTATTCATCTTGGTCTTGTAATCCAAAAATCAATGCCTAGGATACTCTAGCATTTTACCTCTATTAAATATCAAGACATACTCTGAGAGGCAAACCCAATGATTTGACTCTCTGCACTAGGTTTCAAAGTTTTTACTAGTTTAAAAGAAAATATTTTCTTCAAATGATTTTTAAGGTCAAATGCCAAGAAGTTATCTCCTAACTAGAAAGCAAAAACAACTATTGAAGATCACTCATTGTTTTTATTTTATTACTTTTTAAAAGAAAACTTTAGGCTTGATTCACTAAAATGGCATTCTCCAATTGATAAATGGTCAAAGGATATGAACAGACAATTTTCAGATGAAGAAATTGTAGACAGGTTGATAAGATAAAATAAACAGAAGAAACCTTTAAACACCGAAGAAATTTAGACAAGTCAAAGGTACCTGAAAAAAAAGTGTGCTGTGGAAATGTTTTGAATTTTTAAAAAAATCAAGATTACTCCATGGCATAAAGAGATTATTATAAAAGTGTGTTCATCCTGAAGATCACTATTGATCACAAAATAGATAATTTTGATTATATTAAGTTTAAAAGTTTTTGAAGAAACAAAACTAATGCAGACAAGATAAAAAAGGGAAGCAATACACTGGGAAAACATTTTTACATTTACATTCAAAGGCCTCATTTCTAAAATATATATTTTATATACTTTATAAGAATTACAAAGAATAAGAATACTTTATAAGGATTTACTTTATATATGTGTGTGTGTATATATATATATATGTACATATACATATACACACATATGGTCAAAGGATATGAACAGACAAGTTTCAGATGTAGAAATTGAAACTATTTCTAGTCATATTAAAAGGTACTCTAAATCACTATTGATCAGAAAAATGCAAATTAAGAAAACTATGAAATATCACTACATACTTCTCAGGTTGGCTAAGATGAGAGGAAAAGATAATGACAAATGTGGGAGGGGATTGGAAAAACTGGGACTAATGTCCCAGCTGTTTACATTTTTGGTGGAATTGTGAATGGATTTAACTACTCTAGAGAGCAATTTGGAACTATGCTCAAAAAATTATCAATCTGTGTATATACCCTTCGGATCCAGCAGTGTTTCTACAGGGCCTATATCCCAAAGAGATCTTAAAGGAGGAAAAAAGGACCCACATATGCAAAAATGTTTGTAGCAGCCCTTTTTGTAGTGGCAAGAAACTGGAAGTGAATGTCCATTAATTGGAGAATGACTCAATAAATTATGGTATATGAATGTTATGGAATATTATTGTTATGTAAGAAATGACCAGCAGGATGATTTCAGAGGGGCCTGGAGAGATTTACATGAACTGATGCTGAATGAAATGAGCAGAATCAAGAGATTATTATACATGGCAACAACAAAATTATGCTATGATTAATTCTAATGGAAGTGGCTCTCTTCAACAATGCTATGATTCAAATCAGTTCCAATTGTTCATTCATGAAGAAAGCCATCTACACCCAGAGAGAGGACTGTGGGAACTGAATGTTGTTCACAATATAGCATTTTCACTCTTTTTGGTGTTGTTTGCTTGTATTTTATTTTGCTTCTTCTTTTCTTCCAAACTGGTTTCATTAGATTTTTCTTGTATAGCACAATAATTGTATGAATATGTATGCATATATTGGATTTAACATATATTTCTACTATGTTTAACATGTATTGAACCACTTGCCATCTAAGGGAGGGCATGGGGAAAGGGGGGGAATTGGAACATAAAGTTTTGCAAGGGCTAATGTTGAAGAATTGTCCATGTCTGTATTTTGAAAGTTAAAAAGCTTTAATAAAAGCAAAAGGAAAAAAAGGAAAAAAGTGTGTTCATCTTGAGAGAATGCTGAAAGAATGTTTTATCATTCTGACTTAATGTATAGGATATATACACACACACACATAAATATGGACACAATGCATATATGTATATATAGACTATATACTCTGATATGTGATATATATATAATATATATTCTATTGTATTAAATATCAATATATTATATAATGATGTAAATATTAATACTATATCATAACGAAATAATTATTAATACCTTATGATATATTATTCTATAATATAAATTTTATATATACTGTATATTTTATATTGAATACCATAGAGTATATCTAATGTAATATTAATATTCAAGAATATGTAATGCTAAATATATCATATATTATATATATAAAATATTAGACATAAGTTTTTAGACTGAGTTATTACATAATATACAATATGTGACATAAAATATATAGTGTACTATGTGCATAGATGAGAAAAATTATATACTTATAATATATAATAAGTATATTACATGTGTATATATTAGATCAAGCTGAGTACACAATCTTGGGTATGGTCTTTCGGTGTTTAAGATTGATAGGAACAAGGGAAAGTTTTTTCTTCTTTTTATGTCATTATTTCAAAATGTTGCTTTATGAATGATATGTCCCTAAACACTTGCCATTCAGATTCCATTGAAGACAATAAGATGGACAACTTAGTAAAGAGGTTAGAATGGAGGCTGAATGTGTCCTTAACATTGTGCTACTAGCTGCTCCTGAATCAACTTCCATATGTACATTCAGTATCTCAAATTCTCCTCTTTCCCACCCTAGGGTCAAATTCACCTCTCTTTCCCAGACCACTCATTCATTTTAACTAGAGGAAGCCACAAATAGAGTGGTAGACTTAGTCAAGAAGACTTGAGTTCAAATCCAGTTCCTACATCATCATGGGCATTCTCTGTCTGCTCTACTGTAAAATGAGGATGATAATAATAACTATCTCCTATGGAGGTTGTGAGAGTTTAACAATTTTAACAAATGTTTTGTAAACCTTAAATTCTATACAAATACTATCTATCATTATTATGTTTACCCTATTCCTCCCCACCAATCTTTTCAAAGATTACCTCAGTTTCTTAATTTGGGGAATAAAGACTGAATTTGTGATTTTTTTGATACAGGGGACTTTAAGATGAAGGCATTTTATTTTCTCCATCAATTCATGTCAGCAACTTCTCATCTTAGAGAGCCTAGAAAAATGAGAAGTTAAGTGATTTATCCACAGCCTAACAAGTGATAAATGTCAGAGGTCAACCTCGAGTCCAAATCTTGCTGGCTCTGGGGTTAGTTCACGATCCACTAGCTGTCTCTGAAAATTTACACTCTCCTAATACAGACTTTTACCATCTCTGTTATGGAATAATACAGTGGCCTCCTAACTGACCCTGAGACCTAACATTTCTCTCCCTCAGTGCATGACTAGAATTAATCTTTCAGAAATAGCACTTCCATCAAAATCCTACAGTTCCATCATGTATAATGTCCTTTACCTGCCATTCAAGGCCCTAAATGACCTAGCTTCAAAGCTGCTCAATTTGAAGTTTCCAGCGTCATCAAAGCAGTCTCCTCATTCTCTATTTTCGTGTTATGGTTGGTCCTACTTCTGAATCTTTTATCATGCTGTTTCTATCCCTACTCCCCTAGCGGATCTATGAGATTTTGTCTAGTGCAAAGTTTAATACTGTAAAGGGGACATAAGCTTATAGGTTTGGAGCAAGGGAATCTACAAACCCTTTATTTTGATAGGTAATTGGGGGATGGGAAGTGAGAAAATGATTCAAAAGAATTAATACAAGTATAGTGCTGGCATAACTAGGACTAGGCAGGACTTCACAATCAAGATGAGCAAGGTAAGTCAAGCCATGACACAAATAATCATAGGATTGTGCTTTGGTAGAGATCCTCATTTCTAATTATTGAAATCTGCCCCTATTTTAAGGTCTTCCTCCTGTACCACTGTCTTCTCTGATTACCTTCTAATTCTAAGCAGAATCATTCTGACCTTTCTTACACAATTAATAATTTTCTAACTTCCATTATAGTCTCCATTTTCTCATTTAGAAAATGAGGATAATATAATCATTACCCAAGTCACTGGTAGTTTGCAAACCTTAAAATTTTATAGGTATTTGAGTTTGGCAAACCTTAAAACTCTATGTGTATTTGAGTAACTATTATAGATTTTTATATCTTTTTTAGTATCCACTTGTCTTTTGGTTCCAATTCTTTTAAGACAGAAAATCAAGAGGAATAAAGGTTGAGATAGGAAGAATACAGGATTGAACATAAGATATAGTTCTTACAGTTTCCAGAATAATAATTAAAAAAAAAAAAAAAAGTAATTACCTTTAGAGAGAGATTGCAGTAGTCAAGCTTAGGTGTGGAGGCAGAAAAGCTAAAGGAGGTTGGATTAAATGTATATGGTATAGTAAGATTTTGGATGGCTTATTTACTTCTATCTTTTCATTTAAAATAGAAATCTGAAACTTTCCTGTTGCTTCTTTTAATGAAGCTTTCCTGGATTAGGAAAAAACAAACACTTTTTTCAGTTTCATATCTGTACTAAAACCCTCCTAGCAACATCATACAACTAACCCTGACATGAGGTTGATAAACTGACAGATAGTATCAAATGTCAGCCAGGGCTACAATTCCAAGAGGAGGCTCTTGGGAACGGCATATGAACAGATTGTTTGTGCCAGAGTATCTCATTATTTTAAGCAAATTGAATTTCTCATTGACTATGTTGAAAGGTTGTATGCTTGTTATAATTACCGGTTTTACTTAATTTCCTTTTATAAATAGGTCGGTACTCTGTACTTGAAAGTGGTATGTTGATTACTGATTTTTTTTTGGCCCCAGGGGACTATTTAGTGCAGAAACTCATGACTGAGTGAATGTAATGAAACAAATCCATATCCAATTAGGAATGAACATGTGTGTTTGTATAAGAACACACATGTCGATGGCTAGGAACTATGCAACTACATAAAGACCTGTAGAATATTAGCCTGGGGAAGGCCTTTTGGGATCAAGTAATCTAGCATAGAGGTGATAAACATATTCTCTGATGCCCACAACACTTTTGAATGGGACTGAACCAGATTAAAATGTAATTGGGAAATAATGAATAAAATAAATAAAAAATACAATAAAACATAGATAATAGTAATATTTGCTTTTCCAAACTAATGTGTACCTACAGGATTTACATACATTTTAGTGACTCTAGTTTCTATTTGAGACTGACAACGGTGTCCTAAAGGCATCTCTTTATACTTATTAGGAAACTAAGGTCTCAAGAAGTTGTAGCTTTGGGGCAGCTAGGTGATACAGTGGATAGAGCACCAGCTTTGAAGTTAGGAGGACCCAAATTCCAATCTAACCTCAAACACTTAACACTTCCTAGCTGTGTGACCCTGGGCAAGTCACTTAACCCCAATTACCTCAGCAAAAACAAACAAAACAAAACAAAACAAACAAAACAAGAAGTTGTAACTTCCTATAGACCCAGAAAATTATAAAATCCAAATTTAAATGAGTTCAGGATTAATTAATCTAATCAATTATGAGAGAAAGTCTCCTCTACAATATAACAGAGAAGTATTTTAAAACCAGCCTTTTATTTTAAGACTAATGGTGAGAGAGAATCTGCAGTCTGTCCTATTTTTTTTTTTTTTTTTACTTAATTTGTGCCTACAGGCTGTCTTACAAAGGCAAAACTATTAAGAAATAGTTCACAACGAATTTTACTTTCAGATGGTTTGAGTTGTTGTTTTATTTGCTCTTTACTCTAGCCTCAATCTGTCCATTGCTTTTAGCTCTGAAGCCTGGGGCCAAGCAGACCAATTTTTATTCTCTTGCATATGACTACCCATCAGACATTTGAAAAGAGGTAATGTGTCCCCTTCTTCCCCTTAGTATTCTTTTCTTCAGGTTATACATCTCTAGTTCTATTAAATTATATTCATATGAATTGGTTTTGAGGCCTTGTATCCTGTTCACTCTTCTCTTTATACTATCTGGTTTACTAACTTCCAGAATTCAATGCTATTTTCTAGATGTGGTTTGACTCTGGAAGAATACAGTAGTATCACCTCCTTTTTCCTGGACACCCAAGGCTATAAGAACAATTTAAGATCATATTAGCTTTTTTATGGCTTTGCCATCTCAATGCTGACTCACTTTGAGCTTGTAATCCAATAAACTGTTGTTTTCCCAACTAACTCCTGTCTAGCCATGGCTTTGTCCTTTGAATCCAACTTTAAGACTTTACATTTATCTTTATTTCATCTCATTAGATTTGGTCCAGTGAACTGTCTTGCAGAGAATTTTTTTGTTCTTAATTTGAATTCAAACCTTCAAAATTCTAAATTTTGTGCTTTATTCACTCTGCCACCTAGCTACCTCTAGAGAGAAATGCTCCTTTTTTAAAAAAATAACAACCTGAACTAGCTGACATGGGTATCTGACGTTCCCATTTTTGAAGGATCTCTTGCCTTAATAATACTGGAAGCATTCATTAAAATGCATGCATATTAACTGAAAGAGCTAATATTAAACAATACTAAGTAATACATAGCATATTAGGATTTGCAGTGAAAGGGTCCCAAGATAATTAGAAACAAGGCAAACAATCTTTGTTTGGAGGCATGAGAAATAGGATAGTAGGATCATTAATTAGATTTAGAGACAGAAATGATCCTATCCAATCAGTATACAAATTAAGAAACTGAGGCTCAGAGAAATTGAAAGATTTTTTTTCCAAGTTCACACAGGTAATAAGTAGTATTGCTGCTAATGGATTCACCATTTCAGTCAAGAACTCTTCCTAGTATGTTATACTGGATCTAGAGTGTAGGAGAATGCAGGAATATTGAGCCTAATTAAGAGTTATCCTAAAATCAGATAAGGAGAAATAGGAGCATAAGAACACCATATATCTGATGTGAAGATGTCAAAAAGGGATGAAGAAGTTGCTGAAGCAAGTACATGGGAAGCCCAGAATATATATATGTATGTATGTATATATATATATATATATATATATATATATATATATATATATATATATATATATATATATATATACATACATACATACATATATATATATATGTGTGTGTGTGTGTGTATGTGTGTATATATATATATTTTTTTCTTTTTCTTTATTTTTTTTCTCTTTCTAGTCTAGTGTCAGCTTGCCTTTTAATACTAAGGTGCCTCTCAATAGGGAATTAATTGTACAGTTTGTGGATTTTTTCTTTATCTTGACCAACCATTAATCATTTGGTCAATCCTTAGCACTGCTATGACACAGTGAGAGACTGTGCATATGACTAAAATGAAAGCTTTTGAAAATAAGATTTTTCCATAGATTACAAATAATTACCACTTTTATGTTGCCCATAATCACATATTATTTTTTAAAAATGTACTTAAGATTCTTAGGTTATCCTTGGCCAAAAGAAACTTGAACAAAGTTTAAAGGAAGAAAAAAAAAAAGGCCAAAGGTTATCTATGTGTGGCAGAGTATGTACATGTCAATATAAGTGAATGTGTCCAACTTATATCCAAAAAAATGTTCCTACAGATGAATGGAATGAATCTTTAGTGTAAGGTCCATTATAAACATACAGAAAGAATCACTGTTGGCTACTCATTAAGTATCTAGGTCACAGAGATTTCAAGGACTTCCTTCTATTAGCTGTAACTTGGTAAGCTAGAGGCAGTTTATATTAGCCTAGTTGACCCCACTTTATATTTGTTGCTTCCTGTGATTTCAACCCCCAGGTACTATTGCTAATATACTAGGCACTCTCCATTGCCTAACTCTTTCATATCTCCTGTGCATTGTCTCTCCTTTTAGATTTTAAGCTGACTGACAGTAAGGATCATCTTTGGATCATCTTTCTTTTTATATCCTCCAAAGGATACTGGAGATGTAATTATATCTCCAGTACTTAACACAGTGAATGGAACATAGTAGGTTTTTAGTAAATGTTTATTGGATTGGATTAGATTGTATTGGATTAGCTCAAAGCAAAATCCCTTTAAGGGTCCTAAATGGCTTTGAAGGCTCTGCGATCTTGCCTAAAATAGTAGCATTAAAAGTGGACCAAATTCTTAGGAGTCAAAACTTGTATTCTAGTTCTTTTCTTGGGTCTTAGTTTCTTTCTCTGGGAAAAAAAGAAAAAGACTATCTGTTCTATTTCACAATATCTTGGGAGGAATAATTGGAATAATAGACTGGAAAACATTTGGAAAAGCATAAAACAAAAACACAAGGTGGTGCTACCGTTATTGATCAGGACTCTCAGAATAAGATCCTGAAGGATTGAGGGCAGAACCCTACCAAGATTCCCTCTTTTCTAAAAGCAAGTGATGTTCCACTTAGACTATTATCATGGCTGCTCTGGGGCTCCAGGCAGGAATGGATGTTGCAAAGGGGAGAGTATTTCAGTTCTATCTAGAGTTTCTTAAACTGGCAGATCAACTGAGATAATACATGTAAGGCTCTTTAAATACTTTAAACTACTATACGAATGGATGAATGAATGAAAAAAATATTAAACATGGGTTGTGATTCAAGCAGTAAGTTAAGTTTTGAGGATAAAATAAAAAATATTCTTATGAACTCCCCCCAAATTGAGTAATAATAGCATATAAGATATCATATTTAAGGTATTTCTATATAAGGTATTTTCCTCTCTAAAATCTTGTGAGAAAGATGAAAATATTACTATTTACCAATTGAGGAAGCTAAAGCTAAGAAAGTTGAAACATCAATAATCTAGTACTGGATCAGAACTATGATTTTCTGGGTCTAAGACAGAACTCTTTCCATAATCTTATATTACCTTGCACTAGTATAAATCTTCTATAAAGATTTTAATTGCCTTAATTTATAATTTCTAATCAATCGAAGGTTTAACTTCTGAGTCCGGAGCATATGGCACTAGTAAAAATCAATAATTTTTTGCAGAAGAACAATGCAATCCAACCATGCTAGTTTAGCCCAGACAATGGGTCTCTATGAGAGTTTTGTTTCCTAGCTAAAGGTTATAAGTTCATAAACCTGGATAGAGCTCAATCTTCTCTAGGCTAAACCATAGCCTTTCTAATAACCTGTGGTACTTCAGAAAAAAGATTTCTAAAATAGATGGTGACAAGGCTTTAAGAATGGAAAAATCTGTTTTCCCTGTTGTGTAAGGTGATGATCTCTCTCTAGAGAAATGGAATGAGAGCAAAGCATACCTATTTCAGGAAAGGATTAAATAAAGATGGGTACTACCTTGGAGACATAAGAGGGCTATAGCTTTTGCAGCAGAGAAGCTTTAAAAAAGGCTTATTTTTATTAGGATCCACCTCAACCCCTGAAAGGCTAATTGCAAAATTTAAGAAGCTAATTATTCTCTCAGATTAATATTTATGACCACAAGATAACAAATGCAGACTCTCAGATACTATGCAAAGAATAGATTTCTCCCCGTTCACACATAGCCCAATGGCAAATACTTCAAGGTGATGTTAATATTCTCTTCACGATACGTGTAAACAGTCATGCTAAAATTTTCTTTTCAATTGCGGCAAATTGGTATTTACCCAGCAACTGAAAACTATTTTTAACAGTTACCATTTCTGAAATATTCAAGGGACTTTTTTTTTTTTTTTTTTTTTAATACTACTAAGAGCTTGGAAAATCGATTGTATCGTCTTCCCCACTGAAACATAGAAGAGCAAGACCTCTGTTTATAGACTCATTTTAACTGCATTTTAGTCTTAAAAGGAGGATACAGGATCACCGAGAGCACTTTTTTGCCCTCTCCCAGTGCAAACATGAAAATTGTACCTTCTTGGTAAGTGAAGTTTCAAAAAACTGGAGAACAAGATAAGAATTGCATAACCTTATACTGACAAATAATTCCAAGCATGCTTCACTTCCGAGCATTCACTGCACAGCTGCATTCCTAACTTGGTGTCTATATTATAGCCTGTCTCTGTTATCCTTAGAGGAGGAGGAGTCCACATGACTTGGGATTGAGAAAGATACAGAGTGGACCTGGGAGTTTGGCAGAAATAGAAGCACCCTGGTGACAAGAGAGAGGACTTAAAATCCTTCCTGGGGAGTACTGGCTTTCATCGCAGGCTTAATGTAAGAGTCACAGCTGCATCCAAGAAGGGTGTGGGCTGCTTTTCTAACAAAGGCATCTTGCTGCTCCATGTAAAAGAGAAATCTGCTTACATCGCTTTTGCCAAAGGATTCAAGGAGAGGCTTTAAGAAGTTCAAATTGTTGTCCATGACAGAACCCTGACATTACCTTCAGGAGATCAATTTTTATGATGCTGGGATGGCCCGAGGCAGGCTATAATCCCAGGTAGCATAATTCTTAACCTGTAAGGCCTTAATTTCTTCAATTACAAAGGATGGGGATGACAATCTCATTAGTCAAAGCTTTAGGCTATATAAAGAGAGACATCGCATCCAGAACAAGGGAGATAATGATCCTAATGTGGTGAGAACATATCTAAAATGTTACTATTTAGTTATGTGTGCTCCACTTTGGGAAGGATAAAATAATCTGGAGCAAACTCAGAAGAGGAATGTTTGGAGTATATTAGAACTAAAGATTGTAGGAAAATCAGTTAAGAGATCTGGGTGTATTTAGTAATGGAGAAAAGAAGGCATTCAGAATGGGGGTGGGATTAGAATGAGAAAAAATGGTTTGTGATTGTGCTAGAAATCTTCAAGTATCTGAAGGACTTCCACATGCAGAGAAATTCAACTCAATCTACAAGGTTTCAAGGGCAGAACCAGCAGTAATTAATGGAAGTTTTAGAGAAGCAGTTTTAACCCCAAAGAAACCTTTTCCAAGCAACTAGAACTACCCCAAAATGAAATGCACTCCCCCAGGAGATAGGAACTTCTCGATCATTTGAAGTCTTTAAATAGAGGCTAGATGATCACCAATGGATATAGTACAGGGCCTCTTGATCAATAAATGACTGCTGATGTACTGTCCAGTTGTAACATTTAATTCTATTGTTCTTGCTTCATTTTTTTTCACTTCACTCACAATTTCATTTAGGCAGATTTTCTGTCATCACTTTCTCAATATGGCGACTTTTTACTTAGGGTTTGTGTGTGTGTGTGTGTGTGTGTGTGTGCATGTGTGTGTATAATGTAATATAATATATATATATATATATATATATATATATATACACACACATACATATATGATATATACATGTAAATCTCATTTGATCCTCCCAACTGTATTAGATCATACTTGTAGAGCTATCTTAAGATTTTGAAAGCCTTAAAGTAATTCTATAAGTATGAGCTGTCATCATGATTGCTAAGATATTAATTGATAAACAGTTTAAGGTAAGGCATCTCCAGGAGGTATTTATCTACCTTTTATTAGAAGACCCTTTAGGGATTCATAAAGCAATGTGTATTAAAAATAAATAAACTCATTCTAATAAAAAAGAAGATCTTTTAGAAGTGAAGTTCTTCAAGATGCAAAATAATGAAATTAAAATTGTAAAATGACAAGAAGTGGAGGGGGTTATGGGACATAAGATTTTTGAACTGTCAAGAACTTTGGTAATTTGAGACTACTGCTTAGGATCCCTTCAAATGATATCATATAAGTAATTATATAAGTAATAAGTAATATATATTACTTATATATCATATTTTTATGACTATCACTGTGTAAGCTACTTTGTTTAAATGTCCTTCATAATCTTGTCATTGTTGTTCTTCAGTAGTTTTTCATTTGAGTCCAACTTTCTTGACCCTATTTGGGGTTTTATTGGCAAAGATACTGGAGAGAGTTGTCATTTCGATCTCTCTCTTCATTTTATAGAAGAAGAAACTGAGGGCAACAAGGTTAAGTGATTTTTCCAGTGTCACACAGCTAATAAGAATCTGAGAATGAATTTGAACTAAGGAAGATGAGTTTTCCTTTCTTCAAATTCAGCATCTAATCATTGCATCACCTAGCACCCTTAATTCCTCCTACTCTATTTATCCAATTGTATTTTCCACTATTCTCCCAATATAAACTGTTTACATTATGGTTAATATACCATGAACACAATATTTTTATTCCTATCTCAATGCTTTGGCTATAGTGATTTTCTTCCTTTTCTCTGCTTTCTACTAAGCCAAATTTTATCTATTCTTCAGGATATGACTCCTATGTCTTAATTTATGTGAAGTAACTGGAAAAAAAACATGTTGTAGTGAAAAGGTGTCAAACAAATGACTTGAGGGCATGCAACACTCTCAAGTGTGTCTTGAACCAGATTAAAATATGATTAATAAAATAAAATAAAACTGTTAATGATAATATATGTAATTTTATGTCAATATGATCTATCTCTTGTTCTGAGTCTTCTTTTATAACATGGCTAATGTAAAATATATTTAACATGATTGTACATGTATAACATATCAGACTGCTTGCTGTCTTGGGGAGCAAAGGGGAAAGAAAAGAGGGAGAAAAATTGGAACTCAAAATATCACAAAGATGAATGTTATCTGTAAGTAGAAAAAATAAAATACTATTAAATTTATATGTATATCTATACACACATATAAAAATGTGTGTGTGTGTGTGTGTGTGTGTGTGTGTGTGTGTGTGTGTGTAATCTATAGAGATCATTATGTATGGTTTGGCCACTCTATTTGATATGACTGATGTAGCAAATATAAAGCCAGACTTGATGTGAAAAAGATTCAGGTTTGAAGTGAACCCTACCTCAAATACTTATCAGTCATGAAATTCTGGGCAAATCACTTAAACATCTTAGAGCCTCAGTTTTCTCATTTGTAAAGTGACAGTATTGGATTCAATGACTTCTAAAAGTCTATGTTCCCATGATCATTGACCACTTGAGCCCTTATTAATCATTCTCTTTTTGGAATTTTTTCAAACTTTATAAAGCTTCTTTATTTCATTTTATAGCTTGTTTTGTCTTCTCTTTTCAATTATGTTATAACAAGGGAAGGGATCATATATAGGTTTATATTCTTACCCTTTAACCCTAATCCATAGTAACTCACTGCTGAGGACAGTGTGGATATTGAATAAATATTTGCTTATTGGATTAGTATTTGATTGAGAATGAAGTACATCTAGAAGAGAGAAAGAGGAAGTCTTAGGAATTTGGCAAAAAACCAAAGTTCTCTAGAAACAAGAGAGAAGAGAGCATAAAACCTTCCCAGAAGTAACTGTTTTTTCCTCTCAGAAACTTCGTGTTTTTATACCATTGTACAGATAAATGTATGTCATTCCACTAGGCACTGTATCCAATGCTGATTTCAGCAAAGGAGACATCAGTGCCCAAGGCTTTGGGGACCTGCATTGTCCCTTAGCTGCCAATTGTTCCCTAGGACTATTTAAGAAGTATTGCAGTTAGGGATATGGTTGAATAACTAGCCCCTGGGTTTGTAATAAAAGTGAATATTTATATGGGAATGGGTGAGTTGAGGTAATATTGGTGTGTGAATGAATAAATTAATGTAAAAACACATATTGAGTGTATACTATGTATATAGTACTGTGCTATTGCTATAGATACAAATAGAAAAGTAAGACAGTCCCTTTCAAGGAAGTAATGCTCTAATTAAGGGAGTCAACATAAATTGTAGATGATAATTTAACTGCAATGCTGATGGAAAGGCCCAGGCAATATATAAGTATATTGAGCAAAGTGTATTGCAAAGGTGTATTAGCAAATCAGACAATTCTTCCTGAGGAGCCTGATGGCCTAGATATATGGTAAGGCCTAGAAGATCCTATATCAGAGTCTAGGGCAGAGAAGAAGACCTAGAAGTGCTCCAGCTTATTGGAAGGATTGTAGCTAGTTTCTTCTTTCTTACTCAAACAATATGAACATAGCCATGGAAAGGTCCCATCTATCATCACTGGAAAAGGGGAAGTTAGTCTAAGGACACATGTACCGCAGAGAAAGGAGTGCTGAAATAACCACACTAGAATATGTATGGAAGTAAGTGTGTTCAGCCTGGACTGGGAACTTGGGAACCTGGCCCAAGACTTAGCAATCACAAACTCAGATGGTGAATCTGTCCATCTATCAGTCATTTAGCAAGAATGTACCGACTTGTTTTGTGCTATATTGGGACTGTGAGTTCATTTGGTAGGTATCTGTTCTGTATTCTAGTGTCACTAACCCTCCTTACACATACATACACCCATAATTGGGAAGTCTAATTAGAATTTGCATTACATAGATTTAGTTCTCTAACTTCCAGTTTTCTGAACTTTCATAATCTCTGTTAGGAGAAGGTGCAAAATTCCTAGGCTAGACTATAAATAATAGTAGTGTGATTGTCTTTGTCAGATCCCTCACACAGAGAAGAAAAGATTGGGAAAGCCAGATAGTCATTATTCTGAGTAAAAAAAAAAAAAGAGAAAAAAAAAAGAAAAAAAAAAAAAGAAAAAAAGTAATTTCTATTGTTCCAGGTATTCTTATATGTTCCTTACTATTTCTCAAAAAATAAGGGAAAAAATGAAGATTGGCACCTATAAATCACCACTGAATTTAAGAAAGCATTCTAGAGTTGGAAAGAAACTTCCTCTCTGCCTCTCCAAACTAATATAAATAGTCAAAGACATCTCTTTAGTCATCACAGAGCTGATATTATAATCCAGGTTCTCTAATTTGCAAATCACAAATGCCCAAAACCTTAGAATTGAAAGAAACTTTAGGGGACATCTACTGTCACTCATATATAAAAAAATAAAAGAAAACATTCTCTTTTACACCATATACAACTATCCATTCAAGCTCTGTGCGAAACTCTTAGTGAGAAAAAGATCACTTCTTCCATAAACAGCTCATTCCTGTTTTAAACTATTTTGATTAGAAAGTTCTCTTGTAACTTTTGAAACTGACAAAGGCCACAACTTCTGAGAAGAAACTCATTTCCTTATCTATCAAACATCTGCCTTCCTATCTATTTATTTCTCATCTATCTAGGTAAGGAGTAGATTCTCACCTACTCACCACCAGAGATAGGAACACCTGAGTTCAAAATCCAACTGCAAATACTTATTAGCTCTATAATATTGGGCAAGTCACTCAACCCATTTGATTAAAGAAGCTCTACCTGGAATCACTGTTTTTCTATGGCAGCAGGGCTTATATTGTTCAATGAAACTATGAGATATATTGTACAGGAATACCCAATTCAGATTGGTCATAGTGGAGAGTTCTGGCAATAAAAAGGTGAACAACAAGAGAAGAAAATAGCACGCCACTGTAGCATCTTAAAAAGATAACCTCATGGGGAAAAAAGAAGAAATTGTCCATGGGGCCATAAAGAGTTGGATACTACTAAACTTCATCTATCTATCTATATTCTATGCAAAATAGACTTTTGAGGAAAAACAAAAGGAGAGGAAGAAACAAGAAAATAGGATGGAAATAAATACATAACAGTAGTCATAACTGTGAATGTGAATGAAACAAACACCCTTAAAACAGAAATAAATAGCAGAATGGATTAGAAACAATCCAATAATATATTGCTTATAAGAGACATATTTGAAACAAAAAGATATACACCGAGTTAAAATTAAGGGCTGAAATAAAATTTAAAATGCTTCAGCTAAAGTGAAAAAAGGCAGAGAAAGGAATCTTAATGTGAAAGCAAAAAGAAGCCCAATTAAAAGAGAAAGTCAGAGAAACTATGGTTTTACTAAAAGTTATCATAGAAAATGAGGTAACATAAAAAATTTTTATGGCAAATTTTGCCAATAAAAACCTCATTTCTCACATAAATATAGAGTATAAAACTGAGTCAAACTTATAAAAATAAGAACCATTAACCAACTGATAAAAATATGAACAAAAAAATCAAAAGATATGAACAAGAAGTGTTCAGAAAAAGAAATCAATCCATTTTATATGAATAAATGCTCTGAATCACTATTGATTAGAGAAAAGCAAATTAAAACAATTCTGAGGTACCACCCCACATCTATCAGAAATGACAAATGCTGGAGGGGATGAGGGAGAAATCATGAACTGCTGGTAGAGTAGTGAACTGGTCCAACCATTCTGAAAAAGAATTTGGAACTAGGCCCAAAAGGCTATAAAACCATGTGTAACTTTTGATCCAACAAGACTAGGCCTGTATCTCAAAGAGACCAAGAAAAAGAAAAAGGGCCTATTTGTACAAAAATTATTATAGTAGCAAAGAATTGTAAATTGAGAAGATGTATGAGATTGTGATAGACTATTATAATATTATAAAAATGATAAGGAGTGATCTCAGAAAAAAAAAACCAAAAAACAAACAACATGACAAGATCTAGATGAACTGATGCAAAGTAAAGAGAATAGAACTTAGAGATTATTGTTCACAGTAGCAGCAATGTAGTGATGATAATGAATTGTGAAAGACTTAGTTACTTTCATCAATACAATGATCCTAGACAGTTCCAAAGGACTCATGATGAAAAAAAAATGCTATCCCACTTTGGGAAAACTAATGAACTCTGAATGCAAATTGAGGTATAATTTTTTCATTTTCTTTTACTTTTTTTAATATGGCTAACGTAGCCATGCTTTCACATTTATAACTGGCATCATATTGCTTGCCTTTTCAGTGGATGGTGGATGTGGTAAAAAAAGAGGGAGAGAATTTGAAACTCAAAATTTAAAAAGAAAAGTATGTTAAAATAAATAATAAAAATTTAAACAAAGAACCAGCCATTTAAAAGCCTGTCAACATCTTTTTATATATTGAGTGTAATTCAAAATAAAACTATTCTTCCTAGACATGTGCCATCTACAAATTTTATCAGTATGCCATCTATAACTTCATCTATGGTAATGATAAAATTATTAAACAAGATAGAATGAAAAACAGATGCATTGTGACCCTTGGAAATTTTAATACAAATTATCCAGTCCACTAATGACAACTCTGAGTCAACTTGTTCTAAAATCATGCTATTATCTGGTTCATATCTCTATCTTTTCTAAAAAGCACGAGATATTGAATCAAATACTTTGCTAAAAATCTGGGTTAACTCTACTGAACGTAAGATTCTTTTGATCTACCAGTCTATTAATTTTGTTAAAAAAAAAATAGATGAGTCTTTCTGAGTTCAGATTTGCTCTCAAGACACTTACTAGCTGTATTGTTGGCAAGTCATTGAACTCTGTTTCAGTTTCTTCAACTGTAAAATGAACTGGAGAAGGAAATAGCAACTATTCTAGTATCTTTGCCAAGAAAACCCCAAAGTCTGAAGCAACTTAACAAGACAACAACATATTTTAATGAGGAAAACAATATCCATATATAAATTATATGTAAATAAGCATCTATGTATAAGGTATATTAATACTAAATTGGAATCTCAGAGGAAAGGCAATTGATAGGGATCAAGAATGACACTTTGCAAAAAATGGGGCTTTAGCTGAGCCTTAGAGGAAGTCAGGAAGCAGAATGAGTGAGCCATTCTAGGCTTAAAGAGAAGCCTGTCATAGAGTGCTGAACCTAGGAAGATGTGGTTTAAATCCCATCTTTAACTTTTAACACCTGTGTGAAAATGGGCAAGTAATTTAATAACTCTAAGCCTCAGTTTCCTCAAATGCAAAATGGGACTAATGATACCTTTGTCATAGGATTATTGATGGGTTCAAATATCATAATTTATGTAAAGCAACTTTGAAGGCTCATGAAAAGATATCTATAATTGCATGGAACTACTTGTATTACATTTTCAAATATATCACTGTAACAGATAATCTTTTCTGTGTACTAATCAACCAAGTGTAAAGAGGAAAAACAAAAAGTAATTTAAAGTCAATATCTAAAGTTCTTTGGGTAGTGGTGAGAAAGAGATGAGAGTCAAATAGTGGTCTGAACACTGAATTCTACATCACAAGTACTGGTTTTGAATCCCAGCAAGGCTTCTGCTTATTTCTGTGACCTTGAAGAAAAAGTCTCCCAATCTCTGCTTCCTCATCTTTAAATTGAGGGGGTTGTGCTAAATGGTCTTTAAATCCTGTGATCACTGTTTGAAAACAGCTCTGTAGGAAGGTCAAATGTGTCTGTTGAGAGAGATGTTTCATTGGAAAAAGACAATTGAGGAACTTTCCACAGACCCAGAAAACAGCAAAAGTATGAGATGGTAGTGGATTTGCCTATGTTGAAGTCAATGATTCCTTTGTGGCACCAATTTCGTTGCTTAATGACCACTGGCTCCTTCAATTTTTTCATAAAAATATTATATAAATACATTTTCTAAGATTTGTTTGCCTCTAGTAGACCAACTTGCTTCATACTTCTCTCTATTCTGCTGTCTCATGTAAATTAAAAAAAATGTTTGTTTTTTGATTCCCTTGTTGAGAAAGGAAACAATGAGGGTTTGTTTGTTACTTTTGTTGGTGTTAGTTTTTTTTTTTTTTCCAGAGTGCTATTACTTCAGTTTCCACCTCTGCCAAAGTCTTCCCATCATCTCTCATTTTGACTGTCATCCTTCATTTGCAATAGCAAACTCTCACATAACTCTCACATAAAGATAGAATAGTAGTAAATTGTTCAAAACAACAGTGGTTCAGAGTATGAACTCATTTGTAAAACACAATGGATCAGAATGGTCATAGATTAATGGTGGTATTTTCTTATGAAACAGAAAATAAGTGGTGGGTGGTAGTTTGACACAAAACAATTTTATAAAATGATTGGCATGAGACTCGCATGAATCACATCACTTCAAGAGAATCCATACATGAAACTGGAAGGACAACAAGTAAATACTAAATGGAACAGATTTGTCAGCATTTTGACAATGTTTTCTTTTTATCAAAGGTGACAGTGAAAATATTTCATCTGTTATCTAATGCTTTAGTCCCAAATGTGATAGGTGAAGAAAAAGAAATGAGACAAAATTGGAAAGAGCAATGGAATATAACTAAGTATATGGACACATCAAATACGAATGTAAGAGAACATAGTTTTGAAATCATTGAGGTAATGTTTCAAAATGATATTTTTAAATAAAAGAAGATATGAAAAAAAGGAAAAATATATCACAAATGATTGTCTTTCCTCCTTCCTTCCCATGTCCTCCACAAGAGAGGATCCCAGGAGCCACGGACTTAGATATTCACTTCTTCATCTTTACAAAATCTTTTCAAAATTATCTCTACATGTATTGGGGGCAAATTTAATGCATATATGACAAGATAATAGACCCAAATATTACAAATGATTTTTTTCTGCAAAAGCAAATTGCAGAGAATAGAACTTACTGTTTTTATATTTTTATTAATTACAGAAGAAACCCTAACAGTTGATTCAGTAGGAAAAATATAACCTTAAGAAATCCAAGAAATATTTTCTCATAAATACCTTAAATTTATTCAGGATCATACAAATTCCTTTGATTAATGCAACAATAAAGAAAATGTTTCCAGTGACCCTCAGCTTAGAAACATCAGTGAAGATATTAAATAGGGAGATATCCTATCCAAAGTTCAAATGGAAGACCAATACATATAATAGTGAGATTCTTTGGAAGCTACTATTGTGTGATGATAATTGAACATATAAAATTAATTCATAACATACTGGAGGACTTTCTCAACAAGATATATGATTACACAAAAGATATTGGCCTAACAATTTATAGGAAAAAACAAAATGAAAGAAAAATGTATTTTTCCCAATTGTGTCATATAGTTGGAAGGCCAGCCCATTGAGTTCTTATTACATATATTTGAGACAAGTACTACATATGAACAATGAATTGAACTCAGAATCTAATAAATAGAAAGTATATTTAGTGCAGATGGAAGCAATATCTATATTGATGCTATAACACATCCATTTAAGTATTAGAGGAGGAGGAAACTGAATAAAATCAGCATTATTATCCCTTAAGTAGACATTGACTTGTATAAGTGGCTATTTTTATTTGCTTTAAATACATAGCTTGTAAAGACAGAACTTGAATAACATTTGGTTAGAAAATATTTAAGTATTCATTAGGATCCTATTTATGAATATATTGTGAGGATAATAATTTATTAATTTAGGGAAGATCTTGTTTCTTAAATAACTGTCCATGTGAAAATATTGATTGAGGCTCTACTCTTGATAAAATTAGAATTTGATCATAGAATTCTCTCCCTATTTCTCTCTTTCACTTTATACTCTGTCTCTTTGTGTATCTGTCTGCTTCTCTTTTCAAGTGCTCCATTAATATTTAAAAATTGAAGTAAATTATCTCCAACTAGAAAAGGAATAAATTAATAAACTTAATAAACAAGTGATTATTACTGTAACAAATGGTTATAAATAAAATTTTAAAAGATAACATAACACATTGTAGATAATATATAACCCATATCTTCTATAAAAGGATGATGCATATGTACCAGCAGTATAGAATCAAACAACCTTAAAGCTGGATCAATCCTATTTTAAAAATGAAGAAACAGAAGACCAGAGAGGGGACTCCGAGGTAAATCCACTATCTTATGGTACCAAACAATTTTGAAACTTTACAGGCACTATGAAATCAATTTATTCATCCATTGACTGCCATCGATTAACTGATTCATTGACTTGAGCAGCACAGGCTATTTAAAAATATATTGCATTGCTTTTGTTCTTTGAAATGTAGTTGTTTCAAGAGAAGAAAATAATGTATTGCAAAAGAGCACCTTATTTACACTGTCTTGGGTGTGTGTATGTGTGTGTGTGTGTTCTGGGCTATGCCATCAGTCTTTAGAAACCAAATCTCAAAGCTGAAAGAGGTCTCACAGATGATCTAGTTTAACTGTCTTATTTTACAGATTAGGTAAGAGAAGACCAAAATGATGAAGTGATACCTCAACACAGCTAGTTAATGGTAGAAACAGGATCAGAATTTTGGTTTCCTAATATCTAGTCCTTAATCCTTACCAGTTCTTCTTATACTTCTATAAATTCAATCATATTAGAAAGTATATTACTTTTACTAAATGACTAAAATTGATACATTAGAAGGATGAAACACTGAAAAATCAAAATGCTCTTCTTTTCTCTAAATTAAGATAAGTGTATACATGTTAGGGTTAAAAAATGGACAGTGGGTGTGGTGTGTTCAGTTGAATGTTTATCTCTGGATGCATCTAGTTACCACAACTATGACAAAGGTTAATACAATGGTGTTTGCAAAATGCAGTGCTACTCTGAGAAGAGAATTGGCTATGGACCTTGTTCCTTTCTCCTCTTCTCCTTATCCATCTGTTCCCATCTCTATTAGTATAAGAGCCTTCCACCAACACTTCAGCCTGTTACAGGCTGCATGCATTGCTTGACCTTCTTGACACTTTCTCTCATTTCAAATCTCATTTGAAAACATGTATTTTCTCCCTGGTCTGGAGAATACCTCTTGATTTCCTCTCTCCCTCTGCTCTTGTCCATTATTTAACTCTAAAAATCTATTATTTATAGGAACTCCACAAAGTGTGTTTTTTATATATTTTTGGAGGGGAGGGAGAATTTATTTAAAATACAATTTCAATGGGTAAGATGAATAAATAGTACTGTTAAGTGGAAGGAGAACACAAATTATGGTAACCTTTTTGGATACATTCCGAAATCCTTAGATGTCAATCCATATCTTCTGTCCATAGTTATCTGTCCTTGTGACACAAATCTCTTATTCCATCAGAATTCCATTTATACCTCATTCCATCCACTTCTTATTGCTTTTTTTGGGTTCATTCTTCTGCTCTAAGGATCTTTCTTGAAGAGAGTTTTTTTTCCACCAATTTAGAACTTTGTGATGTTCTGCATACACACAGTATTGGACGGTTAATTTTCCCTGGAAGAAGTTTTAAAATCCCCCATGTCTACTCTGCAGAGAATCTGGCACCAGAGAGTAATGGTTAATATTATTACAGGACAACATGACTCTTCTTGAGCTATGAGAATGTCTGATTTTACTTCTATCTCAAAATTGTTGCCTCTTCAAGGCTGAAGGATGAATTGCTATTGTTGATTTATAAGGTAGTTATTTTTCCTCTGATTAAAAATGAGGTTATATAACAACCAGATGTCTGCTGTTGAATGTACATTGGCAATGGCTGATATAACCTGGAGAATTACTTCCAGAGGCACAAACAGGTCTTAGCTAATGAGTTAATGACCATACCTCAGGAATCAACCATTATGAGTAATAGCAACAGAGAAAATTTAACAGAGTGACTCAGGCTTTTTGTGTTCACTGGAATTGATATCTCGAAAACAATAATATTGATATGAAATGCCTTGAAATACATGTGTTCTTTGAAATATTATTATATGCCTGTTCATGTGTCTACATATGTATCCACATATAAACAAAACAATAATATAGTTGTTTGATATATTATATGCATGTATTATAACTAGATTTACATTTTCTTATCTGACATGAAGATATTGGACTAAATGGCATCTGATGTTTCTTTCAGCTCAATATTTCTGATCCCAGAAAGTGTAGTAGATGTTTTATAAATACATGTATGTGTGTTCATATATACTTGAGTAACTTCATTGTATTTCAAGGCATATATATATGTATATATGTATATACATATTTATGATTCCATTGACATATATGAATATATACACATATACCAAGATTTTATTGGAATAGGCATCCCTGAAATGAGAAAATTCCCAATGCAATTTGGTACTTTTTCTTCAACTTAAAGTCTTACAGAACTGTCTAGGACACTGAGAAGTAAATTTACTCCCCAAAGGCTTAACATGAACTCAATACAAAATACATATGTATACATTTATGTAGATGTAGATATATAAAGATAATAAATAATACTTTATCCATTGCCTCACATTTATGTAACAAAATAGTTACGAAACAGTGGGTAGAATATTATTCTCCATTATCAGAAGTTCTTTG
Source organism: Sminthopsis crassicaudata (assembly GCF_048593235.1). Lineage (NCBI taxonomy): Eukaryota > Metazoa > Chordata > Mammalia > Dasyuromorphia > Dasyuridae > Sminthopsis > Sminthopsis crassicaudata. Next base: position 164,853,978 of record NC_133621.1, read on the forward strand.
TATGTATCATAATACCTACACAAACACATACTATATATATATATATACATATACATATATATATATATATATATATACTAATGAATGCATGCTTATGCATATGTGTCTACACACAAATTATATGTACATATGTGTATGCACATATAATGTATATATAATTTTATTATGCAGGTATGTAAGCATGTATATCACCTGAAGTAACATGCTCCATGCAACAGAATGTACCTATATTTGACTGGAGCTATCATGCTAGTATATCAAAATACTTGGTTTTACTCATTATGTAATATAGTAATTATTGCTGTAGGGCTTCTCCTCATTCCCTATAATTTTATGTCACTGAGAGTATCAGAAGGAAGATTTATGTAATGGATAGAGAGTGGATAGAGAGCAGGATCTCAGAACCAAGAAGAGGAACACCAACTGATTCCATCTTCCAGGGGAATAGTGGTAATCAGATATAAACACAATCTCTTGCCAGAGGTAGTAATTTTTTCTTCAAGATATATACATATAAATATACAAAATAAACTATAAATTATATGTACTATATATATATACACATAAATATATGTTTATGTACATATATTCACATATACATGCATACAAACACATATATATTATTAAGGAAGGCAGCATGTTGTACTAGCCAGAGAACTGGACTCATTCAATAATACTTGTGTATTAAGTGTATGCATCCACGCATGCAAGTACCCACCCACCTTTACATATTCTGGCTGTGATATCCTGTACAGGGTTCTTATTCTGTTAGCATAAATCATAGCTAAACACATCTCTGTGATCTAATTAACTCTTGAAAACTCTAACTTGTGGATGAGGTTCCTAGAAGAAGTTAGGGAAGAATTCTTGTAAAAATTAACCCAAAATTATTAGAATATATGAGCTTTGGAGGAGTTTATAATGTATCTGGTGGTCCAAAATGTATGTATCAAACAAAAGAAAAAAAAAAGATGTGCTGATATGTCTTTGAAAATGATGAAAGAATGGCAAATATTAATAAGGGTTTTGACACTGATAAAGAGCAGGTGACAAAGGAGGAAGCTAGATGGCTCAGTGAACAAAGTTCTGATCTTGGAATGAGAAATACTTGAGTTCACATTGGGCTGTGTGACCTGGGCAAGTCCCATGGCAAACCTCTCCATTTTCTTTGCCAAGAAAACCCCTGAAACATGATGAGGTAGCAAGGAAGGCTTTGGTGGAGGAAGAACATTTATGGTTCCTTCAAGTATTGGGACTGGCCTGACTATTTCATCAGTAGAAGGAACTCTCAAGAGAGAAAATTCCTTCTGCTATTATAGGTTGCCTCCATTTCTGCAATTTATAGTTGTAGAGAGTTGACTAGTACCCTGAGAGGTTATATCATTTGCCTAAGGTGACAGAGTGACTATAAATCACACATCAGAGCTGAACTTGGGTAGGACTGCTTATGAGGTAGCCTTTCTTTTTGCTATGGCATAGACACTCCATAAAAATAAAGAAGAGTTTAGGTAGCACTTTACAAAGCTCAGAGCTTATAGCAATCAATCAACTGGCAAACATTTATTGTGTACCTATTATTTGCCAGGTTTTACTTTAAGACTTAGGGATGGATACAAAGGCAAAAATCACAACCCCCTGCTACCTAGGAGCTTATATTTGACTGGAGAGACAACATATAAATATGAAAATATACAAAATATACACAAAGTAAGTGTGAGTTAATTTTGAGGGGAAGTATGAGCAGATGTTGGAAGGTGGGGTTTCATGCAGAGTATAATATTTGAGCTAAGCTCTAATGGGAAATAGGGATTTGAAGAATTGAAAATGAGGGTAGAGGGTTTGCCAGGTCTTAAGGAGTGCTTGGCCAAAGGCATGAAAATAAGAGAGGCTTAAGTCTTTTTAATATTTGATGGATACCAGTGTAACATTTGTGTTGTTCCAATGTTATCTTCTTTTGTTACCCAACCAGCCAGATCTCATTTGGAAAACTGTGCCTTGCTTTCAAGGATCCAAAGTGGTGCTTTGCTACAAAGCCAGACTTTCTGGTACCCATTTAATATATATATATATATATATATATATATATATATATATATATTATATATATATATATACACACACACAAATATATATATATATATATATATATATATATATATATTATATATATATATACACACACACAAATATATATATATATATATATATGCTTAGTATAATTTGCTTCCTACAATTGTAGGTAGAGACCATAGAATATCATCATCTTAGAAAAATCAAAATTAAAGGTTATTCAAAGGGCAATAGAAAGATATAATGGAGGATATGAATAGGCTTTAACATATTAGTGATTATGAGCTGTATGTAAGAAGTAGAATAAAAACAAAATCTGTGACATGTATGACCTTGCATTATTATTTAACTTTTTATCTGTAAAATTCCTCTTTAAGTAAAATTATAGTCAGAGGGCATGGACTATGCTTCATCCTTCTTAGTAGTTAGCACAGTGCCTAATGCAATACAGAGAATTCAATGTCTGTGATTGCTAGATCAGTTGAGTTTCTCAGCCAGGAATCCTTACTAGAAATTGACATTTCTAGGCTTTGTCAATATAAGTATAATTGAGGTTTACAATTATGATCCACAAGACTTGTAAGATATGTATTGCCCCACCCAGAAAAACCTTTTTAATAATACCTGGTATTGTATGGTTTATAAGTAAAACTTACTATATTTTAATTATTCTATAGCTAATAATTAATGCATGGTTTTATTATTTGGTATTTTAAAACCAAAATATTTATTGATAGATATTATTATATCTATTCCACTTCCTATCCATCCTGGATTGTATGTGCAATTCATTTGGCAATGTAATATACGTATACACATGTGCATATATGTATGGAATAGATGATAAAAAGCCAGCCAATAACAGGAACTAAGTGTTACTATGACACATACTGACTGACTCTGGTCAAGTCATTTAAACTCTTACTGTTCCAGAAAATTCTCTTAGATTCTAAGTTATAGAATAATTGCTGATCTTATTGTTAAAGGGGATTTCCTTAGCAGAAGGTATGTTTTTCACATATTCAAATAGCTCTGGTCTAATCAATTTGGGAGTTCACTAGAGCTCTCAATGGAGCAGATTACAACCCGATGCAAATGACATTCATTTATGTTCTGGAAGTTGCTTATCCAGGGGGTCTCTCCAATGTCCCAAAGTCATTACTTGCTTTCTCTTGTCTGCAAGAAGGTGCTGATAGAACTTGATGGAATTATACCTGTCATCCCTGGTCCTTGCCACATTACTGGTCTATATTCTCTTCCTTTCATACATTTCCTTAACATTATCTTTTCCTCTTTTTCTTCTTCAAAGCTGATCTCTGTTCTATGTTGCAGCTTGCTAAGACTTACTATGTGCTTATCCATTGCCTTCTATGTGATACCTGAGTAGCCCATAATTTGTGATATTCTGTGAAACAAAGCAGGAATGCAAGGAAGTTATTAAAACTATTCTAAAAATTGCCAACAACAATATAACTTGCTAAAATTTATATAGCATTTATGTAAAGATTTTCAATGTTCTTTACTTATTTGTTTTTCAATCATGTCCAATTCTTCTTGACCCTATCTGATGTGTTCTTGTTGAAAATACCATAATAGTTTGCAATGAGAAACTGAGACAAACTGGGCTAAGTAATTTGCCCAGAGTCACACTATTAGTAAGGATCTGAGGCCATATTTAAATTTATGAAGATGAGGTTTTCTGATTTAAGGCCTGGCACTCTATCCACTGTATCACTTAGTTGCCCTCTGCAAATATTATCTCATAAATAAAGGCTTAATGGAGGGATGCTTTCACAACGAATAAGGAAAGACAGTAATAATGCTCACAATAAACATTAAACTGTTTATCAGTGATTAAGATAGAAGTGCTTCCAGTAGGAGGCAGTGTTATACAGAGAATATGTGATGTATTTGGAGTCAATAAGTCTTGAGTTCTAATTTTGAATCTATTACTTATGTGAGCTTGAGTCCTTTAATTTATCTTGGCCTTTATTTCCTCATTTATAAAATGGGGAATCTGTACTAGATGATTTATATAGTCCTTTCCTCTTTTAACTCATTAACAGAATATGATACTATGAACAAATTCCTTGCAATTTGACTTAAGCTCTGCCAAATGAGGCATTTGTAAGACTCCCCTCCATCTACATGCCCTGTCCTCTCTCATAGAATTTTTATTAATATATAGTTAATTGGCATAGGACACAGCATAAAAAGTGTTTGCTTGAACAGGTCCATTACTTTTCCTACACCATGTTGTTATTTACACTTTTCTCCTATACCCGTCTCATATTTGTCAATTAATTGATGCTTCAAGACCCAACTTAAATGTCTTTTCTTCCACTTAGCCTTTTCTCAACCAAAACTAATTCTTCTTTCAAATCTCTCTTGGGCACTTTTATAGATTATCTTATACTGCAGTTATTTTTATGAATGGCTAATGTTTACTAATATCCTTCAGGGCAGCATCTTGGCATTCTCAATAACACTTTACTTAAAGTCTTCCATAATCTACTAGCCACTTATTTGTATTTTACTCTGTATGACTCACACTTTTGTATATTCTCTTCTAGTAAAATTGACCTTTTAGAAATATATGCATATGTTGATTCAGTTCATCTACATATGTGGATATATGCAGGAATGTACATGAACATATACATGTGTGTATTTATATACACAATGCATACATACATATTATTTATATTGAGAGAAAGAGAGAATTCCTTATACCAATGAAATAATAGAGCCACCATCTATTCCTTCCTTATCTTGTTAGGCAACTAAATGATATAATGTAGAGTGTTTGACCTAAATTCAAATTATGCCATATACTTGCTAAGTGTGGGTAGTCAGAGCCTCTCTCGGGCTTGGTTTACTCATCTATAAAAGAGGGGTGATATTGTGAAGACTGAATGAGGGGAAAATATATGCATATATAGGAATATATGTGTATTTTATATATATAATATATATATTTTATATATATAATATATATATTTTATATATATATATGTATATATATATGTATATATATATATACACCCATATGTATGTATACATACACATACACACATGTGTGTGTAGCACTTTGTAAACCTAAAAGTGATCACACAAATGCTATTACAAACATTATTTGATGCCTTTAAGATTTTCATAGGCATTAGAAAGCTAAAATTTTACATGCCAGATTAATTCATTTAAAAAAGCAATTTTAAATAATATATCTAGAGAGTATTCCCTTTCACATTTTGTTAAAGTTGTTATTTCTCCAAAATGTCCTTTTTTAAAAATCCTGGTCATCTCACCTTTCTCCCCCTTTTTCCCTCACCCTCTTAGCAAGAAGAGGGATGGACAATACATAGGATATTTCTAAAACATTTTCTTTAAATGCCAAAAGAATATTATGCACATTGTTGTATTTCAAATAAGAGAAGCATATGATTATTTTGGAAGGACAAAGATCAAAGTTAATTTCATCCACAACAGTATGACTAACCTGAGGTAAATGGCATTCTAGTGGTATGACCATTTCAGAAGCCTTGGAACATAGGACCCCAGAATCAAGTGCTACTTCCCATAGTCTTCCTGCAATAGTCCTCTCATCACTCCTCTTTCTCACAACCTTTTTTATGTTGTCTTTTCCTGGTATAGTATAAGCTGCTTGAAGACAGGGGCTATCTTTCTCTATGACAGTGTTTGGCACTATCTCTCCTTATTCTTTTCCTTTCTCTGTCTCTGCCTATCTCTGTCTCTTCCTTTCTCTGTATCTCTGTCTTGTCTGTCTCTCTCCATCTCTCTGTGTTTCTGCCTCTGTCTTTCAGTGTCTCTGTGTTTGTCTATCTCTCACTCTGTCTCTCTGACAAGATTTCAATGAAGGTTCTTTAATTCCAGAGCCAGATGCTTTTCATTGCATGACAATTATAATCCAGGAAAATGGTTAAAAATAAAGCAACTTTCTAAATGGAAACCAATCAGAAGTCCCAAAAGAAGTCAGTATAGCGATCTATCTTTTATAAGGCATCTGCCAGTGGCGGAAAGCTGGACAAGAATAAGAGACAGAATTCACCATTATTATTGACAATCAAGAAAAAAAAAATGATTTTTCCCCTTCAAATTTAAAGCTTCAACTTGTTTTCCTTATAGTCAATTAGGGTGCTATTTGAAGCCTTGAGGAACAATGTTACTTTTTAATCACAACATCAATACAATGCATATTGACAAATATTTCCCTTCACCAGGCCTTTAATTCATTCACACAAATATTTATTAAGAATCTACCTTAAGGTATTGTTCCAGGTGCTGAAGATAGAATGATGAAATATAATATAATTGCTACCCTCAAGAAATTTATATTATATAAAGGGAATGGGGGGCAGATTCAAGTGCTCCATTTGTCATGGGAAGGTCTTGAAGGAAGAAAAGGATTTCACTAAGAATTCCTGACATCCTTATCACCTACTTTGTAAACATCTACCTGGCACAATGGATAGCTGAGCCTGGAGTCAGGAAAAAGAGTTCAAATCCATCCCCAGATATTTATTAGCTATATGACATTGAGCAAGTCACTTAATCTCTATATGACCCATTTTTTTTCTCTGTAAAATGAGGATCATATTTCTACCTTACAAAGTTATTATGAAGATCAAATTTTGACGTTCTAGTGAAACCGATGGACCCTTTACAGGATAATGTTTTTAATTTTAGCTAAAATTTGTAGAAAGTAATTTTAATTGCTAGCCAAGTTTTTAGAGCCCCCCAAATCTGTCTGTGGACCTGTTGGGATGAATCCATAGATCTCAGATTAAGAACCCCTGGTCTTTAAGTACTGGGGAGTCATTCCAGTTTTTTTTTTTTTTTTTTTTAAGCTGGGATGATATGTAATTAGAGCCATGCCATGTATTTAAAAAGCTGGCATTAATATGAAGAATGGATGCAGAGGGTATTTATCAAATCTGGAAAGAAATATATATTAGTTTGTAGGTTTCTGGCCTCTCTTGGCACAGATAGTGTTGAATCCAACTCTGTTATTATCAAAGTTTCCTTTTAGTCACATTCTGAAAGAGAAAAAAAAAAAAAGAAAATGGTAGAAAAGAGTAACTATATATAACTCCTGCCAACTCCAAATATTTGGAGTCCTGTCTCAAATTCCAATGTCAAGGAATCTCTCCCAAGTTCTGAAATACCAGCTCTTTAACTAAAATCTTAAATCATAAAAGCTCTCATTTAAAAAAGGAAAATAAAGTCAGGTAAACATGATTCTTATCTGAATATATAGCTACTATCATTGCCTACTTAACAGAATCATAAAAAGTTTGAACTAGAAAGAACTTTGGAGACCATCTAGGTCAACTTCAAATTTATCAATACTTATATTCCTGCCACTTTTGTTTTAGGAATAAAGCATTTCTTCCTGGAAAAATTCAAATATTCAGTCTTTCTCCTGACTTATACCCTCCTCCCAACACATACAAAGATTTCCAGTGTCTTTTGTATTCTTACCTCAGAATCAACCAGACATGACCCAGATAGTCTTCTCATGGGGTCCTTTTACAAATCTGAAGCCAGGTCTTGAAGAAGTTGATATCAAGAACAATGTATTTGATCCAATACTTCTGCCTGAGGCTTGACAGAATGAGGGTAATTGGATTACACCATTTCTTCTTTTGGGCTGGGCCTATATCCCTGTTCATTTAAAATTTGTCATGTGTATTTCCCTTTAGCTTTTCCTGTACAGGTATCTATGAATGAATTTATATGTCTCTCATCATTGTTATTTATCACTCACAGAGCACTATCCTCTTTTCAAGTTGTTCAAAAATTTCTTGTTGTATAAGTCTTAGAAAAAGGTTAGCATCATTACTGGTGACTATCAATTAGATGGTGGAAACAAAGTCAAATAACAGTGAAGTGCTTGGGTCCTTTAGCAATTATCAGGAACTTACATGGCACTTTAAGATCTGTAATGCACATGACAATGATCCCATTTGCTTCTTAGTATTCTTCTAAGATAGCTTGCAATAGTGCTCTTAATCCTGTAAAGACTTCCAGATCATCTAACCTGAGTTTCCTTTGAACTCCTTCCCATTATCACCAACAGTCTGTTGGATACTTAAACAGAATGATTTACCTGCATTTCAATCTCTACCTGTCCAAAAAAGTACTTGTTATTTTTCCCCTTAACCAAACTACCCCATTTTTACAAGGAGGCCACCAGCCTTCCAGAAATGGAGATTCAACCTCAGGATCTTCAATGCCTTTTCATTCTCACTCATCTTTCATATCTTATCAATTGCCAAATCTTGTTTACCACTTTTTTTTTTTTTTTTCATCTTTTCCTTTTCTCTAACAACATGGTCACCATCCCACTTCATGCTTCCATTACTCTCTCCATGGTCTCTTAATTGTTCTTCCTGTCTTTCTGTCTCCACACAGAAGCCAAAGCACAATTCAAGTTACTCTTTAAAATTCAGTGGCCTGCTATTAGGGTAAACTCTGCTATGGATTTAAAGCACTTCATAATTTACCTGCAACAGCCCTTTCCAATCTTATTGTGAATTATACTTTTGAATGGATTTTAGAACCTAGCCAAACTGGCCTTGCTTGCTATTCCTTTCCCAGACATCTTCTTCCATTTCTATGACTGTGCATACATTGCCCCTTTAAAATGTAACTTTCTCCTCATCCTTATTCCCTTTATCCTCATTTCCTTCAAGGTGCATCTCAAGTACTATCTTCTTTGAATAATTTTTCCTTCTCCTCTTCCCATTAATTGTTTGTACTTTTACTCACAACAATTACTATTACTACCACCACCAGTACTACTACTTCCTCCTTTCCCTTTTCTTCTTTTTCCTTCCTCCTTCTTTGCCATCATTTTAATGACAATGATCTTTGTTACTTTTGTTAGCAATCAAACTACCTCTCTCTCCTCTCACCAAAAAAAGTATCTGTGATTAATTGCAAACAGAAAGAAAATCTTCTATACTAAAACCAAAATCATCAGTGCCTTAATTTCTCCATTAAAAACTATATACTAACATGTGAGGATACTGCTCTGCTGGGAACTTGGGAAGAATCCTGGTGAACCAACTCAGAAGTGGATTTTCTTAGTGTCCTAACTTCTAAGTTATCTTATATTTACTTATATCCTTATATTCCCTAGCTAGTCAGTAAGCTTTTCAAACAGGGACTATATCACTAGTGTATCCTAGTGTATCTCAAGGACCTTGAACTTTACTTGGATTATAATAGACACTAACTAAATACTTCTGCATTGATTGAGGCATTTATGGCAGTATTAATTACCCCCATTTTACAATGAAGAAATATGAAATCTCCTACAATCCATATTTTTTATTTACTTTCCCATACTCCCTTCCTTCTTTCTAAAAGGATTAAAAGATTATCCAACTTCATATATTTGTTTAAGTTCATAGATGAATGATTAAAAGCATCATCCCAGAATGATAAGAAAGATTGACAGAAATGATGTGGACTGAGGCATTGTGCCTGAGGTTGCACTTTGACCTACTTCTACTGCGGAATTCTACTGTGGAATGAATGGCTATTGTTAAGAGGAAAAAGATTGGTGCCATAAAGGATAATGGTGTTCAGGTTAGAAAGGGGGGACGATAGAGTGAGAAGAAAAAGTTTAAGAGGGTCCAAGGAGATGCAGGAGGTAACAGTAGTAGCAGGTCTGTCTGTCCTTAACATACCATGATGTAATTCACATTATTTCCAACAAAAGAATGCTTTCTCTGCTGATTTGTCTGATCCGGAGATTGTTTGAAATCAATACAGCACAAGAATTTGAAATTATGAACTGTGAATTCCCACCCCCCCTTCTTTTTGGTTGCCAGTTACTTTTTTTTTTTTTTTTTTAATAATATCCCCACTTCTCCTCAACCTGTCTATATAATGAATAACAGAAAATTACCTATCTTTTTTTTTTTAATTTTTCTGGGAAAGGTGTTGACCTGGTAGTCATTTCTCTGTGTGCATTTTTAAGCAGGGTTGCAGGGGATGTCATGTGTTGCAGTAATTGCCATGGAAACCATTGTTGTTGAATGAATAGAAAGGTTTTAAATCCTTGGTAATGAGCCTGAGAAACTAAGGAGGGCTTTAAGTTTAACTTGCTTGGAAGTGGTTCATATATTATACACAGTAATAGGAGGCAAAAAGAGGAGGTGATAGAAGAGAAGATATTCTAAAAAGAGAAAAGATAGCCTAATATGGCATGCAGTATACAAATATGGCACATGACACTGCAAAGACCAATAGCAAAAAGACACCAGTCATAATGAATGTATTTTTGGATTGAGTGAGGCCCAGTGTGACTGACATCATTCTACCTCCACTAGCAAATTCTATACAGATCTTGAAAAATCTGCTTTCACATTTTCAGCCTTATCTCATGCTATTCCACTGTATATAATCCATAATCCAGCCAAATTGCATGACTCATAGTCCTTCTATTCCTCACACCACGCTCTTTCCCACTGCCACATATCCATTTGCTTTGCTTTTCTTCACCCAGTGAACCACCCACAATTAGTATCCATTTCAAAAACCAACTCCTCCATGTAGACTCCCCTCATTCCTTCCATCTTTCAAGCTGAAAATGAGCTCTCCCACTTCAACTGGACAAGTAAGCTGTCTTCTGCTCTAAAATTTTGATTCTGCACAATTTTCCATGCTTCATTTATTTATTCAACCAACAAACATTTTTAATTGTCTGCTATGTCCTGACACTTTGTTAAAATCTAGAGACACAAAGACAAAAGTAAAACAGTTCTTGCTCTCAGGGACCTCATATTCTTTGCTGGAAAAGTAACTGGTACATAGTTAAGTAAATAAAAAATATAAACAAAGTAATTTCAGTGGTGGGGGTGGGGGGGGGAGAATGAGTTTATCTGAACAAGTAGATTTATCTTCCCAAGGAAATGGGAGGAGGGGGGAATGATAATGTTTGTTAGTGTAACAGTCCAAAAAAAAAAAAAATCACCGAAAACCAAACATATTACTTCACATTAAATTTAATATTATATTTTTAACATGTCTATGTTGCAAGATAATAATTGTAAAGCACTTAGTACAGTTCTTGTCATATTGTAAATGCTATATAAATGTTAGCTATTGTGTTAGTTACTTGCAACTATTCTATAAGTTATATGACCTGGTCTTCATCTCCCCCCATCTCTGTACAACAAGATTATTAAAGACAAACATGAAATCATAGCATATTATTCTTGTACTGTCCAGATCCACAACCCTTATCAACCCATCAATAATCAAAGTAAAGTGAGAAAGATAGTTATTTTGATAATAATGATTTGTAAAGAAATAAAGAAAATTTGAGAATGAAAAGTATAAGTTCCTTAGTAGGCTCTTCTTTTCATATATACATATACACATACATATATATATGTATATATATATATATATATATATATATATATATATACATATACACATAGCTAACACACACACACATACACACACACACACACACACACACACACACATGCTGGAGAAGGCAATGGCAAAACAATCTAGTGTCTCTGCCAAGAAAACCCCAGTTGGAGTCACAAAGAGTTGGACATGATAAAAAATTAAATACCGGCATATGTGGATGGATGGATGGATGGATGGATGGATGTGTGTGTATGTAGGATGGCATTGAAACAATCATTAAATATCTCTTAAAGCTAAAAAAAGAAATCTAGCCTCATATCACCTTAACAAAGTTAGAATACTTTTACCACACACAGTCAGTTGTAGATTCTAAATTGTTTGAATAACCAAGTTAATAATTTTGGAAGGCTACCAGCTATTGAATTGAAACAAGGGAACACAAGAAGGGGATTATGATGAGATAAGGAGACTCAATTATACCCTAAGTGTTTTTTGTTTTTATTTTATTTTGTTTTTGTAAAATAATAAATTAGCTTGGAATTTGAGGATTTGAGTGACAAGGAAGAAGTTCTAATCAAGTTCCTAAGACAGGTGTAATGAAGTGGGGGAAGGGGAGAGACAGAGAGACAGACAGACAGAGAGAAGGAGAGAATGAAGGGAGGGAGGGAGGGAAGGAGAGGGAGAGGACAAAAAGTGAGAGACAGAGAGACAGAAAGAGACAGAGACAGTGAGACAGAGACAGACTGAGAGAGACAGAACAGATAGAGACAATGAGATATAGAGAGAGAAACAAAGAGAGAAAGAGATAGAGACACACACACAGAGGGGGGGAAATGGAGGGAAGAAGGAAGGGAAGGAGAGAGAGGAAGAAGAAGAGGGAGAGACAGAAAGACAGAGACAGAGAAAGACAGAAACAGAGAGACAGAGACAGAGACAGAGAAAGGAAAGAGGAGGAGTAAGAAGAAGAGTAGAAAGAGAAGGAGGAGAAATGTGGACCTGACCTTCCAATGAATCATCATTTGTGTAAAAACACTGCTTAAGAGAGATTCATCACCAGGAGGTTAGATCTAAGATAATATTTTATGATTTTATGATGAAATACTTAGACAAGGAACAGTCACAATTTGTATCAGTGAAGGCTGATATCATAATTCTTTTAAGAGTTATGGTTATGGTTAATGGTGCTTCAGAGAAAAAAAAGCCCCTTCTGCCTTTCAGTTTCTTGTATTCCTTTTTTCTTTTAAACCCCTGCCTCTTCTGTTTTTTTCCCATTCATTCATTGTTCTATTACTTTTCTTACCACTTGTGTGATTTTAGATAAGTTACTTTATTTCTCTGGAACAGTTTTCTCATCTATAAAATGGAAAGATTTGAAAACATGACTTTAAATGACTAGCTCAAAATTGGTTATCCTAGGAATTAAGTTTGTTGTGCTCACCTAGGTGTGGGCTAGCAAAAAAGACAAAGCAGAACATGAAGGGATGAAATAAAAACCTAGAAATCCAACTAGATGCCCATGAGCTCATTTATCTAGAATTGCCAGGATACTCAGAAGTCACTTAATTCAGTTCTCTCAGGTACAGATAAGAAAAAGAGGCCTATGGAATTTAAATGGTTTGACCAGTTACCTAGCTGATAAGTAAAAGTATTGGGACTATTGGACCTCTTGATAACAAGGTCAGTATTTGTTCCACTTTATCATTCTGTGTGTATGTAGTCTACTCCATGTTTGAGTTCCTGCTCTAATCTATGAGCCCAAGAACTGGGGATAGTCCTCTAGGAGGCAACTTATGGCAGGATGCCATGTTCTCTCCAACTGGCCTTCTAAAGCATTTTGCTTCTTTGCTGAAACATTAATCTCTTCCTAAATGGCTATGAGTTTATACTTGATTACAAGGGAATCTTTCCAAGGGTATCATGAGGATTATAGCTCAAGAAGGACAAACAAGATGTCCCAGGACTAACCAAATCTCCAGTCTCTTTTCACCCCCACCATTTAAGATGAAAAATAAACAAAAAAAAGAAAAAGGAAAAACAAACAAACAAAAAATGGAGCTTCAGGGAAGAGAGAGCCCTTTCCTCTTTTCAGTCCCCTTATATTGCCTTTCTTTACTCCTGTTCCCTCTGCACTTTCCCATTCATTCATTGCTTTGTTACCTTCTTTATAACAATGGTAAGTCATTTCATTTCTCTTAACTAAGCTGAACTGTTCCCTAAATCAAGGACTCACCACCATGAAGTATGATTTTACAGGTTGGAGAGGCACGTGGCTCCACCAAACCGACTTTCACTTGCAGTGCTCAACAACATCAACAAAAGCCTCATGTCAGAGAGACAAGGCAACTTCTTTGTCTGAAACCACCCACTCTTCTTTTGTTTCCCCCTGGTGCATAGTGTGCTTTGTGTTCTATACACTCCTCTCTTCGGCTCTGCAGATGTGAAACTTTAAATGCAGGGTATTTAAAAATAATAAGGAAAAAAAAAACACCCTGGAAATTACAGTGCTTTGTAGTCAAGCAACAGAAAGCACTCAAAATCTCGCTTTCTCATGAGCTCAGATCATTTAAATTTTATTAGTGACAAACATCTGCATTGGCAAAAATGATGGGGGGTGGTCAGAGAAGGGGAGGTTAAAGTTAATTACCGCATAAAAGTAGCCATAAACCATGGGCTAGTTTAAAGTCTAATAGACACACATCAAGAGGATCTTTTCTTGTAGTCAAGCTCAGAAGCCGCTTTGGAAGTATGTGCTACAATGAACAATCAATTGGGGGTTTAAGGGTAACTTGAAGTTCTGGATAAAATGAATAAGTTCCAATGGAATCCAGACTCCAGGATCCTTTTTGGATCCATTAGGAGCCCTTATTGCAAATCACAGGAATGGAACAAAATAGTAGCACAACTCAGAGACACAACGAGAGTTCTTTTTGTTTGGCAAACTATCCATAGTATGAAACTTGCCAGGAAATTGTTATTTGTTTCTGTGTTTGCAAAGAAAAAGAAAAAAAAAAAAACTACCAACATATTTCTGTAATACCTGATATGACTGAACAATTATAGATTATCAGATTTGTAGATATGGAAGGGAAACACGGAAGTCATCTAGTCTTTATCTTACAGATGACATAAAAGAGGCACAAAGTAAAATGATTTGGTTAAGTCACATGACTAGGAAAAAGTAGAGCATGTTTATTGACTCTGCTCTGAAGACATAAGGCAAACAAAACAACAACAACAACTTCAAAAATTCTTACCAGTATTTAAAACTAAACATAGAAGAAAGATTTGTAAAATTTTACTTTGGCAAAAATCATGATCTAACTAGCATTATAATTATTCTACAAATTACATATATGTATATGTAGATAAAAAGAGATATGCATACACATATATTTGTGTCATGTATGTATGAGTGTATATATATATGTATATACATATACATATATATACACATATATGAATTTAACAGAATAACTATTTAAAGAATAAAGCAGTACAAATACCATACGTAGGATCATGGGTTTGGAGGTAGTAGATACTTTAGAAGCCATGTAATAAGATTACACTGGATAAATCCCCTTCATGTTATAGATTAAGGATCTGAGGTTCAGCAAAGGTTTTGTCCCTTGTTAGGTGACTTCTCCAAGGTTATATAGTTAGCAAACATTAGGATTCAGGTGCTTATCTTTAATCATTATATCTTCCTGCCTCCACATATTTAATTACCAGGCTAACCTTGTGTTATTCTTATAGAATTATTATTAGAGCAGTAAGAAAGTAATATTAAAAAAAACCCAAAAACTTTGGGTTGATTTATTGCCCAAGCAAAACATGTTATATATTCTTAAATTCCAAAGTTTCTTTCTTTTTCTCTTGTCTCACTCTAGAATTCTCTAATCTATTTAGGAGGAGGCATGGGATTGATTATCTTTTTGGAACAAAATCTTTGCATTCAGGATGTATTGATATAAAATTTCATAGTGAAACCATTATAAGTTTTGCCAGGAAAAATGTAGAAAATACACACCAGAGAAAGATCATTATATCACAAATGAATATAAGGAATGATTTTTGCTCATTCTTTTAACAAATAGATATTCCCCTCCAAAAAAATAAAACAAAACATTGTGCCAGCACTTGTCATCTTTCTCCTTAACTCCTTTTCTCTGGGTGCTGTAATCACCCCTGGGATTATGGTAAGAAGCTGCACTCTGAAAAATGAACTTCTACTTTATCTTGCCAAAACCAAGCTTCATTGTCTCTTACCAGCCATGTTTCTATGCTACATTTTATGCAATGCCTTAATTAGAAAGAAGGCTCTTTAAGGGTAAGAATTATCTTATTTTTGTTTATATTGAATTGCCAATGCTTGGCACAAGTTTGGCATATAGTAAATATTTAATAAATGCTTTTTTCCATGTACTCAGAAAGATGACAAAATAAAATATAAACATATATGAATGGTTTGCATATTTGGTATTTGCCTTTGTGCCTTCCTTCTTCCATTTATGTGGATCATAATGTATGTATCATATGAGTTAGTACAAGCCTAAAGAAATTGAGATCCATAGAGTTTAAGTGATTTGTCCAGAGTTATATATCTAGTAAATGTTAGAGGGATTCCTATCCAGGCCATAGTCTACCAAAAATGTGGAAAATCCCATTCCTTGATAAAATATAGATGCATCCTCATCTATATTAGTCCAATTTATGCCCTGTATTTATTTGTCTTTGCTTATCTTTCCCATAGTGTACTTTGGAACCTGTAAAGTCATTTTAGAACTCCCATTGTAGTTCGCTGTATCTCATACTCTTTCTTGAAAATAGAGATCCCTCTGGCTGATGCTGAATCCTTAGGCATCCTCTCCTACAATGTCTCACTTTACCTCCCAATTATTCTACAAAACACTGCAAGAGGAATAGATATTGTCCTTTTGTCTCCATCATCATTCTGCCACAGAAACCATAAGTGTCACAAAAACATCTCCCCACCTCTGAGTTCTAAGAGTCAAAGATTATATTGGATATATAAATTATTATATATAGCAATGATAATTTTATAGAGAATCAATAGTTCAGTTGTGAAAAAATGACAAGAAAAGCAGTTGATATCTATATAAATGGTTTTAACTAAGACATAAAAGCTAAGACATGGACATCCCTGTGGGATGTAATATTTTGAATATTTCTGCTTTTGTGTTTCACTTTATGTAAACTGTGGTATTCATTTGCAAAGGAACCCAATGCTCTAGCATTTGTTAAATCCTTTGCTGAGAAAGTTAGCTGCAGTGAAATCACCTGCTGTCAAAGACATATTTCTGACAGTAGTTAGAAGCAATTAGTATAATTATAACATTGCTTAGGAACATGATCTACAGTTTGCATTGGCCAATAATCTGATCCTATGGAAGTTGCTGGTGTTCACTTCAGTTCAATAAACATTTATCAAGTACTTACTACATGAGATGCATGATCTAAGGTATTAAGAATAGAATGAAAAAAAATGAAAAAAAAATTACTGTCTTCAAAGAGTCTACCTATACTGGTGAGGAAGACCCATACAATACGATGGAAAAGGGGTCAGTCAGTCAGGGATTGCTGATGTTGTTCAGTCATTTAAATAAAATCCTTCATGCCTCCATTTGTGGTTTTCTTAGCCAAGATACTATAGTGAATCCATTTTGTAGGGCAATCAGATTTAAAGTGACTTGCCTGGGGTCACATGGCCAATAAGTGTCTGAAGACAAATTTGAACTCAGAGAAATGCGTCTTCCTGAGTCCAGGCCTAATACTCTATCTATTAAACCACCACCTATCTCTAAATCAGTCAGATGATTAAGAGGTAAATCCTTCCTCTGGTCTCTGCCTGACTTTAGGAAAGTAACTTAACTTCCTTGGGCTTTAGTATTATCATCTGTAAAATGGAGATGTTAGAATACATGGCTTCTGAGTCATTTTTATTTCTATGTCTATGATTGCTGTCTTGATGTATTGTCATCTTGATGGAAAAAGATGACATATAATTGACTATTATAATGCTACAGAATACCTAAATATTTGTGCAAATCAAGGTAAAATGTCTTTGAAAGCAAGTGCTATTTTTTGGTCATTGCTTCCCCAGTACTTAATAAAATAGTGTTTAACATATAGAAAACACTTAATGGATTCTTGTCAAATTAGTTTATTCAACTGTTTTGGCTCAGTATACGAAAGAGCTATATTGCCATTATACCCTTGCTATATCAATGAACTATAAAAAGTATGATTGTATAGTAAATTGAATGCTAGGTTTGCAATAAAGAACCTGTGTTCGAATCCTACCCTTGACATTTACTTTCTGTGTCACCCTGTTCAAGCCACTTTCCTGGACAACCCCATAGGATTTTTCAAACTCCTGGCAATCTATATTAGTACAGGGAATTCCCACTCACACATCTACAGTTTTCCATGCTGAAATTTCAAGTCTTTTCTGAAATATTAATGAGCTAGGCTTAGATGTAAAGAGTTAAGGGAATAAACATGTCATGCAAAAATGATGTATTTCAGGGTGTTCCACCCCACTACCTTCCAGAACTGTGTATAGTGTTTTTTGATGAGAGAAGTCAGAAGAAGCATTTGCCTACAACATAATGCCAGTCTAATTCACATTGTTCTTGACCAGGGAATAATTATGATCTGTAATTGCCTAAATGAGCTGGCTCATCAACCCTACAGTACATGTCCATTACTCTGACTGGGATGGCATTTGCTTCATTTAACTAGGAAGAGTTTTATTGCCAGTTTACTTATAATGCAGCTAATATGTATGGGTATGATCCACCTGACTGTCCAAGCCTTAGTCTTTACTGATGCTCTAGAAGCCCCTGTCCCTGCAACCTTAACCCTTGTTTATCACTAGCATAAAATTAATCAGCCCAATAAGCAGGAAAAGAGAAATAAAGAGACATAGACATAGAGACATGGAGACACAAGGAGATATCTTTCTCTTTTCTCAGAGAGAAAGATACCAAAGGGACAAAGAAAGATAGTAATAGAAACAGAAATACATACAAAGACAGAGACAGAAACACACACACACACACACACACACACACACACACACACACACACAAAGACAGACTGACTTTTCATATTATTCAAAAATGCCCTGTCCAAATAAACATGTTAATTCAGATTACACATTCTCTTCTCACCTCCAAAGTAATTCAATAAAGATGGCAAAGTTCTAATGACACCATTTCTCATTTCTAGAGAATCTCAATTTCCAACAACCACCTCAGCACCTGCATCTAAGATGTACAATCTTGTTCCTACTTAGAGTTGGTGCTAGATTTAGGCACTCTCTTCTGGTCAAAACCAGCTCACTCTAGAGGAATCTTCATGAAGGAGAGCTAACATCTACAGCAAGAGCTGTAGGGCTTCTTCCTCCAAGCATCTCACATACTGAAAAAAGCTGCTCATTGGGTGATGTTACTGAGGATATACAGACAATAAAGAACAGACTAAAGGAAGGATCCTGATTGTGTAGGGTGCCTCCTTGCCTCCTCTCCAATCACTTCCTAATCTTTTGCTATAGATCTCTTTACAAGGCAGGAGCATCAGGGGACTAACCACCACCCATCACTACATCTGTATCACTGATACTAGTCTGGGAAGCTCCTTCCAGTTAGGGGAAGGGGGAAATCTCCTAGCCCTTTAATTATGGATAGGGGGCAATATCACTCCCCCACAACACTAGCTTTATTAGCTTGAAGCTAGTGGTGTCAGGGAAAGGAAGGGCTTCCTCCAGCAATATCTGGTTGGCTTGGGCACAGTTGTACAGTGGAAAAAAATGGATTTCCCTAATAGAGCCCAAGAAGTTTCTTCTTAGTGGGGATATCTTCTGGAAAGGGGGAGAAGGCATATTGGGCCACTCCATAGATTGTAATCCGAAAGCACTCAGACTTAGATTAAGGTTGTAAACATAGTGGGGAAGAAAAGACAGTGCAAAGTAACCTAAGAGAATCATCTCCAGACGCCACCTCAGCTGGAGCTACAAATCTAGTGTAGACGTTTTTCAGCATTGTAGATCAAGCCATATCTTCTTTATGAATCAACATTAACACTCAGCCAGGGGGCAGTGTGGAGATGTCAAACATTTTGCCATCTGCTTTTCAAGGAGCCCAGGAAACCCCAGACTCCTTAGCCTCAGCTGTAGTTGGCCATATGACAGAGACAGAAAGTGAAGAGTCAGAGGAAAGAAGGGGGAGAGAAAGCAAGAGCAGAGAGAGAGAGTCAGAGACAGAGACAGAGAGAGACAAAGAGGCAGAGACAGACAAGACAGAAACACAGAGACAGACAAAAAGACAGAGATAGAGAAAGACAGAGAGGCAGGCAGAGAGATAAAGGCAAAGACAGAGGCAGAGAAAAAGAGAGACAGAGACAGAGACAGATAGACAGACACACACACAGAAAGACAGAGATACAGAAATATACAGAAAGAGACGGAGGCCCACAGTAAAAAAAAAATAGTAGACAGACAAAGACAGATTGTAACAGAGAGAGAGAAACAGACAGAGGTAGAGACAGAGAGACAGAAACAGATGTATACCAAAACTGAGAGACAGAGAGACATAAACAGAAAGACAGAGAGACAGAGAGAGAGACAGAGAGAGAGAGACAGAGACAGAGACAGAGAGAGACAGAGAGACAGAGAGAGAGAGAGACAGAAACGGATGGATACCAAAACCGAGAGAGAGAGACAGAGACAGAGAAAGAGAGAGAGAGAGACAGAGAGAGACAGAGAGACAGAAACAGAGAGACAGACAGACAGAGAGACAGAGAGACAGAGAGAGACAGAAACAGATGGATACCAAAACCGAGAGACAGAGAGACAGAGAGAGACAGACAGACAGAGAGACAGAGAGAGAGAGAGAGAGAGACAGAGAGACAGAGACAGAGACAGAGACAGAAACAGATGGATACCAAAACTGAGAGAGAGACAGAGAGAGACAGAGAGACAGAGACAGAGAGGGACAGAGAGACAGAAACAGAGAGAGAGAGAGAGAGAGAGAGAGAGAGAGAGAGAGAGAGAGAGAGAGAGAGAGAGAGAGAGAGAGAGAGAAACAGAGAGAGACAGAGAGAGACAGAGAGAGAGATTCAAAAAGAGAAATCAGAGAGACAAAGAAAGACTTGGACAGAGAAAGACAGAGAAATATAGAGGTAGAGAGAGAGTGATAGAAACAAAGAACATGCAGAGACAGAGAGAAACACACACACACACACACACGCACACACAAAGAGAAATGAATTTGGTGAATAAAAGCTACTGAAAAATTAAAGTATTTCTTGTGGATACAACCAAAGGCAAAGTGGTCTATAAGACAGAGTTGGTCTTGGAGTCAGAAAGAGTTGAGTTCAGGTCCTGCCTCTGATCATACTGGCTATATGATCCTGAGTATGCCATCTAAAGCCCTCTTTCAGATTGTGAGCTATTACCAGGAGTGATCTGCATTGGGAGACTGAGTCCATGTTCTAGAAGTTCACTCCACATTGAAATTAGAAGTCAGGTTCCAAAGCAAAGCAAATAAGCAACGACAACAATAAAAACTCATCCCAGAATTAAAACAGTTCATTTTTGAGTTTTCTTTGTTTTGGTTGGGAGGGAATTAACAACATAGAAATTACTTCCTAATAAGTAGAATGCTTTGAAAATTAGCAAGAGCCTCCCTATTAAGCAATCTGGAACTACCAAGTGGAAATTGGGAAGATAGCTGCCACTGTGTTTGCAGCCCCAGTGCTTCTAACACTATTTGCAATGGATTATCAGTGCCAGGTAACTTAGATAGGAATAATTTTTTTAAAGTGCTTGTCATATTTCTTTCAGTGATTGTTATCAGTGGCATCCTATATCCTGAGGAGCTTTTAGCACAAGGCTTGCTCTTCAAACCCTGCACCAGATTGTTACCTTTCTCTTGGAATACAGCCAGAATAACACACCTCCCCCGCTGACTTATTCCCACTTGTCTCAGCTCTTTTAACTATGAAGATGGTGCTATTGTGATATGCACTTCATTGAAAGCCTGCTACTTCTCCTGCCAGAACTAGGAAGCTTTGCAAAATGTCTCCCAAAATGGCATTGTTGCCTTGTTTCATAATGTGTTGAACTTTGCATTTGTTCTTTCAAAGAAAGAAATCAACTTTTTAAAGTCATCCTCAAATCTTCAGTGCTCCTTACACTTCCATATCCAATCAATTTCCAAGTTGCATCTATTCGCTCTCCACAATACCATTCACATCTGTCCTGTTCTCTCCATTCACAAGATCACCAATCTGGTTCAGGTCTCCTCTTCTCACTTCAATATAGCAATGTACTCTCAACGGGTCTCCCCACTTTAAGCCCCTTTTCTCTTTAAGCCATGCTCCATATAACTGCTACAGTGATATTCCTAAAGTGAAATCTTGTCTCTTCTTTCTTTAAAACTTGACTCCCCCCCATAACAATAACATAACAACAATAAAACAACCCAGTAGCTTTCTGTGGTTTCTAAGATAAAATACCTTTGAAGACTTTCCTTCATAATCTTATCTTGAGAGCAGGGTTTGTTTTATTTTTGTCTCTATCACTGAATCTAACATGGTACCTGGCACATAATGAGCTTTGCTTGATTGACTAGTCCATTTAAAGTGAAATAGATCTTTTTTTCCTGAAGTTTTATTATGACAATATCCATGATAATAAGCTCACAGCAAATGAAATTTGGAAAGTGCCCTAGAGATCATCTAGCCCAATTGCTTTATATTTAAGATGGGTTCAGAATATTTTCATGGAATTGTAGAAGGAGGCCTAAACTAAGAATTAAAAAGCCTTACTTTGAATCCTGGTTCTCACCTTTACTTGGTGCTCTCTGTGGGAAAGCAGAACATTAAAGCATAAGACTCAGTTTTCTCACTTATAAAATGGGGATGATAATACTTATATTAACTACATCCAGAATTGTTCTGAGGAAAAATGTTTTGTCAATCTTCAAGCACTCAAGGGATGTGAATTATTACCTTGTTATTTCCTAGTAGCATTATTAAAAATGGTGATAAAATATCAGAACTCAAGATCACATTACAGAAAATCTCTTTATTGGGGGCGCTGAGTTTCCTTGAGCCTTTTTGCTAGGAGTCATGCAGAAGCTGATTGATTGATTGTTATAATGAAGAGGTATCTTTTTCATTAACTTGGCATCTGATTTGTTTTGCCTTGATAATGGAAACTAGTGGCATTTCTTTCTAGGTGGGCATTATTTGGTTTTCTTATCATCTCAGGCAGATACACAGTTGAATCTAATAGCAGATTACATTGAATATTTCTAAGAATAATTGATGCAGTCTGATTGGGTATGTAGAAATTGTCTTTTTCTTAGACAAATACTACCAAAATTAACATCCCCTCTTCCCTCATCACATAACTACATATCTTAGGAACATATCTTGGGAGGAAAAGGCATTCTTATTTTAAAAGCAAAGTACATGATTCTAGGGATATCAGTCGATTCTTCCCCTTTCAGGCATGAAATCCCTAGCTATCCAGTAAAGATGCTACTTTTGCTTATTGTTTAGCCACATGAATATATTAATGACAAAAACAATTTATCTAGATATGATAAAGACCTACCTTTTGCATGATGAAACCATGAGACATCTAGCCTATTTAGACAAAAGAATTGTAAAGATAAACTCTATAAGTAATGTTTTTAGTTTAATAAGCCCAGAACTGGATTGTATATTCCCCCCAAAAATGCTATTTCTTTCATTGCTTTTTTTTTTAACTCATTCAACTTTAAGAATGGGATACTGGTGATGTGAAGAGAGGTTTCTGGTGTTACTGTAAAGATCATTATCCCATTTTTCAGCTCTGCATCTCTATATCTCTCTCAATCTCTCTGTCTCTATCTTTTGTTTCTTGCCTCTGTCTCCTTCCCCTAGTCTCTCTATTCTTTTTCTCCTCCTTCTTCCTTTTCTTCCCCTACTCTTCCTTCCCCTCCTCCTTTTTCTTTAGTAATCCTGGGTTCTCGAAAGCTGTTTAAAACCTGTGATACATGTTAGCAAGATTGAAAGTATGTTGCAGTGTAAAAGCACATCACTCTTGAAGTCAGATGCAGGAATCATCTAATATCTTCTGGCTATGTGACCTTGAATCATTTGACTTATTTTGGTTTAAATTTTTCACCTGTAAAACACCTGTTATCAGATAAGCACAACCCATTGAATAGTTTACTAACTAATTCATAGATTTGAATGACCTTGGTTTCAGACAGACTCAGAAGAATTGTTCTCATTGGTGGTGGATTAGTGGAAAAGTTTAGATACACAGAATACAATAATAAATGATGGGCAATATACTGTTTGATAAAGCCAAAGACTTCAGCTTCTGGGATAAAAACTCACTATTTGACAAAAATTTCTGGGAAAAAAATAGTATGGCAGAAACAAGAAACAGACCAACATTTCATACTGTATACCAAAATAAGGTCAAAATGGGTTCATGATTTAGACCATAAACAAATTAGGATAGTGAGGGATAGTTTACCAGTTTTATATTTGGAGAAGGGAGGAATTTATGACAAATAAATAGAGACTATTATGAATTGTAAAATGGCTAAATTTGATTATATTAAATTAAAAAAGGTTTTGCAAAAGAGATCACACAAGAGGGGAAAGGACTCACATGTGGAAAAATGTTCATAGTAACTCTTTTTATGGTGGCAAGGAATTGGAAATTTAGTGAATACCTATCAATTGGGGAATGGCTGAATAAGTTTTGGGATATGAATGTCATGGAATATTATTGTTCTATAAGAAATGATGAGAAGACTGATTTCAGAAAACCTGGAAAGACTTATATGAACTGATGCTGAATGAAATGAGCAGAACCAGGAGAACATTGTACACTTTAACAAGATTATGTGATGCTCAACTATGGCAGACTTAGATCTTCTCAGCAATGCAATGATCTAAGATGATTCCAATGTGATTCAATAGACTTGGAATAGAAATTCTATCCATATCCAGACACTAAATACAGATGGAAGAATATTATTTTCACCTTTTAAAATTGTTGTTTACTTTTTCTCTTTCATGATTTTTCCCCCTTGTCCTGATTTTTCTCTTACAACATAACTGATAGGGAAATACATTCAAAATGATTGTACATATACAACCTGTATCAGATTGCTTGCTGTCTTGGAGAAAGGGGAAATAAGGAAGGAAGAGGAAAATCTGGGAATTCAAAATCTTACAAAAATGAATGTTGAGAACTATCTTTACATGTAATTTGCAAAATAAAATATTATTGATAGGGGAAAAAAAAAAAACAAAAACAAACTGTTGTCATTGACCCCTGCCCTCAGGGAAGAAAATTGGACATATCATAGGCAGAAAAACATGCTCCCTCAAGTTGACCCAGTAACATTAGGTCTATGCTCTGAGCACTCCTTTTATAAAATGCCACTCACATATTAGTTATTACTATTAATTTCTTCCTATTAGAAAGTAGGTTTCCTGAAGACAGGTAACCTTCCTTAATTCAACTAGTGAATGGGTGCTTATGAGCCTTTTTATGGAGACTGTATGTCCATAAATCACCATCTTTTTTCTAAGAATGGGAGAGTCTTAATAAGAGAAGGTTAAACAACAAATGATGAATATTTTTGGATAACACACAAGGATTCTAATAAGGTAGAGAGTGTTCAAAATCTATATGATTGGAAGAAATACCCACACTTATGATCACAAATATTTTAAAATTTGAAGAGGATATTTTATGTTGCTACCATTACCTATCAATTTCCCATGCTCATCCCAAGTAAGAGCCACAAGGAAGAAATAAAATACTAATAGCAATAATTCCTTTTGTAGCCTAATTTTTTTTAGGAAAATCAACTTTTAAAATTACTTTCACATATACACACCATGTTGTGGTTTTTTTTTTTTCTTTCTTTTTTTTTTATCATGTTAGTCTTGCAACTATTATACAGTAAGTGGGGATTATGATCTATCCATTTCAAACTTGAGGAAACTCAAGATTACTTTACTTGAACCCAGTTTTCTAATTTCCAATTTAATGTTCTATTATGCTACCCATCTTTTGAGAACCTCAGGTGACAGCATATTCCTTCTTCTACTCTTTTATAGTTGTTAGCATATTTCTTCTTCTACTCTCTTGTATTCCCTAATCACTAAATTTCTCCTAAGTGACATGATAACCCTAAGAGATAAACTATATCTGTTTTACCTGAAGAGCTTTCACATTACTGGTCAATAAAAGTGCTTCTCTTTCCTTTTATATCCAGTCTTAGAAGGGGACTATTGCTTTATTTTCAGTTTGACCTTAATCTTTCATCTTTAAATAATGGATATGCTTTGTTGTTCTGAATGGCACTAGTAGATTTTAGTAGATGTTGACATCTCTAAATGATAACTGATACTTATACAGAGCTTTGAGGTTTTCCAAGCCCTTTCTGTACATCCTCTTATTTAAGTCTTATAATAGTCCATTTTAAAGATAAGGAAACTATGGTTCTAAGGAGTTAAATTGCTTGCCCATTATTATACAACTAGTAAATTATAAAAACAGGGTTTGAACACAAGTCTGGCTGATTTTAAGTCTAGCAGCACACTCCCTATCCTGGTGTTCTACTTTAGGATATAAATATATAGGTGTTATTGCTAGATAATTGATTCAGGCCCCCAATATAAGCTCTTTGATATTAAATTAATGACAGAAACTGAAAAGGAATTCACTGCATTAGTCCATTTCATAAGAGTTTTAAGTATCTCTCAAAATAAAATCCATTGACTGTATTGTTAGAGATGTTTATCACACTTTTTTGTTAAAATTTTGGTCCCAATTTGTGATTTCATCAGTCTGGGAAATAATTAGGATGAACATTTGTTCTACTAATGAGGATTCACAATCTGCACTGCTACCCCTTTAGTCAAAAAGAATTGCCTGAGAGCTGGTCACAGGGCTAATTTACACAAAAACAAAGTTTTCCTGATTACCTGATATGGGTAGCTAGGTGGTACAGTGGATAGAGTACCAGTCCTGAAGTCAGGAACATTCAACTTCCTAAATTCAGATCCAATCCATACTTACTAACTATGTGACCTTGAGTAAGATACTTAATCCTGTTTGCTTCAGTTCCTCATCTTAAAAAAAAAAATGATCAGGACAACTAAGTGGAACAGTGGATGGAACATGGGCCCTGGAATCAAGAGCACCTGGCTCCAAATACTACCTCAGACACTTAATAGCTATGTGACCCCATTGCAAGTCATTTAACCTCAATTGCCTTAAAACACACACACACACACACACACACACACACACACACACACACACACACACACACACATATACACACACACAACTAAAACAAAACATTCCAGTATTTTTGCCAAGAAAACCTCAAAATGGAGTTACAAAGAGTCAGACACACCTGAACAACATAAACAGCTTGCTGATTCCCAGGCCATCCCTTTTATCCCATTAAGCCACATTATGATACCAAAGATTTAATGAAAAATAATATCACCAAAAGGCTGCAAAAGCTCTTCCAGGTTAGGGGATTCTACTTTCATCTTTTATAAATAGGCACAGAGTTCAGATTCAACAACCACTTTTTGATTGATTTTTCTATATTTAATGGAGATTTCTATGGTTTTTAATGGTTTTTTTTAGATGACATATATTTGTTCTCTGTGAGGCACCAAATCCTTCAAAGGGAAAACAAAACCATCTGTGAAAATAATGAAATTTCTGAGGGAGTCGGCAGATCACCAGCTCACTGAAGGAGATGGATAATCTGGCTGGGAACCTTCTCAGCCTGCAGGCCCTGGCAAGCACAATGGGGAGCTTCCTCTTTTAGCCACTCAGTCATGCATTTTAGGGACTTCTCTGTTAACATAGGCAGAAGAAAAGTGAAGTTTTCTGTCACTATCATGTTGGTAAGCACAAACTTTCTTAGTCTGTAGCCACTTGGGTGAAATGAGAAACATAAGACTTTGTACATGTCCTATCCCACCCACTCCCACTTGAAATTAGCATAAAGGCAGGATTATTTTCCTTCTGGTTCCTCAGTTGGACATGGCCTCAGGCTCCAGACCTTTTTGAAATCCTCTAGCAAAACTAGCCAGGCTTTTATTCCTCTGGGGCCTCCTTTCTGCTAAGGAACTGATAAACTAATTTCCCCTAAGGTGTTAATGAATGGTAAAGACTTAGTGTTTTGTCCCTCTAGGATAACATTTATATTTCAAAAGCTGCCTCCAATAATCTAGCCCAAAAGAATGAATGATGATGGAAATTTATGGGGCAAAGGGAGGCTGGTGGAGAAGAAGATTAGCACAGTGCCTGACATGGTGCTAAAGGCTCTCTGATTGATTGATTGATTGATCTAAGAGTAAAGCTAATCCAATGGCAAGAAAACTTGCCAATACCACCATGATGAACAAGGCAGGACAGTTTATCTGTGGGATGGGAAGGCAGCAACTGAAGCCAATAGCTTTAACAGGGACATTGGCTTCTCTCCCCAACTTAACTTGCCCATTTGCAGATCAAAAACAAAACAAACAAAAACACACACACACACACACACACACACACACAACAACAACAACAACAATAACAACAACAACAACAACAACCAGATAGATTCTAGGCTTTGGGGGCTGTTATTTTCTAAACTGTCCTTGCTATAACAGTGTTGACAGAAAAAAAAGAGTGCTATAGTTCAGTAACTTAGGTGACTTACTTTGTATGTCCAAATCTGTCTTCCTTTCTATTGTATGTCTGGCTACCTCTGGGGAGTCTTGTATCACTGCCCGAGGGCTATATTGCAACTAATGAGCTATTAAAGCATGGCATGCTGCAAAAAGCCAGCAAAGCTTTCAATTTATCTTGTTGGGCACCTGGACACTGGCCTTCATATGCTTTCCAGCCATTTCCTCAGTAGGACACTCTCATTCTGATCATTACCCTCATTTCTTTCCCTCTACCCACCATTATGACTCACAAATTTTTAGATTCTTTCCCTGTGACCCCTATGTCTAATAAGTAAGCTGCTTTCACTTGTCTAGAACCAGGGATTCTTTCCTATTTGCAGGAGCCTCCGACAGTGAATTTATGGTATTGACCAGTACATTCCAAGAGATATGTTAGCAGCCTTCAAATAGGGGTGTTAAATATTCTGGCACAAATACTACTAGGTGGAAAACTGTATACAGTGCTGACTTTGGAGTCTGGAAGAACTCAGTTCCTAGTGTGAGGTCAGACACCTACCAGTTGTGTAACTGGACAAGTCCATTAACTTCTTTCACTTTCAGTTTCCTTAGTTGTAAAATGGGTACATTTTAGAACCCACCTCATAGGGTTATTGTGAGATAGTGGGATAATCTATATAAAACATTTGGAAAATCTTCAAGCTCCATATAAATGCTTCTTGTGCCTACCTCCTCCTCCACCTTCTTCTCCTCCCCCTCCTCCTTCTGCTGTTTCTGATACAAGTAAATTCTTTTGCTTTCTCTAGTCTGTGTAAACCCACTTGATTAGGAAAGAGCAACTCAGAAGAATTTCTATAATCAAAATGCAACAGGCTACCAGAATCTTCTTTTATTTCTAAGCCCCATAATGCCATATTCTCCCTATTATGCTTACATATAGGATGAAGGTACCACAACAAATAACTTTATCCCAAACCCCTTCTATAGATGGAGTTGGCTAGAAGGCTTCAAGTTGATCTTTAAAATGGGGCTTTTTTTTTAGAATGGTGAAATTGGTACACAAACAATCCTCCTGAGAATAGATCCTAATTATTGCTCTTGACCTCAATCCTGCTCTTGTTTGGACACACTTCTACTTTTTATAATTAGAAGTTAGATCCCTGACTATGGCTCTTGTTACCTCACTTGTCAATTAACTCAGAAAATGGTTTGTTCTGTCCCACACCCTAATCTGAATTTATATCCATTAACATCAGCCTCCAATCTATCTAACCAAGTGTCCACAAATAGATCCTGTCACATTGATGGTTTAGCTTTCATACGTTGACTATGATTCTACATAACTATTATAGTTACCTGTCAGCCTAGTATGGACCAAACACCTCTCCAGCAGCTACCTTGTACATACTTATATATGTAAACAGCTCCTTGAACTTTGGTTATTTATGTCTTTATATTCTAAGTGTCTAGAACAAAACCTAGCATAGGCCACTTAATACATTAGTCAATGGATTGGCTAAGATGGAGCATCTAATAGATGTCACAAGACCCTTATCTCCCCCTCTTAGTATATTATTGGTGCTAAAAATGTAGTCTTTTTAAATTTGGATTAAGACATTGAGAACTTAAAAATTAAAATGGTATCCTTGTGAAAATTCTAATAAAATTCTTGAGAATATTTAAATGTTATCTTTAGGTCCATTATTAGGCATTCATTCCTTAGCTTGAATTAATTTATCAGATTAGTTCCCTTAGCAGGGGTCTATGAAGTATGAAATAGAAATATAGTTAGGCAAGACAGGTAAATTTTGAGTGTGGAAAACTGGAGGAGAATAGGATGAAGAGCAGGTTAGAGTTTTTTTTTGCCACATGGTACAGTGGAAAGAGACCTAGCTCTGAAGTATGGGGACCTGGAATCAAATCCTTCCTCTAATGCTGATTACCTGTGTGACCTTAGATAAGCTATATAATCTCTCTGGTCCTCAGTTTGCTCACTTTGAACTAATAGAGCAGTAGGCCTGGGAAGGGCATCATAGTGCCCTGTTTAATGTGAGAGCCAGGAAAGTTATATGATGAAGGGGCAGTGGGCTAGCTACATGAACTCAGAGAACATATTCCTAGCATGGAAAAGAAGAATTCAATGATATATGTTGTATTTACTGTTGGGGCTGGACCAGCTTGTCTTGTCTCCCAGAAACACTCACAACTCCTTGTACAGATGTTTTATCTCTGATACTAGGGAAGTTAGCTAAAGAATTTATTGCAATGTCACATCAGAAAATTCTGAGTGAAAGGATCATCTTCCCCAACTCCCACTGATATTTCTGCCTACTCTTATGACAGAATAGGTGGTAATAGAGATTTCCTAATGTGGTCACAAGCAGTTTGCTCTTTTTTTTTTTTTTGGAGTGGGGGGAGGAGCTTTTGGATCTTTAAAATAAAGGCTCGATTTAGATGCCTTGTAAAAGAATAAGCCCATAGTTGGGTTGGATTTGGGCTGTTGTGCATAAAGCTCAAAGGTGGGAGGGAGGGGGAGTAAGAACATTTTGTGAGAATCAGTGTTGAATAACCTGGAGCCCAGAACTGTGGAGTGGTGATAAAAGTAATTTAGACACTAAGAAGCATTAAAGTCTCTGTTGGACATTACATTGAACAACTATTCTTGGGTGAGGAATTTGGGAATAAATGAATTATCCTGTATAGATAAATGTTCTTACTTCACAAATGCATTGGACCAAATCTGATTGATGATCCATAACTGCTAGGATCAAATCTTCACTCTCCATGCCTCCCTCCTCTTGGTCTTCATCCAAGAAGTTTATCCCCAGCAAGAGGTTGTTGGGACTTTCTCTTCATTACCTTGTATGGGGTTTTCTTTGTAAAGATACTGGACTGGGTAACCCTTTCCTTCTCCAGTGGCCTAAGATAAACAGAGCTTAAGTGTCTTTCTCAGAGTCACACAACTGGGGGAAGCTGAGGCTACATTTGAATTAGGTCTTGCTGACTTCAGGCCTAGCACTCAGTTCACTGAGCCACTGGGCAACTTAACAAGCCATATAGGAGAAAGAAACAAATAAAAACCTAGTGGAGAGCAGCTAGGCACAGTGCAAAGAATGCCACACAGATCCAAATTCAAATTCAAACCCTTCTACTTGTCTTCTACTTGGGCAAGTCAGTTTACCTCTCTGTTCCTTTGTTTCTTCATTTATAAAAGAAAGTGATGGAGTGAGAGGCCCTGGCTTCTCAGATGTCTTCAGTGCTAAACCTGTGAATTCTATGGTTTAAAAATGGTATCAAAGCATCAGAGGAGGGAAAATGCTAGGACTTAAAAGGATTGAAGGGAACTTCAGGACAGCTAGTCCATACCTTTAATGTACAAATAAAGAAACTTAAGGTAATTGATGTGCTCAAGGTCATACAGATATTAAACATCTTAGATGACTGATTTGGAATTTGAATTTATTTCCTTTGATTCCAGAATCCACTATAGCATTCTGCCTTCCAGGAAGTTGATGGATCCAAAATGTTTCATTCTTTTTCTCTGTCTCTCATTCTCCCCCTTCTCTCTGTTTTTCTCTCTTTGTGTGTCTCTGTCTTTATGTCTCTCTGTTTCTGTATCTTTCTCTCTCTGTTTCTCTGTCCCTGTTTCATCTCTCTCCCTCTGTCTGTCCTACTCTCTACATTTCTGTGTCTCTATGCCTGTCTCAGTCTTTTTTGTGTTTGTCTCTCTGCCTCTCTCTGTCCCTTTCTCCATATCAATGTCTTTCTGTCTCTCTGTCTCTATGACTGTTTCTGTCTCTGTCTCTCTGTGTCTCTGTCTCTGTCTGTCTCTGTGTCTATGTCTCTCTCTCTCTTTCTCTCTTGTTTGTTTGCTCTCTCATTCCCTCCCTCTTCCCTCTCTGTCTTTGTTGAATTATTCACTCTGACCTTCCTTGTATACCTATGGGAAAATAATTTGCTATCAAGAAGAATGGCTTGTAAGGTTTCTTTCTTTCTTTCTTTTTTTTTTTTTTTAACTTCAGATAGCCAAGTCATTTGCCTTAAAAGCACTTGTAAGAGAACATAGACATTCGGTGTGCTATGTCCACTGTGTTTTATTATGCCTAAATCTTTTCCCAGTGATGGACTTTGTACATGCTTCTAATGCCTGATGGTGTAATTTCTAAGTGGGAAGTGTTTGAGATTCCCAGCAGTGAAAACTGTATGAAAGTTCTAGCACAGTAGAGGAATGAAAATAGTTTTCCAGCAGCCTGGATCCCTGAGTTTTCTCTTCAGCTCCAACTGCCACTTGCTATGTGCCTCTTTGTTACTGTGTCTCTCTTTCACCAACAATAAAATGGGGATAAAACATCTGCTTCCCATCTATCTTCCAATCCACAATGATCAAAGAGATGGAGAATCACATTGACTGAGTGAACAAACTGCTCAGGTGCTAGCTGGACAGTCTAGGAGGGCATTGCCTCTTTTAAATATTGCTTCATAGCATTTGGTTATTGTTTCAAATTTTCCCCATCTTTTCTTGGGCAATTTCTGTTCTTTTTTCTTAGATACTTTCCATGAGACAGAAATGAGATGGAAGGGAGATGAGATGAGGGGTGGGAGTGGGGAAAATGTCACAATTATTTGGTTCCTAATACCTTGGGGACTCTTCAATACTTTTTGAGCTTCTAATCTCAATTTACTTAAGAATAGTGATTTACCTGAAAGTGCATAGAAATCAGTGATAAAGTTAATTATAATCTGTCTTTTTGTATCTTTTTTTTTTCTTTTCTGTTAAACAGTTCTTCCATGCTTACAGTGAGACATTGTTTTATGTGAAGTGGTGCAGATATTTTAGACAGGGAGATGAAGATGATTGAAAGGTAGACTATTTACAATTTCCTTTTAAGTTTTAGGGTTGTGATTTGAGCATCTCAGGTAAAATGTGGCAAGGGCCAGGCAGCTCTCACAGCTCCAGGTTACTAGTAGACTGAGTAGAAAAGGTAGAAAAGAGACATTAGTAAGGGGAAAAGAGCAGGTGAGAAGCAGCTGAATGGAGATAGAGAAGTGAGGGCTGACTCACTTTCTCTCTCCACTGCAGCCACTAGCAATCAGCACTCTTTGTCTGCCCTGGCAATAGGAAAGCACTTTCCACTTAGAAAAGCATCTGCTGGCACTGTGGAGGCTTTTTCAAAGGGAAAAAAAAACAGTGTAGGGAGAAATTATGAGAGGAAAACATTTTCTTGATTTTCCTCTCAAAATCACTGGGAAATACATACGTAAAAATATTTAAAATACATGAGTATCTGGCTAAATCACTCCAATAAAACTCAAACCTTTACCGAAAATACCTAGAATGAAGGCAAAAGTGGCTGCTTTCAGGCAAATTACAATGGAAGCCTACTATAACATGGCATTATAACATAGCAAACTATCCCAAATCTCACTCCTTAATTCTAGCCTGATAAAGACGTTATATTTGGTTTGACTACTTCTTTTCTTTTCTTCCAGTGTAGATCCAATCTTAGTGACATATGACAAAGCATTAGAACCAAGGTCTTTAAAAACCTTTAAAAAGACCTTTAAAAGGTCTTTAAAGTTTCCTAAAGAGATATCTCTGCCTATCTCTCTTAACAGTAGGCTTAATCCTACCAATAACAAATCTCTAAATGGCTCACTTTTTAGAAGTTCATTAATTCTTTCAGACAACCTTGGAGCACCCCAGCCTTCTAGATAAACTTGGAAAGAAGGAAGGATATGTCTTTATATGAGTCTGCAAAAGAAGCTGAAATTTTAAATTTAAATTAAATTAAAATTTTAACTTTAAAATTTATACTCTAACTTTATACATTTTTTTCCTTATGCCTCAGATGTTCTTGATCACATTTGTTTTTACCTTCATTTGGATGCTGTTCCTTCAGATGTCACTTCTCTTATTAATATGTATTCTCTTTCCTACTGGCCTCTTTCACTCTGTTATCAAATAGAAGTTGACCAAAAAAGAGGCCTTTCCAGAATCCTTCAATGGATGATCTTAAATTCTCCTTTACTTTCACCTCCAAAGCCTTGTAAAAATAATAATAGTAGCTAATGTTTATTTAATGCGTACTATATGTCATACACTATACTATGTGCTTCACAATTATGATCTCATTTGATTCTCACAACAACCCTGGCAGGTAGATGAGGAAATCCATTTTACAGAGGAAAAAATTGAGGCAGAGACTAAATGATTTGTCCAAAGTAGTGTATGCTTGCTGTTTTCACTTCCAACCTAGCTTGTGATCACTCTAGACCAAAGATACTGTGGCGTAATGCATAGAACATTTGATTTGAAGTCAAAGCAAGACCTGAGTTCAAATCCTGCCTTAGATATGAGACCATAAGGAAGTCATTTAACCTCTCGCAGTCTCAATTTCCTAATAAATAAAATGGGAGTAATAATAGCACTTACTTGTGGCAAAGATCAAATATATATATATATATATATATATATATATATATATATATATATATATATATATATATATATATATCAAATATTCACAATCCTCAAATTGTCATATTAATATTAGTTCTTATTGTTAATAAATTTGATATCTTTCCCTCAGTCTTTTTTTCTGTAACATTTGACATTTTGAACACCAGCTCCATTTCTTCTTTCTTGAAACTCTCTTTTATTTTGATTTTTGTAACATAGTCTTTTTGTCATCTACTTCTCAAATCTTGATCATTTCTTTTATGACTTTATTAGAGCTTATTCTCACTCTTCCATCAATCAACAAGTCTTCATTAAGCACTTATTAGAACAGCTGGATGGACAATAAGAATGAGATGGACACAAGGGGGAGACAAGTTACAAATCTATATTTCTTGACCTGACTTTTTTCTTAAGCATCACCTTCACATTCCAGCTATCTGCTGAATGATTCTATCTGAGATGCTCTTCTAGTACCTCATCATACTCAATTAATAAAAAAATTCATTATAACAGATACATGTATATATATATACACATTAAGATGTACATACCAAAAAAGTATTATTTTATGTACATGCAATTATGAATTATATTGGAAATTATGTTTTGTCTCTATATGCATATATAGGGAGCATATGTGAGGTATTTGTATTGTATAGGGAGACATGCATATAAACATATGTATATATATATATGCATGTGTTTGTGGACATAAACATACTGTTTCTCTCATTTCTCTGTTTTCACTGATAGCATTGACATTTGTCCAATTATTCAAGCTTAAAATGTTAGTCTTTTTAAAAAATTCTTCTCACTTGATTCCTCTCATATTTCAGTGATTACATCAAATAGATTATTTCTATGCAGTGCCTGTCATTTGTATCACTTTTTCGTACTTAATATTATCATACTATTTCAGAACCTCTTAACCTCTCACATGGGGTGCTAAAATCACTTCTTAAATAGAAACCCATCCTATATGCTGATATTCTCATCTTCTGAATACATAGTTCCAATATTATTCCTCTGTTTGAAAATCCTCAGTGCTTCCCAATTGCCTGCCAAATAATATCCATATTACTAACTATGTCTTTGAAGACTTGGCCCTAACTCATCACTTTAAGGTTTTTTTTTTTTTTTATCACTATTTCCCTGTCTATGACATTAAGTTAACAAAACCTGGACAATTTGAATATCCTGAACTTCACTTTTTTCACACTCCCATGGTTTTGTTCATACTATTTCTGTGCCAGAAATGCATTTTCTCCATGTTTCTGCATTTGAAAATTCTACCTCTCAAGGCTCAGTTCTCACATGACTTCCATCATTCAGAAGTTATCTCCGCTTTCTCAGAAATAGTTTAGCAAATTGTTTAGCACTCTTGTAAGAACTTATCTCATGTCACCCTGCACTAAAATTATTTGTATTATATCTCCTTCTAGAGGGTCAGGGGAGATACTATCACGCCACAATAGACAGTACATTTTTGGTGGCCAAGAAATGAGTTTTGAACAAAAGAGTTTCATTCAATTTCTTCTCATATTGGTAAGATTTTGTTGAATATTGGCTATTTATTTTCCTTTAAAATTAGGACTCCTAGTTAAAATATAAAAGAAAAGCTGATTATAGAATGTGCATGTTTGAAACTGTGGCACCTTGAAATAAAAACTCATATAATATATGTATTTAAGCTTGTACTATAAATCATGCTCTGTACATTAAAATAGCCTCTCTAATTAATTTCAGGTGTTTAAAACCACATTATAGAAAGTGATCATGGTGTTGAACAAGTGAGTATAATTTAGCCATCTGCACTTTTTCTTCTCAGTTATAAACCCAGCATTCTGAAATAAGATTGATTTAAATTTGCAGAGACAGCATTCAGATAAAGAACAAAGCCAGAGATTTTAGAAACATGAAAATTCCCTGTTACTCCCGCCAATTTTTTTGGTGAATGCGTGTGTATGTGTGTGTGTGTGTGTGTGTGTGTGTGTGTGTGTGTGTGTGTGTTTTCTTTGTCCTGTTTCCTTCTATTATGCTTTCTTTCCTCTTCCCCCGCCCAAAATAAGAAGTGAATGTGAATTTTCTCAGTGTCTTTTCCATCTTAAGTGTTTTTGGCTTCTAATCTTCCTTTGAGTTTGCTCTGAATTTCCCTCCCGAGATTGGAAGCATAATTTATTTTTGAGTTATGTGAGTATTGTGGTCAGGGTCATGGAGAATATGGGCTGAGTAGGTGTGATCAATAGATTCTTGTGTTACATTGCAACTAGTTTTTTTTTCCTTTTTGTGTTATGTGTATGTGTGTATTATACATTTAAAAATATATGTAACATTTTTATAACAAAATACACACATATACACAAACACTTAAGGGGAACATTTAAGGCAGCTAAGTAGTGCAGTGGATAGATTTCTGGGTCTAGTCAAGAAGACTCATATTCAAGGGCAGCTAGAATACCAACCCTGAAGTCAGGAGAACCTGAGTTCAAATCTGGCCTTAGACACTTAACATTTCC
Organism: Sminthopsis crassicaudata; assembly: GCF_048593235.1. Classification (NCBI taxonomy): domain Eukaryota; kingdom Metazoa; phylum Chordata; class Mammalia; order Dasyuromorphia; family Dasyuridae; genus Sminthopsis; species Sminthopsis crassicaudata. The sequence continues at coordinate 164,891,190 of NC_133621.1, forward strand.
TAGCTGTGTGATTCTGGGCAAGTTACTTAATCCCAATTGCCACAGCCAAATAAACAAATAAATAAATAAATAAGAAGATTCATAGTCCTGAATTCAAATGTGACCTTGATGATGGGTAAGTCATTTGACCCTGTTTGTCTCAATTTCCTCATCTGTAATGGAAGAAAATGATAAACTACTCCAGTATTTTTGCTAAGAAACCCTCAAATGGGGTCACTGAGAATTGGACATGACTAAAACGACCCACCAACAACAAATACTCTGCAGAAAAAAAAATCCCCAATGATTTGATTATAGATGTACACGGTAAGCAAATCTTCAAGTTGGTAGCTGGATAGAGTGAAGTGGGTGTGTCCTTTGTTCAAAGTCACTTGGGCAGCAATTGGTTATTGCCTCAGTAACTTATCATTGATCAAGAGAGAGAGATAAGTCTAAGTTCTCTTAGGGAAAGATGAAGGATCAATGGCAATGCTCTCCCTTGAGTACAGTGTTATACCAAGCCCATATTCTTTGCATGCCTATGCTTATTACATGCATTAAACATACACAATTTCACTGAAGGAAAGTTCAGTCTTTGAGTGATCCTCAAGACTGCTCTAAATATGAGGACTCCAGGTCTGAACAGCGACATATCATAGCTCATTAATTCACCAGAGTTGATGCATCATTCTTGGTGCTGCATCTTACATAAAAATTACAAGAAATTTTAATTATGAAAAAATACATCTTTCCCTTCTGCCCCCATTTTAAACTTGTGTTTTTCACGTGCACAATTAGGTTTCCAAATGTGTGAGCAAAAGTACTGTTTGGGTAACAGCTTGTGGAGAGAACTCCATGTTTCCACGGTACATACTTGAAGAAGATTAATGAGTTCCACTATCATGCCAAGTCAATCTGTTCTTCCCTGTCAGTCAACTCCCACACAATGAGCATCTCTGTCTCCTTGATATGTTTTCAAACAGATGTGGTGCTTAAAGTTTAATTAAATCACTGCAACAAATGATGTTAAATACTTTCCGTATGTGTGACTAAGCAGTTTTTATGGTAGAAGCAATTGGACTTTCTTAGTGAGTGGAGGATTCTGCACCCATACATTTTCAAAATCTAGTAGAGCGGAGATGTGTAGTACTAAGCAAGACTACTCACCACCTAAAACAATTTGGCTTTGCTATTTACATTATCCATATCTCCAGAAATTGAATGAATTCAGAACATTCCAAACTTTTTTTTTTTTTTTTGCTGAAGAATAAAAGCTGATAGTTATAGAATCAGTAAAGTTCATACAGCCCTTTGCCTATTTAATTTGATTCTTACAGTCAACTAATGAGATAAGTATTGCAGAGATTATTATCTGTATCCTATGTATGATCTTGCTGAACTAAGAGAGGTTAAGGAGTGTCACATTGCTAGTAAATGTAATGGAATAAGATTTGTGTTTTTTAAAATATATTTTTATTCTTAAGACATATAAATGAAATAATTTCAAAATATAGAATGGAAAAATATTGCATTAAACTTACAGATTCTTATTAGATAGTGTTTGATTTTCTTTTAAAGTATATAATAAGCTCAACTTATGGCTTTCAAAGATATATTGCTCATTTGTGTTTCTGTTTGGACTTCTTTCAGATCTCTTCTCTGACATTAAAAAAATAATACCTTATGACCTCATTTTTTTTTCTCTTTGTTACCTTGTTTCTATTTTTGTTCTTTAAAACTCCCCTTTAATGCCTCATTGACCAAAAGGAAAAAAGAAAGATGGACCCTTGTAATAAATAGTTAGGCAACACAAAAATAGCTGTGTCTGAAAATGTGTGTTCTACATTTTGAGTTTGTCACTTATCTCTTAGTCCTGGAATTATAGCTGTCCAGTGCATTGATCAGAGTTTTTAAATATTTAAAAGTTGTTTATATCTACAATGTTATTATTGGAATACATGGTCTCCTGGTTCTGTGCATATAGGTCTTCCTAAATTTCTTTGAAAGTATCTTGCTAGAAATTGGAAACTGAGTGGATGCCCATCAGTAGGAGAATGGCTGAATAAATGATGGCATATGAATGTTATGGAATATTATTGTTCTGTAAGAAATGACCAACAGGAGGAATACAGAGAGGCTTGGAGAGACTGACATGAACTGATGCTGAGTGAAAGGAGCAGAACCAGGATATGATTATATACGGCAAGATTATATGATGATCAGTTCTGATGGACTTGGCTCTTTTCAATAGTGAGAAGATTCAGGCCAGTTCCAATGATCTTATAATGATGAGAGTCATCTCCACCCGGAGAGGGGATTGTGGGAGCTGAGTGTAGATCACAAAAAAGCATTTTCACTTCTTTTGTTGTTGTTTGCTTGAATTTTATTTTCTTTATAATTTTTTTTCCTTTTTGATCTGATTTTTCTTGAGTAGCAAGACAATTATATAAAATATATGCCTATATTGGATTTACATATATTTTACCGTGTTTACCATATGGGTTACTTGCCATCTAAGAGTGGGAGTGGGGAAAAAGGGAGAAGATTTGAACACAAGGTTTTGCAAGGGTCAATGGTGAAAAATTATCCTTGCCTATGTTTTGAAAATAAAAATAAAACTTCAATAATTTTTTTTAAAGAAAAGTATCTTGCTAGTAATTTCTTCTGGTTAAATAATATTCTATTCCATTCAGAGAATTTGTTTAACCATTGCCTAATTAGTGGCTTACTCTTTCTTTCCAGTACTTTCTACTACAGAAAGCATTATTATAGATATTTTTGTACTTAGGGGCTTTTTAAAACTTTCTTTTTGTCTCTTTGAAGTAGAGAAGAAATAAGATATGCATCCATATTTCTCCTGATACCATATATATGTATACATACATATATATACTATATGTATATATAAAAATACATTCTGATTTATTTCTAATTTATACTTACAGAATTTTATTCAAGTAAATGTCTCACAACATTTTATCATCCCCTTCAAAATTGTCTGCTTCCTTAGAAAGACCTAATGAGTGTTAGTAAAATAGAGCAGGGCTTACTAAGTAGAAGTAGGTAGAAGCAAAAAAAAAATCCTCCTGAAAAGCCTAGATCTATTAGGAATCTCTTGTTAACTCATTTGGTTCTTTAGAAATTGGTTAGAACAATAAATGGCTATAACAAATCACAGGAAGGATGTGTGATCATCAGCATGGTAACTTCTAACACCAACACCAATTATCATTCAATTAATCAGCAAGCATCAATTAAATACCTAGTGTGTTAGATTAAAATCCATATCTGATTTAGTAGATAAATTCTAGGAAACTGCTGGAAGTACATAGATATTAAATGATTTGTATAGGTAATACGGCTAAATACATGTCAGAGAATGGTTTTGGATTCAGGTCTTCTTGGCTTTAAGCCTACCATTCTAACCACTATGTTATGAAGACTTCTATTATAATATTTCCCACCAAAATAATATCTATAATAAATCTTATTATCCGAAGTAGATGTGCAGAATTATTATCATATATTGCAGTCACAAGTTTTATATACTACCAGAGCTTAGAGAATCATGGAGAATTAGTCATTGATGCATATATGCAGAAAGTTTCTAGATGATTGAGGGGTAGGGGTTGGGGAGGCAACTGCAATATTACTTTCATTGACATATTTGAAAGAATAGTATAAAAAAGTTCTTCTAAATAGCATTACATGAGAATCTTTCTGAAATCTAAGAATGAGGTACTATTGTAACAGTGGAATTAGATTGGAGTTACTGTATATGAAGGCAGATGACCTGGTCAAGATTCAGCCTGGCCACTTGTTGACATTAGGCACTGGAGCAAATCAGAAATCTGACTCTTTTAGCACATCATTTCTATAAACCTTGGCGGCAGAGTCAGAAAGAATGATTAATTTTGAATCAGATGTCTTATATTTGAATCTCACTTCTGCCACTTATTGATTATTTGTGTCCCCCTAAGGTCTCACTTATAAAAAAGAGCAGGTTGGATTAAATGCATTTCAAGGGACTTTCTAGTTTTTTATTTTGTAATCTTTTCATTCTCAATGTCTCAACAAAAGTTTATTAACTTGGTACCAGCCACTTTATAAGAGCTGTAGAAAAACAATGGAATTGGTGACTATATTAACAATTGGGGAAAAAAAAGAGATTAGGTCTTATACGTCTTTCCCATGGTTTCTCAGGGAACTATGTGAAGGATTGATAAGTGTAGAATTTTCTGACTTAGTAAATTAAGTCTTAGAAAGTTAGTTGAGGTTTTACAGCTTGCTCAAGAGCATACAATGGTAAGATTTGAACTTTAGGCTACCTGACTCTAAGCCTGGCACTATAAACTATTAAATTACTACTCCCTGTATGGATGGGGAATGAATTGGACCTGTGATTTTATTAGTATCAGGAAGTCCCAGGTGAGGATACTCTTATCACCACAGTTTGTAACCTTCTTTGTAGATTATGGTCTTAAGAAGTTGCCTAGATACCAAAAGGTTAAAGGACTTACCAGCTAGTAGGTATTAGAAATGGCTTTTGAACCAGTTTCCCTAAATGTGAAGATGGTTTTTTTTTTTTTTTTATCCATTGTGCCACATTACATCTCACACATCTCCTCCAAGGGAAAAGAGGAATTATTGATTTCATTTACCTTTGCTCTTTGTGCAGGATGGGATATGAAGGAGGGACAGAGGACATGATCATAAAAATAAATAACCCCCAAATGTGGATAGTAAATGTTTCACTTGTCTACGAGGCTGCTTTAAAAGACCATGACAGCTATATAACATTTTATGAACTCAACTCTGATGCTGTTAAATTCTCAGTTCCTCCCTCATTCTTCTTTTTTTCTGTCTTTCTCTCTGTGTCTTTCTGTCTCTGTGTCTTTGTGTCTGTCTTTCTGTTTTTCTTTGGTTCTCTCTGTCTCTGTCTCTCATCAGCTCCATTGCATATGCTTCTCTGAACTGAAGCGGGATAGAAATAAATTACATGTCTACTAAAAGACTGTTATCCAGTGGAGTTAGAATCTGTCCAGTAAAGTGATATGAACCAAATTTGCTGTAATGCTAATTTACATCTCCATTAATGAGAATGCAAGTTTAAATCATAAAAGGGGAAGTACTATTGTGCATCTGGCTTATTTCTGTCCCACTCAGGATGATAAGACACTCTCCAGACAATTGTAATTATGGGTAATTTGTAAAAAAAAAAAATAAGAGCTGCTTTTTATTAGAAGCAATAAAAACCAATTCTTCATTCAATTATCATTCCTGGTTGTGACATGATAGATATCCCTGGGTAAGTAAAATAGCAGGAGGGTGAATTAACAGTTTTGGGGAGTATCAGAACTTCCATTTAAATAACTTCCCCTCAAAAAAATACTCAAAGCTTCCACCACATTCAAAATATAACATTTACGAATTATAACTGAATTACATATGCTCCCATTGTATCCTTTTGGTGACAAAGTCAAAATATAAATATTGTCTTACATAGCACAGAAATGTTCTCTGAGAGCAAAGGGCCACAGTAAAATTCATAGCTAAGTCAATAAGTTGTAAATTTATTAGGGTAAAAATGTTCTGGGAACTCATTAATAGCAACATAGGACTGGGCCTAGTGGAAAAATTATGAAGCTATGTCCACTTTATGAGAATATTTGGCCTGCATTCCACAGTTATCACCAAGGCCAACTTCTCTCTAATTTCTATAAAAGGTAGGGGATTGATCTCCCTAGTCTAATAGCTCCATTTTACTGTATCTGTATTCAAGGTGACTTTAAATAAATAGCATTATTTAAATAAATTCAAATGAATTAATTAAATATTTGTATTAAAGTTGATTCTTTAAAAGGAGAAGGAATATATATTCTATATTGCCTATGCTTTTGTGCACATGATCAAGGATGGACATTGGACATCATTTTAAAGCAGTTTCCTTTCCCCCTTTTTTAAGACTGCCATTTGGCCGTTTTGATACTTTTCCCCTGTATTTTGTGGTATCACTCTTACCAACCAGTCACCATTTCAACTATTTCAAGGCTATTTGCATTTTCATAAAATAAAAAGACTCATTGTAGAATTTCAGACATCATGGAAAGGGAGGCATATAAGATTACAAGTGCCTCCCTACCCAGATAGGATACATAGGATAATGTGATACAACTTAGTAAACATAAAGGGCACTGAATTCGAAGTCAAGGGAACTCCATCACTTGTTAACCAAATGATAGGAGACAACACACTTATTCTGAACTTTTCCCCATCTTTGAAATTGTGATAACATATATCTTGCCTTCATCACAAGGTGGTTGCATGTTAAAATGCTTTGCAAATTATAAAGCACTATATGGCTATCCTTGCATTATTGGAAATTATCTTCTGGTGTCCTTGACATCCCATCCTCCATTCTTGGACACATAAATATTCAAAAAACAGGAATGAAAAAACCTCAATTGAGTTTCATGTTTTACTTAAGCAATCATGAAGTTGCCCAGGATAATAAAATCAATTCCATACATCTTTGAATATTATTTTACACAGGTAAGTTCACATCTAGGAAATGCCAATCATAGACGGTAGTATGATTTGTATAGAGAAATCTGACCTCACAGTCATCAAGGTCAGTGTTCGAGGTCTACTTCTTATATATACTTATTGTCTAATCTTAATTGTCATTTAAATTTAGGTGCTCTAAACAACTCTTTAAAACTATAAATTATTGAGGGGTCACTGATCTATATTGATGAAAAAAGCATTTCCTCATTGAGAGTTTACTACACAAATTAAAGTATAGGACTGGGCAAAAACATTTAATTAAGACTTAGTTATCTTCAGCTATAAAAAAGTAGTTTACTGATATGAATAGATAGGAACTAGTGGAAGGAAAATGTTGTTTATTGGGTTTGATTCAGTGAGTTATCTATAGGGAGCATTGCCCAACACCTCATAATCCTGTTAATTATTTCTTATTTATCCCTCATGTATTGTATATATTTGTATTGTACATGTTTGCTTACTATCCCCCTCCACTCTCAATTTATACTAGAATGTAAACTTTTTGAAGGTAGGCTCATCTTTTGCCTCTTTATTTCTCCACTGCTGAGCACAGTACCTAGCATATAATAGATGCTTAATAAATGTTTATTAATTGATCAATTAATTATTTTCATTTTAGATTTGGGTATATGCAAAGTAATATACCAAGAAGTTCTTTAAATATTGATTAAGGCATAATGTTGACTTTGCTCAATGCGATCTGTGAAGAATTATGCTCTGGTTTGAGGATGGATTGTCCTCCACTTTAAATTAATTTCTTGCTTCTTTGCTCAGTAGCAGAATGCATGGATGCTCAGATGGCTATGTGTATGGTGATGACCAACTGACATTCTTTGCAAAGATTTATTCCATCAGAAACCTGAGATGTATTTGAAAATCATACTTTTCATATGTATTGCTTGCTTTCTGTTGTAAAACATTTTATTAAAGGTTGCTAAATTTTCCTATTGGTTTTTTGTGACCTCAAGCCACATTGAAAGATTAGGGGGAGGGAAAATGATAAGAAAGAATCTTTCAAGAAAATTTTTGCTCTCCAAATTACAGTGACTTTTGATGAGGGACATTGTTATCAAAGATATCAGACTATTATATCTGCTGTGATAATCAGCTTTGAGGTGAGAGTGGAAGAAAAGAATGACATGGAAGGAGCAAGAGGTAAGCTAATAGACTTTTGGGGAAATGAAGAAGAAAAGAACAAAGTATCTTCAAGAAAAACAAGGTGTAATCACAGAAATATGGAAATAAGCACAAGGGCAGTGGTGATTATCATGAAAGAAAACACTTGCTTAATACTCACTTTTTTCCCCAATCTCATCAGGTGTTAAAAAGCAAGGTGATAAAGAAGACATTGCCCTTGACCTCAAGCAGCATCTGATCTATACAGGCGTTTATCCTTATTAGACTCACCAGGTACATTCACAATGAGGAAATTACCTCAATCATTTACTAACTGAAAAGAGTATAATCTTAATTGAATTCAAGTCTCTTATGCATTCATGAAAGTCATTAGCAAGGGAAATTTCACTTCCAAAGGCTAACTGTTCCCTCAATTCTTATTTCTTAAAGTGAGAGCTAAATCTTTTTTGATGTTATTTAGATTCATCGAAATACTTTAAACAGGAGTGCTCTGCTAAATGTTTTAAAAACAAGCTCTGAAAAAAAGAATATAGAGAACACACTTAATTTTAATTTGCTTCATAGACATTTCTCCATCACTTCCTTTTGAAATAAAAAAAATAATGCCTTTATTTGAAGTGGTTACTGAATTTTTGAGATTTAAATGCCCATACTGAATATTTAACAATTGGCAGGTTCTGGTTAGAGCTGGCTCCAGCACAACTCAGCAATGAGGATTTCAAAGCCTGTAGCCTTCCACATATACACAATTAACCTTTATGTCTCTAATTACCTTGATTTACATATTGATACAGTTCCCAGAACTCAAGATCTATACCAGAAAGAGAAGTGGATTTGGATTAAGAGGATGGCTTTTCTTTTACACTCTTTTACTACCATTGTGATCTGGGCAATTCATTTAATTTCTATGACCTTCAAATTTCCTAATTGTAAAGTAAGAGGATAACATTAGGTATTCTAATCCTATATATTTTTTCCTCCCTTTCTCCCTTCTCTCTCTCTCTGTCTCTCTGTCTCTGTCTCTGTCTCTGTCTCTGTCTCTGTCTCTGTCTCTGTCTCTCTCTGTCTCTCTCTCTCTCTGTCTCTGTCTCTGTCTCTCTCTCTCTCTCTCTCTCTCTCTCTCTCTCTCTCTCTCTCTCTCTCTCTCTCTGTCTCTCTCAAGTTTATATTATTTTCTCTAGAAGGGAATATACAAAAATACATACATATACCCGTATATCTTTCTAAAATGTATAAAAACCTCATCGTTATTAAAATAACATTTTTTATATTGTTGACTTTTAGGCAAGAACTGTGGTCATGTGATCCATGATGCCTAGATTTTTTTTTTCTAGATGACTTAATAGCTAGTTATTTCTATTTTGTAATTGTAGTGTATACCATTCTTTCCAAAGAACTGTATCTTAGCAGTTACTTTCTCTACACATGGTTATTATTTTTGGTCTTTAAATACTCAGTCTGTGCAGAATAATGCATTGGGCAATGTTCCCTTTAAGCTACACATGGTCTTAAATATCTCTGTGTACAACTTCTATTTGTCCATGCACAATAGAAACTAAACCTGCTTTGATCATTTACACATAATAGTTTGTCTACTGAGATTAGGGGTTGTAATAATGAGGCTCACTGAAAGCCTTCCATTGCAAGTTCTAAATAATAATAGGGAGGGTTTTAGAACATTCATTATTTCAGAGCACCAATCAAATTAAGGCACAAGACCTTCTACTTAAGCAAGTGGGAATTACTGTTAGCTCCTTAACTATCTTTTAAGGCAGCCCTTCCAACTTCCTTATTGATAAGCTTTTAGTGACCATTTCACAGAAAAATAATAAGTCCACAGTTAAACTAGGGGCAAATACTTTAGCTCTGACACCAGGGTAGGGAATTTGGTTGTTGCTGTAAAAATCAAGGGAAATCTCATTTGGGCTGGCTATGTGCAAAAAAAAAAAAGTGGTAGAATTATATAATTTCACCAATGATACTAAGGTCCTATTGACAACTGCTCTCATTTTTCAGTACCAAGTTGCGATAGCATACCTAGACTCTAACCATATTTTCTTGTTCATGATGATCCACTTTTAACTTACAAAAAATAGAGGAACCATTGATAATGGATACTCAAAATTACATAGAAATCCCAAAGACTAAAAGATACAGATTCCTACCTTTTTTTGTGTGTGCTTTGGATGCTACCCACAATCACAGAGTGAGATGAAAAATATAAACTAGATTAACCCCTTTTACATTACAAAAGAGATAACAGGGCATTGAAAGTTTAAGTAACTTGCTGTCACACATAAAATTATTAGAAAAAACCAGGGCTGATCCTAGGATTTCGCCTCTTTAATTTCCCCCTTATTCTGTGATTTTTTAGATTCTATTTTATTATTTGCTCTTCCTTCATTGAGTGAATAAGGTGTTAGGAATCCTCCCCCATTGTATTCTTATTCTAAAAGAACAATTTCTTGGTGTTCTGTAATTATAATGTCAAGGAGGATATAAAATACAGAGTTCAAATATAAAAATGGATAACCTATCTATGATGAGCTTTTCTCATTTGGAGATAGCATGATATTAATTACAAGAAAATTATTATTACAATGTAAAGGTCCCTAAATGAAATCCTTAATTATTAAAAATAAAATTAAAAAAAAGATTGTCCTAATAGTTCATATAAGAAAATAAAAATAGTTGGATAAAGAGTGCCATAGACATAAAATGCCTAGACTGATCCATCTAGAAAGAAAGATAGTTTGATTATATAGTGAGGAGGAGGGGTAGCCAATGGGGAGCTTTCTATTGTTATCAACATAGTTTTAAGAAGGGAGAAAATGCTTAGCAAATTGGGTAGATCTTTTGCAGAAGACTTAAGGAAGAAGATAGGGAAGAGTCATATAAAATAGAATTTTAGGTATCAATTGTCATTTTCACTTTGATACATTACTCAAATTAGTGAAATTAAAGCTGCACTGATTACTCTATTTTAAAAAGCAGTAACTCTTTGAGTCTCATTTTGACCTCACCCTATTGCAATTACATTTCTCAAATTGTTATAAACATTTATAGATGGAAAGATTTGTCACCAATATAGAATGAGTTTATTCAGAACAAATCAGTCCAAATTAACTTTGTTACAATGGAAAGAACACACAGCATGCAGTTATAAGACAGATTCTATTGCGCATTAGGGACTTGAGCAAGTCTTTTAGTCTTTCAAAGCATCAAAAGTTTTAACTGTAAAATTAGAATAATAATACTCAGTCTACCACCTTTCAAGAATCAAATTCAATGTTTGTAAAGTACTTTGTCCGAGGAGAAGGCAAGATATTTGTTATTATGATTAAAAAAAAAACAACATAATGTAAAGGTTGGATTGCCCACAGTGTAAACAGGAAGTAAACAAGCAATTAAGCTTGAGACCCCCAGAAGTGATTTCTGTGAGTAAATATACACAACCTTGTGGGCAGGAACTCTAGGCCACATTGAGATCGCATCATTAATGGGAAGCGTCTCCTTCTCTGATTGGCTGTGTGTGTGTGACCTCATAGATCCTATTTAAGCTGTGGGATGAGGAAGAAGACTCTCTTTGTCCTGATGTTCATTTGGGAGTCAGCAGGAGGTTAGCTAGGATCAGGCTGTGAACACAGGAATAAGATCTTGAGCTTGCACATGGCTCTTCTTTAGTGCTCTACTGTGTATTTAAGCCATCATTCCTGCAAAATGGTGGCCAGAGAACTCTGAAGACCTCAGACAGATGTAAGCTTGGTAAAATTGATTTTAAGCACTGCAAAAGACAGTGACTAGAGATTTCTCTGAGGGCCTGGGAATTAGGAGAGACTGGCAAAAGTAAATGTACAGTGGAACAAGGGTATTCACAAATGTAGTGAATGTCTAGAGTTAACATTCACAACATAGAGTACCTGAAATTTAGCAAAGAATTTAACAGAATTTCTTACAAAATGGTCAGAAAGGAAAGATGTTCCACTATGAAGATTATGCTTGGTTTCTAGTAGCATGCTATGGAGCGCTATTCTTTATTGGATTATGGAATTATAGAAAGGGAGAGAGATCTCAGAGAACGTCTTAACCAAATCATACCTGTATGTTTTTCCCAAGTGCACATGGGAAGGAAGTGTCAGAGATGAGATTCAAACCCAAGTTTTTAGCTTCAGAGTTAATACTTTTTCTACTTTTTATTAATGATTTTCATGAAGAAATAACAATGAAAGATATTTATGTATTCATGAGACAAAAAAAACTTGACTAAATAGCTACTCTATTAGATGAGAGAATTTGTGTGTTCATTACATAAACATTTATTAAATGTGTAATCAGTTAGTAAACATTTATTAAAACACTTGCTATGTGTCAAGTATTACATGTCACGTATGCAATAAGAAATGTATACAAGACACTAGGAGCTAGAGACATAAAACTATTTATGACAGACAATGTTGTTAAGTCATTATCTATTATGGGGAAAAAATGTGACCAGTTAAATATGATGAATTAGAGATTGAAACAAATGCAGAAAAATCTGGACAACATATTATAAGAACTTTAAGCAAAAGGAAATCATACAGACCCAAGAATTTTCAACTCTAATTCTTCATAATTCTGATTGGATATGAGATAGCAGAAAGGGCATTGAAATTGAGGAGTTTGAATCTTAGCTTTGATACTTGCTTAATATATGACTTGGAAAACTATCAAATTTTCTGATGTCAATCTTGTCATCAGTATAATGAAAATAACTATATTATCTTTGAGAGATACTATAGGAAAGTCTTTTGGAAACTTAATGAGGAAGCAGTATATTAAAGTATATATCTACACACATGATATCGATGTATATAAGTACATACATGTATATGCTATTTTTCTGATAGCTGGTTTGGAATATGGCTTTTTCAACTTTCAACTTGCCTTGATTTGAGATACAAATGTAATGCTTGTTGTTGATGGTGGTGGTGGTTTGTCCTTTATTTTTGGAAAGGACAGATAACATCACAAAGATATTTTGACTTGCACATAAATTGGATATGTGAAATAAGTGTCAGTTTCACTCTCACCTCCAGGGTCATAAAAATCTAGTGACAAGACTAAAGTCAAGACAACTGGCCAATGATTAGGGATGCAGCCGATGACTTTGATCTTTCCCAGTATAATGCTTATTTATGTTCCTCAGATCATGTTTTGGCTTTTTTACCTCCCTACTCTACCTCCTACCTCCAGGAAGCATATACATGCATTCTCTTACCCTTTAGTAAATAAATGAAAGGCATAATAGAAGAAACACAAAGTATCTCAATAAATAACTTGATACTGTAAAGTCAATGCACATATAAATACAAAAGTAAACAAGTCCTTCTGTCTAAGAAACTTAAATAGTACAAGACAACTTCTAGAGGGAAGTGGCAAACAGAGAATGGAGGTTAGATTTGAGACAGAAATAGTAAGTGTAGTTATCCTATTTCCAAAAGGGCAGTGGATGATCTTTTTTTTTTTTTCCTCAAGAAGCAAAAGAAGTATTGCTTTGATAACTATTTCAGGAGTAAGAGCTAGAGATCTTTTCTTAGGTTATTTTCTCAAATGCACCTTAACATTTAATCTTGTTAAACATAATTCCTCATGATTGTGAACTCTCTTGTATTCCACAATACTATGCCTTCCAAGTTCTCATATGAATTATTGTTTGTTTTTATTCTTTGTTGGCATTTCTCTTTTTTATCCAATATTATCTTTGGGATGCCTACCTTCTCCCCTTCCTGGGGTAGTTTGCCTGTATTTTCCCTTTTGTAGGTGTTTGTTTTTCACACTAGCAATCTGAATTTTCTCTCCAGACTACCGAGGTGCACTAACTGAATGTAAGTTTAAGGACAAGTCCAAAGAATGTTAGTTTTCAAATATTATGTTTTTAATTACCGCAAAGCACAGTTAGACTAGCAAAACCATAGTACTTTTATAAGAAGCAGGCAAACCTTAGGTTTGAGACAATCTTAATCAGGAAAAGGAAAACCATATTTAATACACATACACACATGTATATTAATCATACAATTCCACTGAAGGACTATGTGCCATCTGGATAAAGTCTAGTTCTCTCCTATATATATAACTTTCATAATAGCTAATAATAATAACTCTCAATTATACAGTATTTTAATTTTTACAATTTTATATATTTAATCTCCTTTGATTCTCACAACATCCCTATGAAGTAGGTTCTTTTATTATCTCTCTTTTATAGACTAGGAAATTGGGGTTGAAAGAGGTTAAGTGATTTGGTCAAGGTCACATAACTAGCCATAGTGAAATGCTTTCAATATCTCTCAAATATTTTGGTCAACATTCTAGTGCCTTAATGAGATTATACTCTGATTGTAGCTAGGTGGTACCATGGATGAATACAAAGCTGGATCTGTACTTGGGAAGATCTGAGTTTGAATACTGCCTCATTCTTACTAACTATATGACCTTTAAGCAATCCACTTAACCTTTGTTTGTTTCAAGTTCCTCAACTATAAAATGGGGATAATTAACAACAAATTTACCTCACAGGGCTGTTGTGAGGATCAAATGAGATAATATTTTTAAAGTACTTAGTACAGTACCTGGCTATATAAATGCTTATTGCCTTCTCTTTCTCTCTCCACTGAACCTCCACCCCCATCACCATTTATTTGCCTTTTCAATGCTGCCAGGTAAAATAGTGATAATGGATTGAGACATGGGATGGAGTTTAGAGTTTAGAGATACTTTAGGTCAAGTGGGTTATAAATGAGGGAAGTGAAGTACAGAAGTTAAACAAGTGCACAAAAGAACACAAATAGTAAGTAGCATAACCAATGTTAGAACCAAAGAGCTCTTCTAAATCCAGTAATCTTCCCCCTATGCCACACTGAGTTGAAATGTTATGAATTAACAATATATGTGATATTAGTCTTCTCTAAGACAGGCATAGTATCCAGGACCAGGAAGACAATAATTCTGTTTTATGCCCTCTTAAACCACAATTAGAATATTGTATTCAGTTTTAGACAACATGTATATAGGAAGGGCATTGACAAAGTAGCAGATCACCCACAGAAGGGAAACCCAGATTGTGATAAGACTTTGAAATCATGTCTTATGAGAGTAAGTGGATAGAAGTGAGTATGTTTAGCTTAGACAAAATACTGTTTGGGAAGGTTTGTGGATGTGGATGTGTGTGTGTGTGTGTGTGTGTGTGTGTGTGTGTGTGTGTGTCTGTGTCTGTGTGTATGTGTGATAAATGATAGCTCTATTCTTTTAGGAGAAGGATTAAACTTGTTTTCTGTAGCCCAAGAAGGCAGAACTGGAGCAGTGTATTTAACAAGACATATTTGCTCTTGATGTACAGAAAAACTTCCTAATAATTAGATTTATCCATTAGTAAAGCTTTGAGAGATGGGAAATGTTTTCCCTCACTAAACTTTGTCATGAAATGGCTAGAGGACCATTTGTTGGGCTTTCTGTAGTGTGGATTCTTATTTAAGTACTGCTAGGACACAATCTCTATGCAGAGATTATATGATTTTATTTCCCCTTTAAGTGTCTTCTTTTCCAAGCTAAACTCCCCCAATTCATCCAGCCTTTTTAAATATGATGCTGTTTCTAGACTCAGCTATCCTGACAACATTCTATGTATATTTTTCAGTTTGTCAATGTCCTTCTTAAAGTATGATGCTAGAATGAAACACAGTACTTCAGTGATGTAGGCTGATCTGTAAAGAATGTACTAAGATGATTGTCCCCTTTATTCTAAATGCTATATTTCTATAAATCTAGCCTAAGATTCAATTTTGGGAATTTGTCTCTTGAGTTTAACAAAACTCCTGGGATCTTTCTGCCATAGCCAAACCTCTTCATTATTATTGTTTTCCTCTTCATTATTATTGTATCATTGTTTTTTTGGAACTTAAATCTAGGTCTTTTTATTTCTCCAAATTAGATTGAATCTTTTCCTGACATCTAATGGAGTTTCTATTCCAGCCCACAGAGATATTTTAGAGACGAATTCTGTTATTTAGGGTGGTAATTATCTCTTCTAGCATTGTACCATCTAGGAATATGATTATTCTATCATTTATCTTGACGCTGGTGAACTCTGAAATTGTGTTTCCTTTAATCTGTAAAATTCTGAAATTGTGTCCCCTTTGATCTGTAAAAGAAGGGAGATTCGGGGTCTCCCAGACTCCAGAGAAGGCATATTTTCCAGACAAACCTATTCTTAAGATAAGTAGCATCATTCAATTGGAAATCTCTGGCAAATCATCCCCCATTGATCTTTTGGGTAGCCGGATCCCCATTCAGGAAACTCTAAATTCTGGAAAGAAAAAAAGAAAAAAAAACCCTTCAAAGTGATTTTCATTCAATTGGGAGACCTTGGTCTGATAATCAGCTCAAACTGCCCCTAGCCCACCAAGATCTGCTCATAAAATAGGTTTCTGTTAACTCATGTTTTTCAAATCTCCTCATTAAGAGATTTGCCCACCGAGGGTTTCTTAGTGAAAAATAAAACTTCCTTTTTTTGCCACAGACTTTGGAGTTCACACATTCTTTCACATTTGGACCTGTGGTCTCTGATCAAAGAGTCTACCCCTTCTCACACAGCATCAATCTAAGCCATTGGTAGAATTGTTGATCAAGACAAGGCCAAAGACAAAAATTGCAGCTTACCATTCCAAGGGCCTGCCTGTCTAAATTCACCATGATCCACTTATCACTACTATTTGCATTTCACCAATCAATTAGCTATGAATGCAGCTGACTATATTTACAGGACATGAACTAACACTGATTAGGAGTGAGATTAACACTTCTAAGAACAATGAAACAAAGATCTCTGGTACTAAGTTTATCAGACTCATGTTTCCATCATATACTCACTTCAAAATCATGAGAGATTTTGCCAAATCCTTTCTGAAATCAAATATATTACATATGACATTCTCTCTACAAATCTAGTGACTCTCACATAAAGAAATGAAATTAATAAGAAATTATTTTTAGTGAATCCATGCTGGCTCATAGTGTTTGTTACTTTTGTTTTCCACTTCTAATAAGCAACCTACTAAATAATCTATTTTAGATTTTTGCCGCAGAATAAGGTGAAGCTTATTTGACATCTTTCCCATTTTTCATGGTACCTTGATCTTATCTGTGATACCCTATGATGTAATTTCTCTGAACCTAGAAATCTGAAGTCATTTTAAATACTTAGTTGTTCTTTTACTAGTCCCCTCTTATCCTTGACTAAATTCCCACCATAACATATTTTTCTACCCTAGTTTGAAGATTATGTACCTCAATTGAAAAGAGTAAAAAAGAAATGAGATTGAATAGTTGTGCTCTCTCTCTGTTAGTTGTTAATATTGCTTTAAATGAATCCATAACATAATCAATGCAAAAGTATTTGTGATTTGATCAAAACACAAAATACTGTCTTTCTCTGAAGTACTCTTATTTTATTTTGTTTTTTAATGAGTTGCCTAAAGGGAAAACATCTTAATGATAATATAATGATTTATCTCTAATGGTGGAATATCAGACATTGTAAAGAGAATGGGGGAGAATAGGGACTTGATATTTCTTCTCAAGTAACATCAAGGATATGTGACTCCAGAAGACATCTTGGTAAAGGCTCTAAAGTTAGTGGTCATCCAAGGCCAGGCATAACCTCTAGTTACTATTGTGATGACTGGAGAACTAACCTTACATTGAGTTTGTTGTCATCAAGAGGCCTTACTCTATAGATGACTTCTGGGTAAAGAAAACAAGAAAGTGGCAGTTCTAAGCTGCATTCAACCTTATTTATGATTCTGGATCTTCCAGTTCTGTCATTTTCTTTCTCTTCAATCACTCTCCATCAGAGGACAAGCTAAGTTCAGATCTATGGATGTAATTTATATTTGGACCCCTGAGGACAATTAAGCCCACAATTCCTTTGCCAGGAAAATGAGAAAAGCTAGTGTTGAGTGAATTCTGAATTCCACTATGGATTCTGCAGAAACAGAACTAAAGCCAGCTGCAGTTAGTTTATCTGTGCTACAGAATTGACTGTAATTGGCTGCTACCCTCACCCACCCTCACTACACAGCAATCAGTCTGTACAGAAGTACAGAATTTTAAGATGATGAATGTTTTATTTCTTAAAATAAACAGTAGCAATTTAGAAACACATTTATGTATTTTACATTTGGCTTTTTTTAAAATAGCAGAAGTATATTGGAAACTTCCTTGGTGTCAAAATTCACATATGCTCTTATCAAAAATATCGAGATGACAAGCTAATATTGTATTCAGAGTTAAACAATAAACTTATGTGAAACTTTTGATTATGCTGTTTGCATTGGCCCAGCAAAAGCTATTCTACACTTACAGCAAGGTTATTTAGAGCTGTCAAGATGGAAAGCCTAAACATTCCAATAGCTGATAAGAGATAAAGATGCATTTTTTTACATTTCTCTCTTCAATAAATGACAAATTTCAGGGATTAAATGAAATCCATTTTTAAAAAATAAGAAGTCAGTCTGACTAAAGATTTTTACTAAAAAGGATTTATTTCATTACTCTTATTGTTATTTTCACCATTGATCATCTCTATTTTATTATTGGTGATAAGAATAGGAACTTAACATATGATTGTATGGATATAGGGATTCCTAGATAATCAACTGATACAGGTCAATATCTTCTCTACAACTATTGTTGTTGTTGTTAAAAATATTAATAATTATTCTACATAATAATAACTGCGACTTTACGCCATCTTAGCTGTCTGATTAATTGTGTCTTTTGAAGTCATCTTTTGAAGTATAGAGTGCCAAATTTGGAGTCAGAAATCGTGAATTCAAACCTGACCTCAGTCATTTAATAGTTGTGTAACCCTGAACAAGTCACTTAGTCCTGTTTGTCTCATTTTCCTCATTTGTAAAATAAGCTGGAGAAGTAGCAAACTACCCAAATATCTTTGCCAAGAAAACTCCAAATGAAGTCTCAGACAGGACTGAAACAACTGAACTATAGTGGTTTCCCTATTCAGAATGGAGATGATAAAAACTGGCTTAGTTAATTAGGCTATTCATGTAAATGTTAATTTCAGCACCACCTTAGAAAAACTTGAGGTTGTGGATTGGACTGGAGTTTGGAACCTAATTTAGACCAGTGATTTTATCTGTCTTAAGACTCCCTCCAAAAAGGGAGTTTAGCCACTTTCTGGTCTTTTCTATTCTTAGAACGTTGCCTGGAGGAACTATTTGTGAAAAGAAGAATTTGAATCCAAGTCTTTTTGAATCCAAGGCCCATCCTCTAACTCTTACTGAATATTGAATGCCTCCAAGCATTTTGTTCCTAGAATCTGAAGACCTGGGGACAATTTTCACATCTGATGTTTCCTCTCTTTATAACCTTGGACAAGCTAGTCCTCATTAGTAAGTTAAGCCAGTTGGGCTAGTTGATTTCTGTGGTTCCTTTGAATTTTCTAGAGCTATTTTCCTATGATCCTAAATTTATTTTCCCCTAATTTTTCCCTAAAGTACCAATTGTAATACAAATCATTTAATTACCAAAGAGACTAAAATTCATGATTGTTGATCTCCCAATTCTGAAAACAGAACGGACTTCTTTTTTTGTCAGATTCTCAAAGGGCATCTCTCATTTACCTAACTTAAACCTATGTTTTACCTTCAATATAATCAGTCTAATCTCTTTACTGTCCTCTAAAGATAATATACTCTTTCCCACACATGTGTCTTCACTATTATTTTGTCCTTTCTTCTCTTTTTTTACCTGACTTGTAAGATAATCTCAAATCTGTCTTTTGTGAATCCATTTTCCCCTTCCACCACTCTGTCCTGAGCTTCTATTTGGAAGTCCTATAGCACTTAAAATTGATGTTTCTGTTTTTTTTTTTTTTTTTTTAATGAATTTCTGTGTTTGTTTGTTGTTGTTGCATTGTTGATTCTTGCAAATTAATTTTCCTATTCTTATAATTTCTTATTCTTTTTCAGTCTTCCCTTTAGGACCTTAGTATTCCAAGTGCTAAACTCAGGGTAAGCATTCAATACATTCTTTTGGTTGATTATCAAAAGGAATATGTTAGCCAGTTGGAAATAGCAAAACCTAGCAAGAACAGTATATCTAACCAAAACTTTTTAAAATTCAGATTGTCCACAATAGCTAGGGACTTCATACTTGCTATTGGCGGTGACAGTCTAGGCTCATTTCTTACAACAAACTTCTCCACTCTTGCTACTCAAACCTGAGTTGCAACACCTATCAGACCTGAATCTTTGAAGTAGAGAACTTTATATTTGCATAAATTCCCTGAGGAACTAGGGATAAGATGTTCTAAAGCCCTCAGGGGCTGTGTGTGCTTGGCAAAGAATATGAATGAACCTGTCAGATTTTCAACCATCAGGAATGGATGGCTTTAGGGTGTTTAAAATGGGTGATGATATGTGGGAGGTATGCTAGCAATAGGGTAAAGCCAGACTTTGTATATATTTCTTTTTCTGTTTCTTCAGGGCCAATACATAATGTACTAGGGATTGTAGAAGAATGGAATCCAAGTACTAATTTTTCTTTTTTAATATAAAGTTTTGCAAGATGCTCTACTCTTGATGACTTCTATGGTTTATAACCCATATAGGTCTTGCTTTGGTGAATAAAGCAAATAATTCGTTTTATTAAACTCATAGAACTTTGATAAGACTTTGAAACTTTACACTAAAGAGAGGTTTCTGAGTTACTCTTTTCCCTCTGATATAATATTCTGGCTTTTTGCATAAATAAGAATGGATTCTATGAGATAAATGTACTTGCTCTTATGACCTTAGAAACTTCATGTCCTTTGAATGAAATCTTTGTAATAGGCTCAGTGTAAGTCTAATCATCTTTAAAAATTAAAAGAGGAATCTTCAGCTTGACGTATTGCTAGCAATTTTTGCACATGGAATAAATGGGAGTTAGGGCAAGGAAAAGATGAGTTTGACTCAATAAATTCAAAAAGTTTGGGTGATGGAGGAGCAGGCAGGGAGGTATGATTCAGGTACTGGGAGTTGTCTATATTATTGGCAGGGGAGAAAGTATATACTAGACCAAAGCTTCTTAAACTGTGGGATGCAACTCCAAATGTGGTCCTGTAACTGAATGGGGGTGTCATGAAAAATTTTACATAAGGAAAAGGTATCAAATATTCTGTCTAAATTTAATTCTTCATATAAAATAAAGAAGCATATCCATGTTATTAATATGCAAATTTACTTTCAGATTCAATAAAAGGTAAAATTATATGTATACCAAAATTGTTTTAAAATATATTTCTTTATGATTTATTATCAATTGATTGTATGGCTATTTTATAAATCTGTATACCTGGGGTCAAGAAAAAAAATTTTGGGAGAAAAGGGGTCATCAGTGGAAAATTTTTAAGAAGCCCTGTACTAGAATGAGTCTGCTATTGCTGCTACTCTGGGCCAGATAAAAGTGAAAGCAATTTCCACAGTATTGTTACTACCACTGAGAGTTCACTAATGTATTCTGAGACATAAATGCTAAACATTGCTGTTAAGTCTTCAGATTTACAAGCTTAGCAAAATGTTCTGATGGCCCCACCTTAGTGACTTCTTTGACTAACCCTTTTTATCTTGCATAACTGATAAAAATAGTTGATACTGTAATATAAACTCTTAAAAAACACAACTTATTTGTTGAGGAAAATATGGAGAATAATTTCTGCAATATGTCAACTCTGCATATTTCAGGTTAAGTACATGGAATTTGTTCCAATTTTGAATGTATTACTTACATTTTCAAAATGTATTGAAACAATTGACGTTCAATCTTCTGTATGAGATATCTGGTCTTTCTCTATTTGAAAATGTCTATCTTTAATCGTAGGCCCCTGG
Source organism: Sminthopsis crassicaudata (assembly GCF_048593235.1). Classification (NCBI taxonomy): domain Eukaryota; kingdom Metazoa; phylum Chordata; class Mammalia; order Dasyuromorphia; family Dasyuridae; genus Sminthopsis; species Sminthopsis crassicaudata. The sequence continues at coordinate 164,912,804 of NC_133621.1, forward strand.
GATTTTGTGATTTTGTTGAATTTAGTTGATCCCCTCAATTTTTAGATGCCACTTTGAGTCTTTTCTTTGCCTATTTCATATTCTTCCTTGTATCATAATTGCTTATGTTGCTCTCTCTTTTATCCTTCCCCCTTCTCTCACTTAGACCACAAGTTCATTGAGATCAGAGAGTCTATAGTTTTTCATTATTCTCTCTTTAATAGTTGCTACAGTGCTTGAAAAGTAACATGTATTTAAGAAATGTTTGTAGAAGGGGTGAAGCCATGATTGTAGAAAGGACATATGCTTTTTTCTGAGCTCTCCTACTACCCTCACACTAATTACAAAATTCAGCCTCTGAAATAGTACTGGACTGGCAGAATCCATGAATATTGGGAGTGAAGCAAATTACTAAAAGACGATAATTTCAAAGACTGACAGAAATCTTCTGTTTTGATTGGGTGTGAGCACGAGAGGAGGCTAGGCACAGGAAGGAAGGAAGAGCACAGAGGCTAGTGCAGGCTGAGCAGACTGGGGGTGGGAGGTGGGCGGTCTCTATGGGGTAGAGAATCTACAGGGAGGCCACGCTGCCCTGGTCACAAACCAGTAGATCAGCAGAGAAGTTATAAAACATCCAACACAAACACAAAAGGTAAGGAGTGTACCCCAAAGCACCAGAGTCTCAAGGGATCTGGACACACTCATTCAATATCAAGAATGCCTCAGCATGATCCTAGGGTAGCAGCTGCTGCTGCTTCCTGGTGTCTAATGAGGAAGCTTGAAACTTCCTTCCCCTAAAAGCAGATCCAACTTAAAAAAAAATGAGTAAAAAGGCAAAGCGAGCTCTAACTATAGATAGCTTTTATAGTAAAAGAGAAGAACAGATTTCAAACACTGAGGAGACTAAAAACAGATTATCTCCAGATGAAGCCTCAAAGGGTGATATAACCTGGTCCCCACCACACAAGGCTCTCCTAAAAGAAATTAAAAAAAAAAAAGATCTTAAAAGAGAGCTAGAAGAGAAATGGAGAATGGAAAGGAAAACTCTGCAAGAGGATTTGGAAAAGGCATATAACTTATTAAAATGTAGATTAAAAAAAGAAAACAACTTTCTGAAAAAGAGAATATGTGAAATGGAAAAGATAAAGAACTCACAGTAAAACAGAATTTGTGAATTGGAAAAAAAAATGACTCATTAAAAAAATTTGTGAAATGGAAAAAAAATTCCATAGGACAAAACAACTTTATTTTAAAATTCAATTGGACAAATATAAAAATAAGTAAAAAAAGAAAGTAAATAAAGAAAATAATTCATTAAAAATCAGAATTGGACAAATGGAAATGACTTGATGAGACATCAAGAATCAGTCAAGCAAAACCAAAAAAACCAGAAAAAAATGTTAAATCCCTACTTGGAAAAACAACAGACCTAGCAAATAGATCTAGGAGAGATAATCTAAGGATTATTAGACTCCCTGAAAATCATGATGAAAAAAATAGCCTAGACACTATTTTTCAGGAAATCATCAAAGAGAACTGCCCAGATGTCATAGAAAAGGAAGGTAAAATAGCAATTGAAAGGATTTATTGAACCATTTATTTCTGATAAAAAAAAAAAACAACAGAGTTAAACAAACAAACAAAAAAAATTGACCTCCAAATATAGGACTCAAGAGAAGCATAAAAAGGTAAAAAGAACTCTTAAGAATTGTATTTCTGTTATGGTAAATATAGAGAGTGCATGTATAATTTGATTTTTTAATATAAACAAGGGACTAAAGGTGGAAAGGAGATTTTACCAGAAAAAGGGAAAAGTGGAGGCAAAAAGGGGGAAATTAAATCTCAAGAAGAGGCAAAGGAAACCTCTTGAATCTGAGGAAAAGAAAAGAAGGGAATGAACATCATGTGAATCCTACTTTCATCAGATTTGGTTCAAAAAGAAAATATTAGACATATTTGGTTTACTTCTCTCACCTTATTGAAAAATGGGAGGGGAAAAGTGAAAAGGGAAGGGGTAGGCTAAATAGAAGGAAATACAGAAATAATAGGGTCACACAGCTAGGAAGTGTTAAGTGTCTGAGACCAGATTTGAACTCTGGTCTTCCTGAATTCAGGGCTGGTGCTCTATCCACTGCACCACCTAGCTGCACCGCTGGAGCAGAATCTATTATGCTTCAGGTGAAATAAAATAAGCTGGAGTAGTCATCCTGATCTCAGATCAAGCAAAAGCAAAAATTGATCTAATTAAAAGAGATAAGGAAGGAAACTATATCTTGCTAAAGGATAGCATAGATAATGAAACAATATGAATACTAAAAATATATGCACCAAGTGGTATAGCATTTAAATTCCTAAAGGAGAAGTTAAGAGAGCTGCAAGAAGAAATAGATAGCAAAACTATAATAGTGGGAGATCTCAACCTTGCAGTGTCAGAACTACATAAATCAAACCACAAAACAAATAACAAAGAGGTAAATAAAATTTTAGAAAAGTTAAGTGTGATAGATCTTTGCAGAAAAGTGAATGGAGATAGAAAGGAGTACATTTTCTTCTTGACAATTCACAGAACCTATACAAAACCTGACCATATATTAGGACACAAAGACCTTAAAATCAAATGCAGAAAGGCAGAAATAGTAAATGCATTCTTTTCATACTACAATGCAGTAAAAACTATATTAATAAAAAGCCAGGGGAAAATAGACCAAAAAGTAATGGGAAACTAAATAATCTCATCCTAAAGAATGAATGGGTGAAACAGCAAATCATGGACACAATTAATAATTTCATCCAAGAAAATGACAATAATGAGACAACATACACAAAATTTGTGGGATGCAGTCAAAGCAGTAATAAGGAGACATTTTATATCCCTAGAGGCTTACTTGCATAAAACAAAGAAAGAGAAGATCAATGAATTGGGCTTGCAACTAAAAAAGCTAGAAAAAGAGCAAATTAAAACCCCCCAATTAAAAAGTAAAGTGAAAATTCTAAAAATAAAAGGAGAGATTAATAAAATTGAAAGTAAAAAAAAAACAACAAACTATTGAATTAACAAATAAAACTAAGAGTTGGTTATTAAAAAAATCAAAATAGATTAATCTTTGGTAAATTTGATTAGAAAAAGAAAAGAGGAAAATCAAATTTCTAGTCTTAAAAATTAAAAGAAATTTCCATCAATGAAGAGGAAATTAGAGCAATAATTAGGAGTTATTTTGCCCAACTTTATGCCAATAAATTTGATAGCCTAAGTTAAATGGATGAATACCTACAAAAATATAGGTTGCCCAAATTAACAGAGGAGTAAATTGTTTAAATAGTCCCATTTTAGAAAAAAGAAATAGAACAAGCGATCAACCAACTCCTTAAGAAAAAATCTCCAGGACCAGAAGGATTTTTGAATTCTACCAAATATTTAAAGAATAATTATAGGAAATGAAGGACTCCTACAAAATTCCTTTTATGACACAGACATGGTACTGATACCTAAATGAGGTAGAATGAAAACAGAAAAATAAAATTATAGATCAATCTCCCTAATGAATATTGATACAAACATCTTAAATAAAATATTAGCAGAGAGATTACAGATAATATTTCCTGGGATAATATACCATGACCAAATAGAATTTACCCAGGAATGCAGGGCTGGTTCAATATTAGGAAAACTATTAGCCTAATAGACTATATCAATAACCAAATTAACAAAAAACATATAATCATCTCAATAGATGCAGGAAAAGCATTTGATAAAATCCAACATCCCTTCCTATTAAAAACACTAGAGAGTATAAAAATAAATGGACTTTTCCTTAAAATAGTCAGTAACATCTATTTAAAGCCATCATATGTAATGGGAACAAACTGAAACCATTCCCAAGAAGATTAGGAGTTAAACAAGATTGCCCACTATCACCATTACTATTCAATATTGTATTAGAAATGCTAATTTCATCAATAAGAGATGAAAAAGAAATTAAAGGAATTAGAGTAGGTAATGAGGAAACCAAGTTATCACTCTTTGCAGATGATATAATAGTATACTTAGAGAACCCTAGATATTCTACTAAAAAGCTATTAGAAATAACCCACAACTTTAGCAAAGTTGCAGGATATAAAATAAATCCACATAAATCCTCAGCATTTTTATACATCACTAACAAAATCCAACAGCAAAAGATACAAAAAGAAAATTCCATTAAAATAATTGTTGACAGTATAAAATATTTCGGAATCTATCTGCCAAGGGAAAGTCAGGAACTATATGAGCAAAACTACAAACACTTTCCACACAAATTAAGTCAGATCTAAACAATTGGAAACATATTAAGTGCTTTTAGATAGGTTGAGTGAATATAATAAAGATGACAATACCACCTAAACTAATCTATTTATTTAGTGCTATACAAATCAGATTCCCAAAAAAACTATTTTAATGACCTAGAAAAAATAACAACAAAATTCATCTGGAAGAACAAAAGGTCAAGAAGTTCAAGGAAACTAATGAAAAAAAAAAAACCAATGAAGGTGACCCTTCATTGTATCAGATCGAAAACTATATTATAAAGCAGCAGTCATCAAAAGCATTTGGTACTGGCTAAGAAGTAGACTAGTCAGTCAGGGGAATAGGTTAGGTACACAGGACAAAATTGTCAAAAACTGTAGCTATCTAGTGTTTGACAAACACAAAGACCCCAGCTTTTGGGATAAAACTTCAGGGAAAATTGGAAACTAGTATAGCAGAAACTAGGCATTGACTCACACTTAACACCTTATATCAAGATAAAGTCAAAATGGGTTCATGATCTAGGCATAAAGAATGAGATTATAAATAAATTAGAAGAACATAGGGTATTTTACCTCTCAGACCTGGTGAGGATGAAGGAATTTGTGACATAAGAAGAACTAGAGACCATTATTGATAACAAAATAGAAATTTTTGATTATATTAAATTACAAAGTTTTTGTACAAACAAAACTAATGCAGACAAGACTATACACTGGGACAACATTTTTACATTCAAAGGTTCTGGTAAAGATCTCATTTCCAAAATATAAAGAAAATTGATTCAAATTTATAAGAAATCAAGCTATTTTCCAATTCATAAATATTCAAAGGATATGAACAGACAATTTTCAGATGAAGAAATTAAAACTATTTCTAGTCATATGAAAGGGTGCTCCAAATCACTATTGATTAGAGAAATGCAAATTAAGACCATTCTGAGATACCACTATACACCTCTCAGATTGGCTAAGATGACAGGAAAAAATTATTACGAATATTGGAGGGGATGTGGGAATACTAGGACACTGATACATTGTTGGTAGAATTATAAATGAATCCAACAATTCTGGAGAGCATTTTGGAACTATGCTCAAAAAGTTATCAAACTATGCATACCCTTTGATCTAGCAGTGTTGCTACTGGGATTATATCCCAAAGAGGTCTTAAAGGAGGAAAAGGGACCCACATGGGCAAAAATATTTGTGGCAGCCCTTTTCGTAGTGGCTAGAAACTGGAAATTGAATGGATGCCCATCAATTGGAGAATGGCTGAATAAGTTGTGGTATATGAATGTTATGGAATATTGTTGTTCTGTAAGAAATGACCAACAGGATGATTTCAGAGAAGCTTGGAGAGACTTACATGAATTGATGCTAAGTGGAATGAGCAGACCCAGGAGATCATTATACATGACAACAACAAAATTATGCAATGATCAATTCTGATGGACGTGGCTCTTTTCAACAAGGAGATGATTCAAACAGTTCCAATTGTTCAGTAATGAAGAGAAGCAGCTACACCCAGAGAGAGAACTATGGGAAATTAGTGTGGACCACATCATAATATTTCCATTCTTTCTGTTACTTTTTGCTTGCATTTTTGTTTTTCTTCTCAGGTTTATTTGTTTCTGTCTATATACAATTTTTCTTGTGCAGCAAAATAGCTGTATAAATATGTATACATATATTGGATTTAACATATACTTTAACATATTTAATATGCATTGGACCACCTGCCATCTAGGAGAGGGGGTGGGTGTAAGGCAGGGAAAAGTTGACACAGAAGGTTTTGGAAGTCAATGTTGAAAAAGTATGCATATGTTTTGTAAATAAAAAGCTATAATAAAAAAAAAATAAATTAAAAGTTCTCCCCCCCCAAAAAGAAATATTTGTAGAATTAGAATTATTTTAACTTTCTTGATGAAGAAGCTTAGTAAAGGCACCAAATAATCCATATATAGCCATTGGAATATAACAACTCTGGAAAATGTATCATATGATGGTCCTTTCTTTCTAGGCAGTCTCATTAATCCATAGTGCCCAACTTGAATGGGTCAGGATACCTTGTATAAGGGAAATTTGCTAAATATCTTGGGAGGATATTTATTTTAAAGCACAGACCAGAGTTGCTATCTGATTACCTATTAGATCTACTAGTTCATATTACAAACCTCTAACACAAAAGGGATTTCAAAAGAGCAACTAAAGAGACTACAGTGATTTAACAGGAAAGGGATTTCCAATGCAGCAGAGACCAAATAGTCTTTAATTAATTAATCTGACTAAAAGTTCTCTAAGGTTTATCAGGATGTACTCTTCAGAGAGAATATCTCATATTAGAAGTACAAGACATTAGCAGAGGGATCATTCCTTTCTGTTATTATGAAGGAGGAATTATGATAATCCTTGTCCCTGACCAAATTTTCAACTTTGAAAATAATGTCAATCATGAAATGACTATTTACTTTGTCCCTCCCATGTATACATGACTCACAGAAGTACAGAACAGAAGAAACATTTAGTATCCAGTTCCCAGCACCTTAGCATCTTTCTCTTATGTTTCAATTATACTTAAGAATTAAGTAAAAAAAATTGTTTTCTTTGTGGGAGAGAGTTGATTAATTAAAAAAAAAAAAGATTATTTGAATGACAAAAAAGAGAAATTAAGCTTGGTCAATTTCCTAAACTGCAAAGGCATTGGAATGAAATAAGTATTTTTGATTTAGGGCTCCTGTACTGTGTCAAATGAGAAGTATTTTTAAAAATATTGAGAGAACTGAGCTTGTAGTCAGGAACATGACTTCAAATCTAGTTCCTGATAATACATGCCCAGCCCTGAACAAGTTCTTTTGATTTCCAATTCTTTAAGGAACTCTTTATTCCCATAAATTGCACCTAGGTGCTGAACTGCATTGGTAGGTGGAGTCCCTTCACTGAAGATTTTGATATATGGATGAAATCACAGATTTCATCCCTTGTCTCTATAAGGAAATATTGATCGAATACCTGCTAAATGCTTTAGAGGAAGATACAGTATTTTTGTCTCTAGGAAATTATATTTACCTGGGAGGTAATATTAAGTCATAATTATTACTTAGGACAGTATAATAACTGTTATATTAGTACTGCAATTCAGTATACCTTAATTAAGCACCATTTACTATAGACAAACCACTGTTTTTGGCTTTATAAAGGCAAGTATATGAAAGAAGAAGGATCTGATACCTATCTTCATGAAGTTTCTAATCTAATAGATAGTATTTTTGCTTATATAGTTATAATAACTAAAGAAAATATTTTTCAAATGATACGAACAGATAATTTTCAGATGATGAAATTAAAGCCATTTATAGTCATATGAAAAGATGCTCTAAACCACTATTGATTAGGGAAATGCAAATCAAAATGACTCTGAGATACTACCTCATACCTCTCAGATTGGTAAATGACAGGAAAAAGTAATGATAAATTTTGGAGGGGATGTGAGAAAATAGGGATACAAATACATTGTTGATGAGTTGTGAAATAATCCAGCCATCTTGGAGAGCAGTTTGGAACTCTGCCCAAAAGACTATAAAACTGTACATTCCCTTTGATCTAGGATTGTTACTATTGGGTTTATATCCCAAAGAAATCATAAAGGAAAGAAAAGAACCCACATGTTCAAAAATGTTGCAGTGGCTCTTTTTGTGGTGGCAAAGAATTAGAAAGTGAATAGATGACCATTATTTAGGGAATGGATAAATATGTTATGGTATATGAAAGTAATAGAATATTATTGTTCTATTAAAATGATGAAAAATTGATTTTAGAAAGTCCTGGAAAGATTTATATGAACTGATGCTGAGTGAAACAAATAGAACTAGCAATACAGTGTGCATAGTAACACAAGATTGTACAATGACCAACTTTGAAAAACTTGGTTCTTCTCAGCAGTTCAGTGATTTACTCTCTAGATACTCTCTAGATAGGAAATGCCATCTGCATTCAGAGAGAGAACTATAGAGAATGAATGTAAATCAATACATGCTATTTTCACTTTTTTTTCTTTTTTTCTATTTTTTCTCTCATATTTTCCCCTTTTGTTCTGATTTTTCTCTCCCAACATGATTCAAAAGAAATATGTATTTAAAAAAAATAATGTACATATGTAACTGAGAAAAAAGAAAACAATATAGGACATTGGGAAAGGAAAAAAATATTTGATATCTATTCATCTTAAGATTAGTAAAAAAAATTGCCACACATTCAAATGCATAAATATTGATAATGATGATGTCTCTTCCCAACTTGTCTATTTCAGTTCCTTTTGTTTCCTCAATGCCTTAGGCTTATTGAAATAGGACATTGCACATGAAGAAATATCAAGATCTATTTTCACGGTAGGTGGTGGCACTAAGGGCTAAAAGCCACTGCCTTCCTGAATTGGGCATTAACTGATGATTTTTCCATCAGAAAAGATTTATAATTTTCATTCAGGCTAAAGACTTTCATATGCTTATGAATAGGAGTTGGGTATTAAGATGAAATATGTATCCAAAGGGATCATATCCCCTATTGCTAAAATGAAGCCACAACCAGGAATAGTCTAATAAGTTAACAATAAAAGAAATTATTATTAAGGTGAGAACAATATCTTTCCTAGGGAAGCCACAAAATCTTAGTCTTGAGAGCAAATTTTTAAAAATTTCACCTGATATTGCAGAAATTCTTGCCTTGTAGGGCTGGAATAGGAAGGAAAAAATAGTTGAAATTAGACCAGGGTCATATGAATAAAGGACCACCAAAATAAAAGCTGCTATTTATGTCACATTCAAAAGTTTGCAAAGCTCTTTATATGATCTTTTTATTCAGACCTGACAATGATTCTGTGGTATAGTTACTGTGATTATAGTCATTCCTCGAAGCTAAGAGTCAATAGAAGTTGTGATAACACAATGAAAAAGATTCATAGGTGGGATGCAAAATCTTAGTCTTTCAGATTCCAAGTCTGATATGCTACCCACAATTCCTTTCTATTTCTCTATGATATTATTACTTTGCTTCCTAGTCAGAAAATAATCTCTTCCTCACAGTAATCCAAACTCCTCCCTCCATTCTGCCGCAAAATGATTTTCTTAAAATAGTTTGACTATATCTCCCTTCCCTTTACTCTCTAAATTCCAATAGCTCCCTACACCTGTTAGTTTTTTAAAGTTCTTCACAGTTCAATTTCTTACATTTTCATTTTTCTTACCTCTAGCCCATACACTCCACAGTTCAACATCCTTCCTACAGCATACCCCAACTCTTGACTCTGTGCCTTTTCATTGGCTTTATCTCATGCCTGGAATGCTCTCACTCTCTATCTCCATTTGCAGAATTCCCTAGATTTCACTCAAATCTTACCCTCTTTAAGAGGTTCTATCTCTTCCTTTCCCACTTTTGAGATTACTTCCCATTTACAATTCACATTGTATAAAGCTTATGTGTGTGTGTGTGTGTGTGTGTGTGTTTTGTGTGTATGTGTATGTGTGTATACACACACACAGTTTGTAGGTTGTCATCCCCATAGAAAGTAGGCTCCTTGAAGGTAGAAGACATATTTTTGTATTTTTTTGTGTTCTTGTAGGACTTAACATCGTGCCAGGCAGTTAGTAAGTACTTAATAAATCTTTGCTGGCTGATTGATGATTCTTGTTGGTGATGTTTCTAAAATGATGATGATTCACTGGGGCAGCACAATTGTGCTTTTCAATCCTGATATGAGACAACCACTGTGATTAGGGAAAGAATGATCAAGAAGGCCCCTTTTCAAGAAATGGGAAGATTTCTCAGTAGTGATAGTAATCCTCACCAAGAGCAGGGTAGATATTGTCCTGTAGAAGAAGATATATGGACATATCATTGTAGGCCCTTGGCCATAGAATTTGATCAGTGGGTTATAAACAACTTAGTTGGCTTCTGTTACCTCTAATTAACTTTGTGATTCTTTTGTACTTCAGTTATATCAGAAAAATCAACATTTATGATTAACCATTGAAAGCTAAATCCTCAATGGGATTTGTGACCTTGTAAAATTAGATTCCATATATCACTTCACAGTTCAACCATGAATGCCCATTCTGTATTTCTCTTTTTACATCTTCTTCTAGCTTCCCTTAATGTGCTGAAGACCTTTCTTACTTTCTCCTGACACACCCAGGATACCATTAATATTCTAACACAACCCACCATTCTCCCTTTTTCTTTATCACACAATTCTCTGGTGACACTTTTTTCCACTCCTGTTCTTCTTAGAAGTTCTTTACTAATTAGATCAAAATGAAATATTCAAACAAAAAACATAACGAGGAAACAATCTAAGTATAACTATCTGAACCAGAAAACTTAGTTAATAAAAAATTCTTGCATTATTTAATTATACATCTCTCTGAGCACTAAGATCATTTATCATTATGTCATTGATAGAAGATTAGCTTCCATTTTTTGAGGAATTCTGGGGAGGGGAAAGAAATTTTGAAACAAATTAAAAAAAAAAGGTTAACCCCAAATGCCAATTAATATCTAATTCCTTTATCTCCTTTTTCCCCTAATGAGAAATGAGAATCTTTTTCTGAATGATTTCCTCTGAGCCTGGATGGTAGAAAAATCTAACCAAACATTAAAGATGATTTGAGAAGTGCAGGAGCATGCTGAGGTTGTCTGATCTAGGTTGTTTGGCTTAAGGATTTGGAGAGGCAAATAGAAGCAGCTGCACTGAGGATTTTCTACAATTAGGTTTCATGCAGATTCTGGAAGTTGCTTATTAGGTCTGTCACTTTCAATCCATCTGGTATTTTAATGTTGAAGTCGTATTGCAAGTTGCTCAGTGGGGTCAGTGAATTTCCTTTCTCCTGCTAGAGATGACTGTACACCAGGCAAGGCTTATCTGCTGGGAGGCAGAAGGGACAATTTGGCTGCCTATTTCAAGGTGCATGAATTTTTTATTGCTCTTGGTGAGACATCACAAACCTATCCTGCAATTTCCAGTTTAGACCAGTCTCAGACTTAGATGCTATCCATAGAGAAACTCTGGTTTGGGTTAATTTATTTTGCAGGGATTCTGTGTCCTGCTGCTGTTGGCCACTCAAAAATATGTAAGCTGAAGGCCACAGAAGCCAAATGTGGGATGAGAAAACAGAGACTCAGAGAATCAAAAAGATGTGTCCATTGTTCAATAGAATCCAAATTCAATTCCACATGCTCTGTCTCCACATCTAATGGGTTTTTGGAGCCTTTAAATAGCCTTACTGAATCCAAGCTACCACTCTAATTGGAAAGGGTTGGGATTCTTTCAGAATTTCACACCAAAGGCATGTTCTTTCCTCATTTACCCTACCTCCCAGAGTGTGCAATGCTATCTCCAAAGAAAACCACAAAGTAATTTATTTTTATTAAACTTCTGCTCTCTAATCCCTAGATAGCAACATAAATAAGGTCAAAGCTTATCATTTCCCTTGCACAGTACATGTATAACCTCTTCCATCTCCAGGGGCTAAAATTTTAACATTATGACTACTTCTCTACTGGCTTTTTGGCACTCCAAGGGTCATCTCTGTAAGAAGGCTGAGCTGAGACCAGTTAAAGAATTGATTAATTTCCTCCAGCTTATTTTATTTATAACATCTCAGTACATTAAGTATAAATTTGCCCAAAGATGAAATCCAGGAGTATAGTGTGTTTCTTGCAACATATGCTAAAATATTGTCATGACAGGGACAGGGATTGATTTAGGAAGATGAAATAGATACTTATTCTCTTTCATGTTGGCAACTGTGGAATCAGGACCTGCAAAGCATAAGATGCACAGGGCCAAATGGCTTCTATCTATTCCTTCCCAATAGGGGGAAAAGGGGTTTTAACTTGCACAAAGTGCTGGACAGGGAAAACAATCTCACTGTATTATGGTGACTGGACCAGTGCCTGGATGGTTGTTATTCTGCTCCTCTAAATTTCCATTTTCCTTGTTTAATGCAATTTTGGAGGTTAGTGACAGATGTGGTTAAAAGCAGCTTCGGGTTTTTCTGAATTCGGATGCTTTGATGTGCCTACAACTAAGCCATTGGGGGAAGAATAGATCCTTGTTGAATGCTATGTTGATTATAGAAAATCCCAGAAATTTAAGAATTTTACTACAGAAGTACCACTGAAGCTCAGACTGCTTATTTTGACAGATGAAGAAAATACTGCCCTGAGACATAAAGCCACCTGCCTAAAATAACTCAGCTAGTAGGAGGGAAAAATATATACTGTCCCCTCAAAAAGCAAAACAAATCAAAAACCAAATAAACAAATAATACTTAAATCCAATAGGAAACAAAAACTGAAACAAAGAAACAAAACAGTTCAAGGTATAATTGTAATTGAAAACTTTGGTCAGTGGTTATAAATTATATTTAATTATTTCTCTTGTCAGTGTACATGGTGAATCATTAGTGTTTATTTAGTGAGAAGCAAATATCTTTCCCATGAGATAACTAAGTGGTACAGTGAATGGAGAACTAGACTTGGAGTTAGGAATACCCGAATTCAGATCTGGTCTTAACAATTTTTACCAAATGATGAATTCTCATCCTAAAGTCTTGAGTCTTGGCACTTGTCAAATACAAGAAGAAAACTATGGTCTTGCACACTGTCATAGGATCTACAACACAAGACTGTGAGTCAGCCTGAATTGTGAAGCACTAGCCAGACTTGCACAGTATAAGGGACAATGCATTCACAAGATTTTAGGAATAAAAAACTAGAGTTAGAATGTTTCTCAGAGACCTTGTTGCATGGCTCCCTCCTTTTATTGATGAGGAAATTAGGTATAGAGGAAATTAAGTGACTTAACCTAAAGTCACACAAGGTAGGTTGGCTGGTTGTTGTCCTTTGTTCTCAAAGAGGATTGTTAAAAAGGCAAGCACTTCTTAAGTCAAGCATTGTTAAAGTCAATTTTACAGTGTGTCTTAATTGTGGCTGATCAGCCCAATATGAACCCAGAATCATCCACTACAGGTCAGACACTAATAGTCCCTATGAACATTTGGAGTGAATTCAACGTTTGCATAACTCATGATCCTTTAATTTACTAAGTTAAGGATGAATAGACTAACCAGATTAAAACAATCATGATTGTTAAATTTTCAATGTAAGCATTTATATCTTGGAAAATGGCAAATGGCACAAATCATAGCTTCAATTAAATAATTTTTTGATTGTATAGATTTAAGCAAGTAATGGAGGAAATTTCTCATAATATAGAGTAAACTTAAAAATGTTTTGTATGTACATTTTTGGGGGGTAGTGATTAATTTTGAAGAGTGGTTGTAAAATATTTACCAGTATACTATAACTGAAGGTTGTCTAGACTAAATTTCTTCTCTTTTACCTTCTTTTTTGTGCTCTTACTTTTCTTCCTCTTCCTCCTTCCCTTTCTCTTTCTCCTTTTTTCTTTCCCCAGATAGATGGATAGAGTGGAATACAAGGCTTTATACTTAGCAGTATGTATATCAATCGATGTTTCATGAATAAATGGAGAGCAGGTAGTTTTTTGGCTAGGTCCCAAACAAAGATAAGAAGTATCTACAAGACTAATCAGCTAAAACAATGATAAGATGTTAGTTTTATAATGATCTTCATTCATCAAGTCATTTATGTTTGGGAACTTGTCAAAATTACTCAGTAGTTGCCTGTTCGGTTGGTAAATAATGAAACTACAGTTAGGGAAGCCAGACAGCTGAATTGTGAACCTCCGGAGAAATAGGGACACTTGCTCCTTACCCACCCCTTTTCCTCTTTCAAGGGCTTCCACATTAAAAAAAAAAGTAGGAAAATCTAAGGCCTTCAGGCTGGAATTTCTAAACTGACCCTTGTCACTGAGCAAGAGAGACAGGTAAATTCCTTTATGGCAAAGCAGTACAATTCTGGAAAATTTGGTCACTTGTGCAGCTTTCTTTGTGTGCTCCTGTCTTGTATATGTCCCTAGAGAATTATTATCATTGAAATTGTGTGGAGGACTGCATGAGGTCTTAGAAAGGCAGAATACCAATAGAGATAATGACCTTGCCACAAACTCAGTGGCAGCTGCATCCTGGAAATATTTCCTGACTTCTTCCTTGTTCCTTCAGAAGTTATTTTATCAGAGAATATGGGACCTTTAAAGTCAGTAATTGGTGAACCTTGATTCATGAGATGGTTGGCTGGATTCTATTTGCCAAGTACTACCCCTCTAACACCTGCCCCCATTTACCAAATCCTAGGAGAAGAAGTCCTCATCTAATGAAAATTACAATTCATTCTTCTGAAAATACAAGACAACTTAATACAAGAAGGAAAGTAGCTAATGTAGGTTAGCTCAATTGTTATTTTTCCTTGTAACCAAACCACCCAAATAAACAATAAAATCTGAAATTCAGGCAAAGAGCAAAATCCTCTTTGCTTTTAAATATCTTGATATTTTGCTACTGACATACAGAGGGGAGAAGAGGAGGGTAGACTTACTTACCATTTTTTACTGTAATAAGAACTATACCTATTTAATCAAATAGTAGAATATGATGTCATAGAATTTCATTTCTGGAAGAGGTAGATTATAGACACCAATCTCCTCATTTTACATATGAAGAATCTGAATCCTAAAGAAATTAAGTTATAATTCTGTAACCTAAAGAAATTAAGAATCTCTCTATATAAAACCATTTATTGCAGCTTTATGTGGTAGAAAAAAATGGAAATTTAAAGGTTGCCCATCAATTGGAAATGGGTGAACAGAATGTGGTTAATGATTGTGATAGAATGCTATTCATGTTATTGATGAGGTTCTGGATTACTAAATTGTCTTGGCAGAGAAAGCCTGAAATATTGATATGATAACTCCATGAGGCAAGCAGGGAAGGGCACTGATGAGGTTCAATTCAATCTTAACAATCTTTCTTTATAGAAAGGTAACCCCACTTTGCTATATCCAATTAGATATTAAACCCTCAAGGATAAATTTCCCCTATAAATCTTTCCATGGGTCACACCATCTTTGCTGAATACCCTTTGGGTTAGCTTACCACAGCATTCTACCTCATGGTCTTTCTTCTCACCCCCTCCTTTATGCCTCAGGTGTCTTTCTCCTTATTATAGCTAACTCATTTCAGGTACTAAAATCCTATATGCATTTAACTTGCCAGTCAATGGAGTTCTCCCTACTTATGGAGTATTTGCTTTCTCCTGGTTAATTATGAATTCCTTTAGGGAAGTTGTCTTTTCCATGGTTAACTGTTAAAAACTTTTATTCTTAACTATATGCTCTCTCAAATTTATTTCACATTTACCACTCCTGGTCTCTATTTTACCTCTTCATTTTGTTAGTAACTTCTTCTTGTAAATAAACCTACCTTTTTCCAAAGAGAAAGCCCCTTATGGATTCATCATATGACAGAACCTTAAAATTTGGTAGATACATCAATCTCATCATTTGATGCTGTACCTGAAAACTATCACTATTTTAAAAAAATGATAAAGGAGATGGATTAAGAAAAACCCAGGAAAACTTATCAACTCATACAAAGGTGAGCAGAAACAGAAAAAATATTGTATACAATATGTGTAGTGTTGTTATGATGATCAGTTGTTAAAGATTTAGTTACTCTGATCAATGATTGATGAGAATTCCAAAGTATTCATGAAGAAAAATGTTACCTATTTCCAAAAAGAGAAGTGATTTTGAATACAGATTAAAGTATATATTTTTCTTTGTTTCCTTCCTTTCTCTCACATTTTTTCTTTCTCTTTCTCTTTTTCTTTCATCCTCTCTTCCTCTCCCTTTCTCCCTTCCTCCCTTCTACATGGCAGATATGGAAATAAGTTTTACATGACTTTTCATGCAGTATCATATTGCTTGTCTTACGTTTTACATAACTTCACATGGATATCATATTCCTTCTGTTCTTAATGGGTGTGGTAGGAGATGTAGAGAGAATTTGAAACTCAAAATTCTTAAAAGAATGATAAAACTTAAAAACATTAAAAAAAAGAAGTTATGTGACTTGCTTGCCTGAGAGCAATGTTAGAAAGTGGTAAAATTAAACTTTGAGTTCCCTATACAGAAAATTTGGCCTGATTGTCTTTTTAATACCAAAGCTTTTTCTCAAAACTTTAAACAGCAAGCATAAACTTTAAATGGCAATGTTTTTGGAAGGACAAATATTGTGCTCTACAAGTAAAATATATATCATTGATATTACTTTATGAATTCCAAAGTATACTGAATTCCAAAGTAAGAAATTGTTGTTCTACAGATTTAAGTTACAAGAATTCACTTGCATCCATAATTTACATAGCATGACCAGTGATGACACGACCACTATAGAGTATTTCAAATATCAACAACTTATAGGATAGTTTGTCAAAGGCAGTCCTGCGATTGTTTTTAGTAAAACACAAATGATGTCTATAGCGCTTTGAAAAATTTGGAACATCCTATTACTTCCTTGTTAGAGTCCCTACCATAATGCTCTTAATTCCTGGAACTTCCTCTCTATTAAGAAGACTAAAAAGATTTTTGATTATATTCCTCCACCAAATCCCTATCCCAATGTCTTCTTATGGCATGTTGTGGGATGGAAGTGATCTTAGGTTCTCAGTATTATTTCTTGACATACAACTCTTTTACACACAATTTTCTATGCTATTGAAGTCTAGAATAACATATTTATTATACCAGATATCATGTAAATGAAAACACTGGTCATACTATATAAATAGTAGTGTAATTGAATCCAGGCAAGTTAAATCCTCATTAACAACACTTCTCACTGGTTCCACCAAACTTTGGAGATTCACAAAATAATACCAATGCTATTTTAATTGTAGGTTATATTTGTCCTATCCAGAATATTGCTATATAAAGTTTATGCTTACTGTTTAAAGTTTGAGAAATGCTATAGTATATGTATCAGAGGAGTATTAGCTCTGTTAAGTTCTACCAAGCTGGAAGGATTTCAGGTGTGGACTTAACAATGTGTTGTAAGCTTGTCATCTGCTTAGTTAACATCAGAGAGGCTTATCACTAGAGTGTCCATTGGATGATAAATGTTATAACTAAGGCAATCCAATGGCTGTATATTAAGTCACAAATGTGTAGTGTTGGTGGAGGGAAGACCCTCACCAATGAAATTATAGATGCTTAAAATATTAGTTCTATTACATTTTTACTTTTTTAAATCATAAATTTAGAAATCATTGAAGTGGATTAATTGGTTTCCCCCTAACCTCTAAACTTTAGGTTTTTTAAAAATTAATTTTATAATTATACATTTTTGACAGTATATATGCATGCATAATTTTTTAATAATATTATCCCTTGTATTCATTTTTCCAGATTTTCCCCTTCCTCCCTCTACTCCCTCCCCTAGATGACAGGCAATCTAATACATTTTACATGTGTTACAGTATAACCTAGACACAATATATGTGTGTAAATCCAATTTTCTTGTTGCACGTTAAGTATTGGATTCCGAAGGTATAAGTAACCTGGGTAGATAGACAGTAGTGCTAATATTTTACATTCAATTCCCAGTGTTCCTTCTCTGGGTGTAGTTGTTTCTGTCCATCATTGATCAGCTGGAAGTGAGTTGGATCTTCTTTATGTTGAAGATATCCACTTCCATCAGAATAAATCTTTATACAGTATTGTTGTTGAAGTGTATAGTGATCTTCTGGTTCTGCTCATTTCACTCAGCATATCAGTTGATGTAAGTCTCTCCAAGCCTCTCTGAAATCATCCTGCTGGTCATTTCTTATAGAGCAATAATATTCCATAGCCTTCATATACCATAATTTACCCAACCATTCTCCAATTGATGGACATCCATTCATTTTCCAGTTTCTAGCCACTATGAAAAGAGCTGCCACAAACATTTTGGCACACATAGGTCCCTCTCCCTTCTTTAGTATTTCTTTGGGATATAAGCCCAGTAGTAGCACTGCTGGATCAAAGGGATGCACAGTTTGATAACTTTTTGGGCATAATTCCAGATTGCTCTCCAGAATGGCTGGATTCTTTCACAACTCCACCAACAATGCATCAGTGTCTCAGTTTTCCCACATCCCCTCCAACATTCATCGTTATTTGTTCCTGTCATCTTAGCCAATCTGACAGGTGTGTAGTGATATCTCAGAGTTGTCTTAATTTGCATTTCTCTGATCAGTAGTGATTTGGAACACTCTTTCATATGAGTGGATATAGTTTCAATTTCATTATCTGAGAATTGTGTGTTCATAGCCTTTGGCCATTTATCAATTGGAGAATGGTTTGATTTCTTATAAATTAGGGTCAGTTCTCTATATATTTTGGAAATGAGACCTTTATGAGAACCTTTAACTATAAAAATATTTTCCCAATTTGTTACTTCCCTTCTAATCTTGTTTGAATTAGTATTGTTTGTATAGAAACTTTTTAGTTTGATGTATATCTATTTTGTGATCAATAATGATCTCTAGTTCTCCTCTGGTCATAAATTCCTTCCTCCTCCACAGGTCTGAGAGGTACACTATCCTCTGTTCCTCTAATCTATTTATGATCTCATTCTTTATGCCTAAATCATGGACCCATTTTGATCTTATCTTGTTATATGGTGTTAAGTGTGGGTCCATATCTAATTTCTGGCATACTAATTTCCAGTTTTCCCAACACAAACTTTAGTTTTTAATGAGACAGAATGAAATAAACTAAAACAAAACAAAACAAAAAAACAAAACAAAAAAAATAAACATCAAGAAAGGAGTTTTTGTCCTTTGTGCCTTTCAGGCTTGCCTAAAGTTTTGTCACCTTTGGCCCTGTTTTCCTCTTTTCTTCTTCTTTTTAAATATAGTTGAAACTAGTCTGTCTCCAATTATGAAATTCTACCAATTTTAGTATTTTTAAAACTCTAATTAAGAAAAAAAGAATATGAAAACTTTCTTGCAGGTTAATTTTCCATGAATTTAATTCTTTCAGTTATACATCTTCACATTACATGGTGTCATCCAGGAGCATATCCCCTGTGTAACTTGGCACTACAGAAAATACAATCAAACAAAAATCATTGCCCATGGGCTAAAAGAAGGAAAAAGATAGATCAAATCAACATCAGCTTGATGTGCTCATTTTATTTAGTGCCTTTTCCTATGAATAGCCTCTTCTCCCAAGTTCTGTTTCCTGACCACTCATTCATTTACTCCTTAACTTTTACAACTGGCTCTTTTTCCACTACCACTCAATTGAAAATGCTCTCTTAAAAGTGAACTATGATTACACTCATAAAGTATAATGTTAATCAAGCCATTCCCTTATGTGATCATTTCGACTCTCTCCATTTCCTCCTGGAAGCAAAGCCCGACCTTCTCATTTATCTGAAAAGTTCCTTTGTAATCAAGTTTCAACATAATTCTCTAGATTTATATCTTACTACTGTCCTATATGTACCATTCACCCCAGCCAGATTTGATTATTGACAGTCTTAAACATGCCTTTTCACTTGCCCATATTTGTTATCACCATTTTCTTCCCTCTTCTATCTATACTATCTCTAGCCTACTTGTTCTTTACCTAGCATAAATGTCATTTCTTCCATGAAATCTCTCCTAAATCTTTGTCAACTGATGTATTTGTTCCACACTTCTGAATTTTCATAGCAAAAGTTTGCACCTCATTTTATGGCAACTTATAATATACTGTACTGTGTTATTTGCACACTTATTTTACCTTCCTATGTAGATTATTATCATATCCTCTTATTACATACTCAAAGGATCATAGATTTATTGCTAGAAGGAGACTTAGAGGTCATCAAATACCACCCTTTCATTTTACAGATGAAGAAGCTGCGGTAAATAGCTATGGGCCACAAAAATAGTAAATATCTGAGACATGATTTGAACTATGTTCCCCTGAATCCAGGGGTAAATAGGTGGCTTATTGAATAGATTACCAGGCCTTAGAGGCAGGAAAACTTATCTTTCTGCATTCAAATCTGGCTTCAGAGACTTGTTGGCTATGTAACCCTTAGAAAATCATTTAATCACATTTACTTCAGTTTCCTTACAAACTGAAGAAAAAAAATGGCAAACCACTACAGTATCTGCCACGAAAACCCCAAATGAGATCATGAAGAATCAAACATACCTGACATTGTCTTCCTGAATATAAGCTCTCTATCTACTGTGCCATCTGATTGATCAAAAGAATTAACTAATTACTTTACAAATATTTGTGTAAATTCTATAATTTTATAGCATCAAAAACATATTATGTTTCTTTTTGTCTTATGGGACATTAGGGGTATTGTTGCTTACATAGACTGCTCATTCTTGTGTAATGAAAACTGAACGAGTACCAAATATTTGCAAGCTCCAAGTGTTTTTTTTCCAGACCAGTCTCCTCCTGTGAAGCTTAATAGTAGTTAAATAAAGCAAGCTGGCCATACTACATGCTCATCATAAATTATTACTTGCCCTGGGCCGATGGCCATTTAATGTTGTGTCTTTCAGAGTATACTACTTTCAGCTGCCATATTGAGTAACTAGGGAGAACTAAAGATGCCTTCTTTTTTGGTTTAGGTTTGTTTCACATCTTTTCTGGCTTTCTTCCATCCTATTTATGTTTACAGCATGACAAAGAAGGAAGTAGTTTAGAAGGACAAAGTTGAAAAAGAATAAATTGTTAGGTTCGTGTCCCTGAAATTGGAACCTGTTAGAGGCCTAGGGCCATGGAGCTTAGAGATAAAATACCCTGCTATGTTGTAGAATTGTCATCCCTAGCTTCCTACAACTGGTTCTTTTTTAATGACCTGTTTAATTTATGACTCTAGGTAAGTTATGCAGGGGTATATGAAAGCATATTTCACATCACTAGTTCCTGATCATTCCAGAGTTCTGAAAAATGCTTCTGTCTAGGCTCTTTAGGAAATAAAAAGATAGGGTGCTAAAAAGATCATAAGATCATCATTCTAGCTCCAGCAGGAGTCTGGGAAATCATCACAGGTTTGTGACTGATTCAGGATCACTCATGTAATATCAGCAAGCATATATATGACCCTTTGCACTAGTCCAGTTGAAACCAAATATTTTCCAAAAAAAAAAAAAAAGAATATTACTTAAGTGATTGTAATTCAGTGTTCTAAGTGATAGCCTGGCAAATGACACTATATTGCTATTCTGCCAGGATATTTAAATTTTATAAAATGAAGGGAAGAAAAAAAATAAAGCTCAGAAGGCTCTCATCAGAGCAACTTTCTAATAGTTTGTGGCACTTACTTTTAGTTGAGGTTCAGGGAATACACATTAAATTTTAGTGCCCAGAATTTTTCAGGCAACTTAAAAATTCCCATTAGAGATTATCTACTTCAGCAGCCTGCTTTCCCCATAGATAATTACCAAAGAGATCATTTAAAATAATTTATTTTATTCTTAATTTATGGAATTAAAAATATTTCTATAACATAGTATGATAAAAGGTACATGAAACTATAATTCTATTATATATAACTTGCTATTCCTTTTAAATATTTAGTAAGATTATCAGGTAAATTTCTATTTTCTCCTATTTTTCTCTCCCTCCCTAATCTAGATATGACTACCCTTAGATACACACTTATGTAAAATCATTCTATATATACTTCTCTTTATCATTCTTTCCCTGGATGTGGATAATGTTTCCTTCATATGTCCTTTAAGATTAATTTGGGTATTTATCACTTACTCAAAGTTGTTTTTAAAACAATATTGCTGTACCAATATCTTACACTATTTATCAAGATACAGTCAAAATGGATACATGACCTAGATATAAAGAGAGCTATTATAAGAAAATTTGGACAACATGGAATTTGCTACTTGTCAGACTTATGAATAGGCAAATAATTTATGAATAAACAAGAGAGAGAGTAAAATAAGGTGTAAATTGGTTAATTTTGATTACATTAAATTAAAAAGAAAACAAATGCAGTGAAAAGACCATTTTGCTATTAGGAACTTTAAATATAAAAGAATAATAGAGGGATTATGACCTAAATCAGGACTATTTTTTCCTGAACAACATAAAAAGAAGAGAATTAAATTCATGATAATTATAAGAGTGATAATAATGTTGATGATAGTGATGCTTTAAAACATTTATATAATAATTATCATATATTATCTCATTTGATTTAGAAAGCATTTGTAAAGGGGATATAATGAAATTGCCCTATAATGAATGGCCAGTCTTTTTAATAATGAGGACTTGAATTCAGTTGGGGTGGACTGCATATGAGGCTCACAGGCTGACTTTATAGGACATTTCCTCACTACTCATATTCCCTCTTGGATATTTATTTTTTCCCAGACCTAGAATGGTACAGATCCTGACAAAGGGTACAATTCCAGATATGATGAATGAATATACCATACACTGGGCTAAATTCTGGAAATACAAATGTGCAAATGAGACTATCTGCCCTTTCTTATATAGAAACAAAGGAGACTACACACACACACAACAACAACAACAACAACACAAGCATGCACATATACACATATATGGTAAATAGTATTCTGGGAATAAAGTTATGGTTTGGGAAGTCATAAAGATGGTGAATGGAAAAATGAGCAATCGATTAACACTATTACCAGAGTCGATGGCAATATTAATTTGAATCTGGTTCTCAGAGAAAGAAGGAGGAAAGGAGACAGTAGGATAGGAAGGGGTGAAGATGAGATTGCATGTTTCTAGGGAGTGCAGAATCAAATGATTTTGCTCCTTTCAGGCATCATCTAGTTTGGAGGGATGACATATAAATATCTGACTGCCTTTTCTAGAAGAACTTCTGCCAGGATTACTATATTATAGATGAGAATAGACTTCAGGCATCCTAGAGCATTGACAATGTTCCATATTACTGCTTTCTGATTTAGACAGTTCTAGAGTCTGAGGGACCTGACAATTATTTCATTGTTCTTTCTGCTACACAATACAATTGTTGCCTCAGAATTGTACTGTTAAACATAAGTCTCTTGAGAATAGATTTAAGATTCATGCATATTTGTATCTGCCAATTCCAGGGCTTAGCGCCTTAGAATTTGCCTTTGCATTCTTCCTCTTCCTCAAAGAGAAACAGAAACCTGAAATAAAATTTTGCCAGGACCACAAGGCAAAACTTGTCTGTACTGAACTGGTGATCAGAATGCAAACCTAGAAGAAAATACACTCACTGACAAATGCAGAGGAAATGGAAGTATAGGCAGCCACTGGATGCTTCTGGGGTGAAGTCCCTTGGCTTGAAGTTTCCAAACATGAGTTTCCTAATGCTAACTCATTTAGAAACACAGATCTGCAAATCTGGGCATAAATATATCTTTAGTAAAGATAAAGAGCAGCCAGATTCAATTACTGGTATGGAAAAAGCTTTGCATGATGAGGTTTTGAATGGGAGAGGTCCCTTTCCCCATCAACAATATTGAAACTATGTAGATGCCTATTGGTCCTTGAATTTTTTTCTTTAGCTCTTCAGATATTGGCAGCTTATGTGTCAGTTTCCAATTGTGATCATTTAATTATGTACTAATTACTTAATAGATAAAGATAGATCACAGGGATATAATTTAGCTCCAGAGCTCTAAAATTTAGAAGATGATATTCTTGTTATTTCTGAATACTTTTAGTACTGTTTGTTCCAGGTGCCATTTAGAAAAAAATTTTTTGGCTATTTGTCCAAAAATATGAAATTGTTAGCAAGAGCTGGGTGTTGATAGATGCTTACTTAGTTATTGTAATAAGTAGATTGTAATTTCTTAAGGATGGGGCCTGTGACATATCCTTATTTTATAGCACACCAAGAACTTAGTACAATTCTAGATATATAATTATCGCTCAATAAATATTTATTGATAGATTTGGAGAGTAAAACAACCACAGTTTAAGTATGGAATAATGATTTTCAGACTAGCAGATTATAAATTAGGCATCTGCTTTGAGGAAGAAGGGGACATAATTGCAAGTCTTAGGCCTGTTGCTTATTCTGTAATTATAGGATAAAAAGATTTAATGTTAGAATGTGTGTTTTGGAGGGGCTGTCTAAACTAGGGTTTCTTAAAATTTTTCCACTCATGATCTCTTTTCACTTGGGAAATTTTTTTGTGACCCTGGGAATATACATATATAATATAGTTATACAAACCAAACATTTACAGATAACAAGTCATAATTTCATG
Source organism: Sminthopsis crassicaudata (assembly GCF_048593235.1). Classification (NCBI taxonomy): domain Eukaryota; kingdom Metazoa; phylum Chordata; class Mammalia; order Dasyuromorphia; family Dasyuridae; genus Sminthopsis; species Sminthopsis crassicaudata. The sequence continues at coordinate 164,937,293 of NC_133621.1, forward strand.
ACCTCCATATTCAGTCATAAGACCCCCAAATGGGGTCACAAACCAAAGTTTAAGAATATGAAGTCTAAGACAACCATGTCATTTTCTAGATAAGAAACTGAGGCACGAAGAGTTTAAATTTCTTTCTAAGTCATCTAACTAATAAAGTCACATGGGAGAAGTAGTGTAGGGGAGTAGAAAGAATCAGGCACTGGAGGCATGTGCTAGCTAAGAATCCAGGCTTAGAGGAGTAATTTAACCTTCTTGGCTTCAGTGTTTTTATCTATAAAATGATGAGATTTGACTAGATTGCTTGCAAGATTTCTTCAGAATCTAAATTTATGATCTAAGTCACAGACTCAAAAACAGAATCTGGGTACTCTAACTTCAAATCCAGTCCATTTCCTATTGTACAATACATATTGAGCAAGTCAGTTGGTCTCTCTGGGATTTCACTTTCCATTTGTAAAATAGGCATTACCATAAAATGTTTTCAAAAAAATAATATGAGAACCTCTAAGTAACATCATCTGAGAAGACTTTACGTCTCCTTCAGGAAAAGGATGTCTTACAATAAGATTATATGCTTTCTAATTCTACTGATGGCAACTTTTACCAAAAGAAAACATCTAGTCATCTACAATTTTGTTCTCAGAATAAAAGATATGAGGAGGCTCATAACTCAATGGTGTTATGCTGTCATAGAAACCACATACAAGTATTCCATCAAGAGAAGTATCATTGTCTGATAGATCTTGAGTTTCTATAATTCAGAATCATAGCACCCTTTATGTGACAATTTACTTGGCATACCCTCTGAATATAAAGGCAGGGTAGGAATAATGAAAATAACTTACAGAGCCCTTTAGGGTTTGCAAAGCATTTTGCAAATAACATCTCCTTTTATTCTCACAACAACTCTGGGAGGGTGCTATTATTGTCCATATTTTATGGCTGAGGAAACTGAGGTAGAGAGGTTAAGTGTTTTGCCTAGGGTTACATGACTACTAGGTGTTTGAGGTATTATTTGAACTTGAGTCTTCTTGATTCCAGGTGCAGAATTCTATCCACTGCCCCTCTTAGATACTTATGAAGACAAATTAAATGCAGGACTACAACATGCTTTCATTGTGTAAGGGGTTTTTGGTATACTTAATGCATATTATTATTGTATACGATTACAGATTTAGAGTTGTAAGGTGCTTTGAAGGTGTTATAATTTTGTTGCACCATACTTCCAATATCTTGGTATAGTGATGTGCCAAGTATTACAAATAAAATTATATATACACAAATAAATTGTGTAAAAAGGGCTTATATTCTTTTGGAAAGAACATAACTTGCACATAATGTAAATGAATAATTTTTTTAAATTCAAAGAAAAATACAAAATAATTTGGGTTTGAGAAAATATAATGCTAAAACACTCAAAATTGAGGAGATCCATTTTGAATTATTATTAGGCATTTATTATTATTATTAGGTACTTATTAATGCTATTTGGTTATTAAAACCTAAGTTTCCAACCATAATCACTAGAATTCTTTGGATCATAGCTTCCAGGAAGTTCAATTTTAGCTTTGTAGTTTTTAATTTGATTAACGTTTCTCTTAAACTCTCTCAAGTTGATTTCATTCATACATAGCATATAATCAAAGATCAAGAAATCTTTGGTAATGCCTTGCTTTATTAATTATATTAATGACATGATTTCTTAGGCAGTTTATTACTTTTGCATTTGGGGAATGCCCCACATTCCAGTCAGAGACAACATCATGTCAGTGATACAATTATATGAAATATTTTGATCAGCTATAGGTTTCCTAAAAACCACTTCTGCTATAGGTGAATGACAAATATCCACATAAGCAAAAATCACAGACCAAGTAGCCATATTTATATCATATTCAGCATTAGCATTCTTAAGGGGAAGTTGGAAGAAGAGAGTTGAGATTTCTCAATAAGAAATAAATATGCCCAAAGAAAAGAATCACAGAGAAATATGGGATGGGCAAAGGAATGGGTTTGTATGGCACAATATAGAAGAGGGGAGGAAGAGAGAAAGGGGAGAAGAGAGGGGGGGAAGAAGAGAGAGGGAGAGAGGAAGGAAGAGAAGGGAAGGGGAAGGTGGAAGAGAGAGAGAGAGAGAGGAAAGGAGAGAAAGAGGGAGGGGAGGGAAAGAGAAGGAGAGAGGGAGGGAAAGAATGAGGGAGAGAGGGAGGGAAGGAAGGAGAAAAGAAGAGAGAGAGAGAGGGAGAGAGGAAGAAGGGAGAGAAAGAGAGAGAGAGAGAGAGAGAGAGAGAGAGAGAGAGAGAGAGAGAGAGAGAGGGGGGGGGGAGGGGGGAGGGAGAAAGTGAGGGAGGGAAAAAGGGAGGCTGGAGGGAGAGAGAGAAAAGACAGGGGAAGGAAAGGAGGAGGTACAGAAGGAGAGAACAGAGGAGAGGATTTGGGATCTGAGAACTGGGTTCAACCTCGTTTCTAATTCTAGCTTAGTTACTTACTATCTCTGAGCCCCTGGGCTAAATGATTTCACTTGCCCTAGACTCATTTTCTTTATCTGTCAACAAAGCAGAGAAAGGTTGTTGTTTCCTAACTATTCACCAGGTTATATCCACATGCACATTTTGACCATTTTAATGAAAGCAATTGGTTGGTTAAAACAAAATTGATTAGTCGGTTCCATATAAGTGTCCAAACAAACCAGTTTGAATCTAGGCAAAGTCCAAGTAGACTTCATTTAGCAATTAAGGGAGAGGACTTCATGTTACAAAAGGAATTAAGAAACACTCCTATCACAATGTAAAGAAATCAACATAAGTGCTTAGGCACAATGTGGCTTCTCACTGAGCCTGGTTGATATAATCATGAAATAAAAAACACTGTCCAGTGGGCACCCATAGTCACAGAGATGTGGGCCAGCCGGCTTATTTTAAAAGAATACCTAGAGTGAAGATAATCATCCCCAAACTACTGAAGAGCAAGAGCAAAAAAAAGAATGAAATGAATTCAAAACTATTTCTAGTGCAGGCACTGTTGGAAACCTCATATTTTAGTATGGATATGCTATGCAAACAAGTATAATTTCTGTGTAAGACAATTCTGCATCTATTCAATGTGTCTGGATGAGGTTTCTGAAACACACTGAATAAAATATGGTGAATAGATTTCAATGTTAGTGAAAAGGAATGGATTGATAGATCTACAGGCATTCACTTGTTCTCACAAAGAAGTCAGGAAACCAAATAAGTTTCTTTTCATTTGACCTTGACTAAGAAGAGTTACACTGAAGCATGATTATTCAGTTTTGTTTTCTTATCTCTGACTAGTCTAAGCTTTTATTTGCTAAAGACACTATACAAAAGAAAACTGCATTTATTTAATAGCAGTTTTCTTTCTGTTAGAAAATAGACAGCAAATGACTCACATGATGAAAAACATAGCAGCCACTAAAACTTGGGTCCAGCTACTTTGCATAGGAACTAATTTCTTGAAGGTTTGAAACTATCTTAGTAGACTAAAACTCAATAGATTACAAACTGCTTGAGGCTAGGGACTATGTTATTATCTTTTGGGGGAACAGGTCATACTAGATGTTAAAATGATATAATGATCAAATTTGGGCAGGAAGATGAAAGAAAAAAAATGTATCCCTCCCTTTGCAAACCTTAAAGACTATAGCTTTGGAATACTATTCATACTTTCAGATTCAGATGATGGGTTGGTTAGTTTTGCTAAACTGCTCTCTCACCTCTTTTTTTATATTCTTTATTGCAAAGGAAAGGTTTCTAAGAGAGGAGAAGGAGAGACATATTTGTAAATGAAGATGCCAGTAAAATAAATAACAAATTTTGTGCAATTGTTCTCTGGAGCAGTTGCCATTCGTTTGGTAGGATTCACAAATTCAGGAGGTAAGAATGGCCAGTAGTAGTGAGTTGCCCTTATTATATTCCTTCCACTTCCTTCTTCTTTTCCTGTTCACTAAAAATGATCTCAATATTAAAGAGAAATTATAGATTCATGTATTTATAAGATACTTGGGGCAAATACTGTCAACAAAGTTTTGATATGTTCCATGACCTCAAAGGAAAAGTTGGATTATTTTATTTAGGACAGATTATTGTTGGTATTACTAATAATTTATCCATTAAAAATAGTAACACAAGTTATAAAACAGGAGATTTATGCTTGTTAAAGGTATTTGCCATTGTCACAAAGGGTGTCCAATGCAGGGTCCAAATGGAAGTGGGATTTTTTATAGATGGAGAGATTCATCACATGTGGATATTTGTGGATGATAGTGCACCAAATGTAACAAATTCTAGAGAATTTTTTCATCTACTAAAGGTAATCTGTGATCACTCAAAAGAGCTACTTTTAATTATACTTGTATAAAAAGTAAGTGGACAAAGAATATTTATTATCTAGATTATTCCAGCTAGTTCATCCAGGGAATGAACAACCCATAGTTTTAGTCTATCTGTATATATGTCTCAGACACTGAATGAAATTCAGACAATGAATTGGGTCCAGAGATGAATAGGAAGAATATAGTCTGTATTGCCTTTTGGGCCATGTTCAAGGATTTAACCTAGAGTTTTAGCTTGAATTAAAAGGACATTTTTTTATTACCATTTTTCTGGTCATGTTTATGTGTGCAATGCATGAACTACTACAGTTATAATTTTTGGTGGTGTGGGTGGGTGGTAATGGGTCACCAATGAGGTTTTGTGTGTGTGTGTGTGTGTGTGTGTGTGTGTGTGTTTTTCCAAAAGAGATAATGGAAAGACTTACCAGAGAGAGATAATATGAGATCACAAATCAATTGAAGCATTGATATAAATTCAGATGTTAGTGTTACCTATTTTTAAACTTTTATTTTAATTCTACACAGGCTTATGTTAATAACATGGGATCTGGAGTACTTTGGCAAAGTATTACATAATCAAGTAGCATAAGTATGGTGTACTGAACACTTAGGAACACTGAGTAGTTGTCAGGACATATGGGTTCAAATCTTAGCTCCAATACTTATTTTTGTGATTGTATAAAAATAATTTAAATCTTTTCAACCCTCTGTCTTTTCATTATCTATAAATTTTAAAATAATAATTTTATGTCATTTACCCCAAAGGGCTTCATAAAACCTTAAAACACTATTAAAAAGTGAGTAATTATTATTTAGAAATTAGAAATTGGATTTGTGATTTTATCAATACAGAGAATTACATGTTCAATTGCATGTCTGTATCATCTCTGCAATTTAAATTTCTTAGAATATGGCATGCAAAGGTTAGATGTCTTGCCTAGGGATCGTACAAACAATATGTGTTAGAAGCAGGACTTGAACCCAAGTCTTATGAGTTCAAAAGTCAATTTTCTATCCACTGCATCATGCTATCTCTCTGGTTACTAAATGTGGAAGCACATTATTATTATTTTTCCTATTAGAAGAACAATCAGGTCAGCTTATTATATTAGGCTACAGGAAGTAGAGTGATAAAGAAAATCCTAAGATTTTTGTTTAATTTAAACATCAAATTATTCAAAGTGAACTTCCCCAAAAAGAGAAAAAATAGAACATATGGAGGATAAGCAGCTTCTGTCCCCCAACTTGTGTTTCCCTACAGACATTCTTAGCAGTGAAAATATTTTTATTAATAGTCAATTAGCACTCATTGTTATCTAGTACAAAGAAAAAACATACGCTAAGGAATAGGCAAACAAAACAGAGGCCTTAAAAATTACAAATGGTTTACAACTATTTTATTCCAATTGGAGCTTACTCTAGTTGCTCCTTCTTGTCTGGGACTATTTACTACAAACATACTTCTGTATAATTTAAAGGGTTATGCATAAAGGCCAATCATTACTAATTTATTAGGTATTCATTATAAGACCTTTAATCATGATGGATTAATTTGGCATAAATGTGGATATAATATGTTATTTTTTAATATCTCCATTATAATTTACCAGTTAAATAGTCTATTATTATTTCAATTTCATTTCAGATTTGTATTAAATCATAATGTTTTGTGCTTTCCTAAAGCATACTAAGTTAAGGAAGATACCCTGAACTTTCTCTTTTTTAGAGGACCAATATTTCTATAAAATAGCAGGATCAGAGATTCTGGGAAGGAAGTGATAAAGTGGTTCAGTCTAGTTGCAAGACAAATTGATGGAAGTTGACCAAGCTTGTTCCAGAAGAGTGATTTTCAGGGTTTTAATATTATTAATGATCTGATTGTCGATTGGATAATCTAAAATAATTTAGAGTTCTAAAAAATTGTAATGTTGGGGGTTATTTTACTAGATAATGCTAAACAAAGACTGAAAGACACCTGTTGGGATTTTGGAGAGGAGATTCTTGTTTATGTTTGTGATGAATCAGATAATCCCTGAAAACAAACCAAAAAACCTCCCCAAATTCCCCACCACTGGAGATTATATGAATTAGTGAATTCATGGCCAAAAAAACCCAAATCTCCTAAGAATCTCTTATTTTTCTTTATTAACTATACATCATCATCATCATCATCATTATCACTATCATCATCATCATCATTATCATTCCAGCTAGCATTCATATAGCACTTTAAAGTTTGCTAATTATTTTACTAGCATTATCTCATTTTATCTAATTTTTATTTAGTCATCTTGAATAGTAAAGACTATTATTATCCCTATTTTACAGATAAGGAAATCTATAAATAGATTAGAAACTGAAGAACTTTTTTGTTAATCTACTGCATTTCTGGAACTACTTGGTTAATGTTTTATAACTATAAGCAAGCTTTCTTAATCCTTTCTTTTCTCTCTCTCTCTCTCTCTCTCTCTCTCTCTCTCTCTCTCTCTCTCTCTCTCTCTCTCTCTCTCTCTCTCTCTCTCTCTTTTTTGGATTATGCCTGTGAGTTCATTGGTAGTGAGGATTTCCAGTAATGAAATCCCCTCCACCAAGGCAAATCAATACCTGTTCTGTTCTGTTACTTCTGATCTTAGAGATGACTAGGGCACTGAAAAATGCAATAACTGGGCTGAGTTCACACTGATACTATATATCAGAGGGGGACTGGAACCTGAGTCTTCTTCATGACTCTGAAGCAAAGTCCTCTCTCTTAAACCATGCTGTTCTGCAATAAGAAACATGAATGCGATGAGGGTAACAATATCTTTGCAAGAACTTAAAAAAAATTAAAGGCAACAATATGAAATGCTAAATTTACAGTTAATAATCCACGTTCAAAGCCTATTTCTTTTACTTATTACCTATATAATAATTTTTCCCTCCAAGTTGTACCCCATACTTCTTCCATTTGCCCCAAATCTCCATCCTGAAGCCTCAGTATATCCCTGAACTCCCACATTGGAATTACTCTCCTCCACTGAAGCCTTTACTGATAATTGGATGGTCCCTCCCAGAACTTCTATTTAAAGAGGTTCAATCATTTCTCTTTCTTTTCCAGAGTGCATTTCCTCTACAGGCTCTAACCCTATTTCCTTTCAGCTTCCTCTTATATGTTGCTTTTCTGATTAGAATAGAAGCTTCCTGAGGGTCAAAATTGATATGTATTTCCAGAGTCTAGCACATAGTAAGTAACTGATAAATGCTAACTGACTGACTATTTATACATCTAATTTAATATTTCTGGGTTTCAATTTCTACAGTTGTGAAATGAGGTGGTTGCCTTTGAAAATCCTTTCCACCTCTAAATCTGTAACACTATTTATAATGAAACAATCAACACACATTTATTAAAAACTTAAAAACATGCCAGACATTAGATAATTTCTTTCTAGTCTCTCATGCTCTCACCTTTCCTTCAAATAAAAATTGTTCCTTTTCATAAGATGTTGGCACCTATCTGCTGACACAAAATTGTAATTCTTACCTCAAAATATGCAAAATAAAATATATATTTATTTTTAAAAGGAATGCAATGGCTATTCTCAAGTATTGTTGATATACCTCTCCCCACCTGTGCCCCCCCCAAACAACTTCAGCCTTTCTTGGAACACAAGAAGGAAACCAACACAGCAAGATACAACCCTTCTCTGAGGCTTCTTATTGGCAAAAAAAATCCTCACCAAAAACAAACAATGCCCCCCTTAAAACAAACCTCCCCCAAACAATCTAGAACATTCTTGTTTCAACAGAGACGCATCCCTAGATACTATAGAAAATTTCATCTCAGGCTGGTGGCAGGGGAGGGAAGAAGGGAAAGGGAGGGAGAAAGACAGCCTACCCACCAATTAGGTTTGGCTCAAATGGTAGCCTTAAAAACAAATTAGCCTGTTGCCTTTATTAAAAACAAAAACAAAACAAAACAAAAAAACCCTCCATTCCTTCCTCTATTGACATTTAACTAACTGATTCTTCTCCATCATTGTTAATTCCTGATGTTTCAGGTCTGTCAACAGCTTTCTAAATAAAGATACAAAAGCCAGGACAGTTTCTATATCAAACCTAAGGAATCAATGTGTTTACCTAGATGAATGGTTACTTAATACAAGGTTGTTAAATGCATAACTTTCCCCTGTATAAGAACTGGGGATATATAATCTATCATGAAATAGCCAGCTTACTTGAATGCTGAACATTTACTATCTCCAATGGGTAATCACAGCATTCAGAGACTTCTGCAAAAGTCAATATGTAAGATTTACAGTTATGTTTTGTGTGTACAATTAATCAGGGAAATTGGAGAAGGAAAAAAAAAGTCTTGAGATTCTATGTTTCATTTCTGTGCCGATGCTCTTTGGTGTTTTATTCTTCCCGACTATGTCCAGCCAGGCTATAATAACAACAGAAGATTAGGTGGAAGTGTACTCCATACTCTAATGGATCCAATTAAATCATTAAATGGTATCATACTTTACATGACCTCTAAGTATAGAATCAAAGAAATTTGTGATTGCAAACACTCATAATTATATGGTCCATTTCCTCCTACATTAGCTCTGTACTAGATTTTTCAGACATTTTCACAATGATTCTGCTGATCAAGTTCAATTATGCAATGGTCTTATGATTTGCTTTTCATTTTTATGTCCTTTAGGAAAAGGGATTGGGGAGAGTCTTTTGCTTTTACAGGACTACTTATCTAGACTTGAAAAAGGACCTCAGAGACCATCTAGTCCCACCCTATTCCTTTTACCTACCAGTAAATATTCACCCAAGGAAATATTATGTCTTTCCCAAAGTTACAAAGGCCAAATTTGTACTTAGATCTATTAACTCCAGAACCAGGGTTCTTTCTTGCATGCTTTTCTGCCTTTTTCTTTCTTTTTTCTTCTTTCTTTTTTTTTCCTTGCAACCATCTCAATAGTCCTGAGAATTCGCTGGGAAGAGGTGCTACAGAAAAACACTTTGTAAAAACTGCCACATTCATCCTCACAACATCTTGTGAGGTGGGTAGGTTGTGAGCATTTTGAGTGTTGCTGCCAAGCCAGAAATAGAACAGACATCATTTTCTCACATTGCCTGAGAAATGGAAACTTTTTTTCCCCTTCACTGCTCTTTAAGGGAATTATCTCTTGGATCTCTTTCTGAATATCTAGCTACATATATTTTTCTGATTGCTCACACATGGGACTTGTTGCTTAGTTCTTCCTAAGAAGAGCTGTAAGTAGTATCCTGAGAGGGGCTGAAAGGTTAATATACTTTCAGACATGTCCTATTGCATACTCTGTTGGAGAAATTTAAAGTGGTGTATTGAGATAATGATGTCTAATGCTCCGTACTACAGAAGACCATGTTGAACAACAGGGTTTTAAAACATGATAAAAATATAAAGATGAATTTATTTTGCTCCTAGTCATTGGCATTGTCTAAACATTAATCTTTAGTATGTCACATCATTGTGGCTAATCTTTTCCTGAGAATTATATAGTTGGAACAAGTATGTTTTATCATAGATATGAGGTACAGAAAGGGAAGCTGTAGTAATTAAGCCTATTACCAAGTAACAACTGGAACTTGGCTTTTTATGTAAAGCCAAGTCCCCTTAAGCAGCTCTCAGAAAAAACAAAACAAAACAAAACAAAACAAAAAAAACAAAGAAAACAAATAAACAAAAACCCCCTCAGTCCAAAACCAAGAAACTTTTCTGTAGTGAAAAGTTTGTTGGCATCAGGAAGCTATGTAAACCTGGCTTTTCAAGAAACATTATCAAGCAGTTATCATGAAAAAAAAAATCAACTTTTTTTTTTTTTTTTTGGAAAATACACCCTTGTCTCAGTAGCTGGTATTTGCTGGTTTTTAAATTAAGCCTTTAACTAATACAGTACTGTATTGCCTGCCCAAAAGATAAATATAAACATTAAGAATAGTATATTAACATTCACAGTGATGTTTCATTTGGCATTTTATAATCTTTCAAGATGTCACCTGTTGGAAGCTGGGTTCAAAAAACAAAAAAACAATAACAAAAACCATGTCATTAAAATGCACAAAAGCATTCTCAACAGACAATAGCATTTATTACTAAGGGAATGAGTTCACAAATTAAATGGCTACATATGTATGTCATCAGTTGAAAAGATGAATCCAAGAGAAACTCAACCTGAAAAAGTTCGACTCAAATAAAAACTTACTATAAGGAACAGGATTGAGTTGTTACATTTGTTCCATTTCCATTTAATTATAAAAATAATTCAAGAGTTTCAGAGATCTTTGGATTATCTGTGTGCTTTTATTTCAGCACTTTTGTCAGAGTAACCCCAAGATCTAGTTGATGTAAGTTCACAGAAATCATAAAAATAAATTTATTCTAAATGTGAACATGAATTCACAGCTTCATTTCTCTACCTAATGTTTTTAAAATATCAAAAGTAAGTAGAACTTAAATATTTTAAAATTTCTTTGTTAAAATTAATTAATGACAAAATAAATGGATATTTTTACTCTTTAGAAATATCCTTAAGCGATTTTTACACAAGATATTGCCTAATCTCCTCAGGGTTCTAAAGTCACCCCAGAAGAATTTTGTTTAAATCTCTACAGATATAGTTCAAACAAATATTTATCAGTTGTTTATAATTTAGTCATCTAGCTATAAATATATTTTAGAAAGGTATATTTATAAAGTGATACAATAAAAATAATTGGTCAACAATCTAAGAAGAATATCAAACTAAGCAGTATATGGAAAATCAATGGAAAAAGTGACAAGGATTATTTTTCCATCTAGAGATCACAAATTTTATCAACAAGCAAATAATCAGGGCAAGCACTGCATAATGGAGGTGTATCAGAATCACTGACTCAAGACTCAGAAGTCTATGAGAGGCCAGTGGTAAAGGGATTTCCTAGAACTAACCATAGAGTGAGACTGCGGTACAAGTTGACATTGAGAGATGCTCCATAGTAGTAGTATCAAATTCAAATCAAAATAGATTCCTGTATCATATATTGACTTAAAAGTAATAAAATGTTATTTTATGCTTTTTCTATTTATCTTCTTAAACATTTCCCAATTATATTTTAACTGAATTAGGGACATCCAGGAATTTTGCAGCCACATGGTTCTCATGAGAATGGGGCATGGCCTTGACCATGACAGCCTTAGTGAATCACAGAGATTAGACTGAGCTTCCAGAGTTCCCAGTTTGCAGTTATCCAGGACAAATCATGAATAGACATCCATCAAGGAAGGCAGTGTGGTGTGTGTGTGTGTGTGTGTGTGTGTGTGTGTGTGTGTGTGTGTTTGTGTGTATGTTGGGGAAGGCTAAGAGATTCAGACCTGAAAGAGCTCCCAGCCAGGACAACAATGCCAGGTTACCTAGAACATATCACAGGAAGAATGACTAAATAAGGATGGCAGGGAGGGAGTGAGAGAGAGAGAACTATCACCATTATAAGACCAATACACAAAAAGCAAATAACTACAAAACATCTACAAGCAAAGCCTCAAAGATAAATTCAAGTTGTTTACAACACTGAATCCTTAAAAGTTAAAAATTTATTTTAAGATGGCATTATAAGTTAAATGACAATGAGAGAACATTGAATTAGGAAAGATAGAAACACTATGGAAGAGAGACCTAGAAAATGAATTAATACTTTGGAATAAGAAGTACAAAGCTTTAGCTGAGTTGGAGATTCCTTGAAAATTAGAATGAACCAAAAAGAAGGTAATAACTCTATCATACAACAAAAAACACTAAACCAAAGTCAAAAATTTGGAAAAAAATAATTAATTTATATATAAACAAAATCTATCATCTGGAAAACATCAGAGAGAGAATTTAAGAATTAGTACAAAATGTACTATGTTACATTTGTACATGAATGTACAAAAATGTTAACTAACAATGGGAGTGAAGGGGCTATATATTATATTTCAAGAAATCATAAAAGAACAGTGTCTATACTAAAAATGAAAATAGAATCCATGAGCAATAAGTAGTAGTACATGCCTACAATTTCTGATTTTGAGGAAGGCTGATTCTTCAAGCTTGAAAGTTCTAAACAAATCCTGCACTAATATTGTGACCTTCTAGAAGCAGGGGATCACATTTCTGTGTAAGAAAAAGCAAAACTACCTATTTTAGAAATGGAATAGATCCATACTTCTTTGTTTATCAGTAGTGAAATTAAGTCTGTGAGTGCATGTCCAATCTGGATAACATAAAGAGATGAAATCTCAAAACAACAACAACAAAAACCAACCAACCAAACAAATAACCAAGCAAAAACATGTAAAATGAAAGGAGAATGAGAGAGAATGAGAATGCTTTGGTTCCTTTCTGAAAGAAATCTAAAAACAAAAATAAAGTCTTAGAAGTACTAGAGCCAAAATCCAGAACATAATAGTCAAAGAAAGAATACTGAAATCCAGACTTAAAAAATTACCAAGGAACAAAAGTCATTGGTGGGAGAGTAGAGGGCAGGGAAGAAATCTTGGCCAAAACTGAAAGGGAAAATGAGTCCTCTCCTATTCTTACCCTTCCACATGGTTCCTTGTCAGGGTTGTTCTAGAAGGCCATATGCTCCAACTTCTGGAAAATATTCCCCTCTGAACTTTATTATTTATAGTTGATCACTTAAATGTGATTATTACCCAGGCCCATTTGAACATATCCTTATGCAAAATATTATTTTTGAATTTAGTCGAAGCTCTTTTGAATTGCTAATAAATATTTTAACCTGGTTAAAATGGGTTGGGATAGTTTTATGCCCTTCTTTACACTGTGATTCCTTCTTAGTTTTCTTGTTTACAATCTGGGTAGAGATTTTTTTTTCTCTTATCTATTATAAAATATTCAGTTCAATCGAACAAGGATTTATTAGGCAATGGATGGAAAAAAGCTAGCAGAAAAAGTACTGGACATGATAAGCAGGAAATCTCATTTATGATCCTAGCCCTTTAGTTAACTTGCTTTTTGCTCTAGGATATCCACCTTGAATTCTTGTTACTCACTTTTTTTTTTCATGTATAAAATAGGGGGTTGCAAGTGGTACTAGACTAGATTATCTCTAAAGTTGCCCTCCAGCTGAATTTTCTGTGATTCATAATCAAATAGTATTTTAAAACTTTTTTACATTAATCATGGTTTCTAATGATTCCATCTAAAAAGGGTATCAAATTTTATTTTATGGTTATTATTTGGTATTTGAACAAAAGATATTACCTCCCTTCACATTAAAAGATATGCTTGTTTTATAAAGTTTCAAAAGAATCCTTTATTTATATTTTTTAAACTTCCTTCTAAGAAAGGAAATATGTGAAATAAAATCATAACTTAGGTGGAATGACTGGTATTTTGCCTAGGGCGTACAATTTCAAGATTATTGGCAATATTTGCATTCAGCAAATAGAAATATAAAGTTTACTACTTCATTAACAAGAAAACTTTGTTGGGGGTAAGGAGTTGCAAGATAGTAAGATGTATAAAATTTCTCCCTGACCCTCTTGGGGGACAGGGAGGGAATAGGTGAAAGGGGAGAGATCCTCTCCAATTCAACCAAAGATCAACTTACTGTTCATATATCCAAGAAGTAATTTTTTATACTTTCCCCAGTCATAAAGCTTGCATAACACCAATGGGAAAGAATTCAGTCATGACCCCAAAAGCTAGCTTTACCACCAAGATATTGACTATGCAAACTATATTCAGGTCTTTGTCAAAAGCACAACCTGTGAGCACAAACCACTATTGTTCACCAGCTACAGTTCTGATAACACCAACTCCTACATTTGCTTTTAAAAAGCAGGAAAAGGATTCTTAATATTATTGAATAAAAACACATACACACAATGTGGTTATTCAGGATTCAGAATCATACATTGCCAGAAATAACTTTCACCTAAATTGGACCTCCTACATATGCAATGAGACCTGATTCTGCATCATTTCATGTACTGCTAAAGTCAGTATTTCTACTACTGAATAATTATTTTGAGTTATTAGGGGGGAAATGAAGCATAACATTTGCATGATTTCTTCCATACTACAAGATTGTGAGTCAACATTTTACAATTAAAAGGGGAAAGTCTTTCTTTACCCAAAGTATGGGATCTTAAGAAAGGAATCATATTGCTTCATCAATTAAGCACTCGTTCTCTATCATATTGTTTTCTGAAGAAAAAAATAAGTATGCAGAATCAGAAAAGTTCTTTTATAATCTTATGTTGCATATGATTTTTGGGGGGACTTTCATGGAGCAAAGAAAAAGGTAAGAAAATTGATTATCTCAGTTTGGAAGTGAAATGGTAGGAAAATACGTCATATACACACTAGTCATATCATTTGTTTCATTATGCATCAATTTACTTATACTTCAATAGTTTAGTGGATCTGGGGGGCTCATCAATGTGGACTCCCCCTGTGTAGAGTACAACTTTCCCATGCCTTGTTGTCCTGTGTAATTCTTTATGATATCTTTCTATAACTCCTCAATGGAGGATCTCAGTGTGGAGGAGATCTACACTTTTCTAGTATTTTGTAGACCACATTGCAGTACTTCAGTTTTCCTTCATATTGTTTGGAAGTTTCCATATTTGGAAAATGTAATCTTCCTCCCTCCCTTTCTCCCTTTTCTCTCTCTCTCTTCATCTCTCCTTCTGTCCCTCTCTTTTCCACTGTCCCTTTCTCTCTCTTTCTTTCTCTCTCTCTTTCTTTTTCTTCCTCCCTTTCTTTCTTATATAGGATTATAGATGTAGAGCTAGAAGGGATTTCAGAAGACATCTAGTCCAATCCTCTAATTTTGCCAACAATAAAATTTAGATTCAGGATGGGAGGAAATTAATTACTCAGGATCACTTAGACAATGTTAATGATGATATTTAAGCCCAGGAGCTCTGACTCCAGCATCAATTCATATTTTTCTATCACAGTCCTACAAAAACTATGTAAGGTACTTAGAGCAACTTATCTTCATCTTAGAGGTGAAAAAATTGAAGCTCAAAGGAAGTACTATAAAATATACACAGCAAAAAAGTGGCAGGTATAGTGCCAGAATCCAGATATCCAGAATTCAGTTCCTAGTACATTATTCCCTCTCCCCCTTTATAATGTACTATTTTCCCAAAGCATTTGTATATAATGCATTATCCCCCAAATGGAGAAAAAAGTGTGTTATGGCAATTCTGCAACAAAACAGGCATTCTAATACACTCTTACTAAAACTCTAGCATTCTAGTTCTAAAAAAAGAGAGCAATATAGAAATATATTGTAAGAGTTATGAAACTGATTATACCTTTTCAGTTAGTCCTTTCATTACTTTGACAACTCTAAAATGTCAAGAAAAAATTAAAAAAGGTTCTATTGGTACAAAAATAATTATATTAAAATTATTCATATATTAGGCTTATTTGTAATGGCAAGGGAATGGAAATACCCATATGCCCAACAATTAAAAGTGACTGAAGAAGTTTGAAGGAGCTGGCTCTGTGCAGTGTCATTTTTATAGAGGTTTAGCAGGAAAGATAATCTATTTTCAGTGCAGATCAGTGCCTACTCTGCACCTTACAATTCAGAAGAGCTGCCTAGGTCTCTCAGAGGTTAAGTGGATTGCTCAGTTACATAGCCAGGTAAGGTCAGAGGCCATATTAAAACAGATTATGATTCTAAAAAATACAAATGAAACATGAATATAAAGAAATATGGAAAAGTCTATATGAATTGATCTCAAGCCAAATTAGATCAACAGATTCTAGCTTAACTACAATGTATAATATAAAAGAAGTTCTATAGTTTATTACACCATGGGATTTGAAGAACAATTGACTCATTTAATTTCTGTTTAAGAGAGAAAAAAAATTACAATTTTTTTTTCTCTCTCTCTGTCTCTCTCTCTCTCCCTCCCTCTTTGTCTCTCTCTGTTTCTCCCTCCCTCCCTCCTCTCTCTCTCTCTCTCTCTCTCTCTCTCTCTCTCTCTCTCTCTCTCTCTCTCTCTCTCTCTCTCTCTCTCTCTCTCTCTCTCTCTCTTTCCTGCTAGAAGATTTATCTGTTGATGGCAGTGAATCTCTCATTTTTGTCTTTATAGTCTCAGAGAGTTGAAAACAAAAGCTGTTTAGTAAAGGTCTACAGAATTGAATCAAGAATTATTCCTTAGAATCTGTTTTCTGCTAATGATTGCAGATACATGAAGTCTCCTATTGTTTGTTTCCTCCTTTGAGTCTTCTGAGAGTTTCATTCCTGGGTCTTCCTACTTGTAATTTCTCTAATCTCTGGTTCTTTTGAAGGAGTTCATCTATATCAGAAGTCCTTTTTTTTTTTTTTTTTTTTTTTTTGCCATGGGAGCCTTTGGAAATCTGATGAGACATACGCATCCCTTTTCAGAATATCATATATATAAAGAAATGCTAATTTTCAGGTAGAGGTTAAAGTATATAAGATGCAATTTGTTTCCTATTCAAGTTCATGTAACTCTTATCTGTAGAGTTCATGAATTTCAGGTGAAAGTCCTCTGGTCTGTCTTGATCACTGTAAGATTTTTTTTTAAAACAAACCAGCTAAGGAATACTATGATAATGATTAGGTGTTTGAGTAGTGTGTGGAGGGATATAAGTGGAGCAATAAAAATTTAAGTTGGCTTGAAACTAAGGACTTTTATTTTTTCTGTCTAGAACTAAAACTAAGCAGAGTGCAGAGACCTTAGTTGAAAAATAGAGTCAAGTAGATCAATCTAGATGAAATGGAAGAATAAGGAAGGAGAAAGAGAATTTCTGAAACTGTGTCTTTTCAGAACTTTTACAATGCAATATGCTCACATTCATTTTCATATGAAAACAGCAGACACCAATTCTTAAAGTACTAATTTTTCCTGTAACCAACAAATATATGTTGTTTTTCAGATTTGGGCAAAGTTCAGAAAGTATCATTTTCTCTATAACAGATTTTTTTTTCTCTTTCTAAATAGAGTACTATAATAATGTCCCAACTGCATTAGATGCCTTAAGGAAAATGTCAATGACATTAAGTCTTTATCTTTGCTCTTTGGAAAAATAGCAGAATTTACTTAGTTCAGAAATGGGAAGTTCATGATTGAGTGACAAATATACATTTCTTGTTGAATGCCTGAATCCCAGTAGGTACAAATCAAATGTTCAAAACATGTAATATACTTTATGATAGAAAAGTATAACTGGGGCTGAAACCTTCAATAAATAAAAACAGGCCAACATTATCTGTATTTGCTTTTGTTAGGTGGAAGAGTATAAAGTAATTGGAGACCCCAATCAACACTGGGAGCTGTAGTTGGGGGTGTGTATATATATATATATATATATATATATATATATATATATATATATATATCTCCAAGCTGTGGCTTTACTGCTGACAAAAGCAATTTCTGGTTTTCAGAACTTAATCTTCAGTCAATCAATGGGTAAAAAGAGTGAGGTAGGAAAGCTGATAGATAGTGTTTTGACCATGGATGTACAATAGAAACATCTATAAGGGAATGTGGTATTATTATGATTTAAACACACACACACACACACAAAGACACACACTTAAAAATTTTTTTTGGACATGATCCAGCAGTAATAAGGAAAATTGAGGATACAATTTCAAAAAGATAATTATTTCTATATTTCAGGGTTTATATTTCTGGGATAAGAATAAGGGGAATTCTATGGAAAAGGAATATGTATTTTAAAATCTTGAATCTTCTTAGGATAGTTATTTGAAGAGTTGGCACTTAGTAAGTTAGATTTAAAATAGTATCATTATGATGATCATTATTATGATTCTTGCTACTGTAACAATAGCAATAATAAAAACATCAATAATGTGTTTGGCTAACTTCCAGTTGAGTTCCTAAGTTTTCTCATGCCATGTTGTCTAGACCTGTTCTTTGTATTCATCACATTTGGGCTTGTATCATATTTATTTATCTTATTTTCTCATTTAGATTGGAGCCTGCTTGAAGAGGAAAGAATTTTTTCATTGTTAATCGTTGTATCTCCTTAATAAATTATTATTGAGTTGTGGAATTGATTTTAAAGTATTTTCTATCTTGAGACAAGCATGAATTATTAAAATTACATAAATTATGGATTGCTTAACTATAATTCTGGTGTTTCTACTGGATGATAGGACCAATAGGATTATTGGACTAGGATATAGTTGAGGAGGACTGAGTTTTAGACTCAAAGATGTGAGTGCCTTGGTGTGTGTTTACATCTAAGGCTCTGCCTATATATGTGATATGTTGGTTGTACTGATTTGTCACTGTTGAAATCCTTACAAAAGGCCCTGTCAGCATTTCTAAGTTTTTTTTTTTTGCTCCTGCAGCTGTGAAGGGTGAACAAAATGACCAACAGTTGCAGTAGCTCTGTAGTCCATCACACATTCTTAGGTGTGATCTCAGTAAGAATTTTTGGACTCAGTGTGTATCTTTGCATTTCAAAGGCAAATAAAAATGACTTTTGAGTTATCTGTTTTGAATTATCTATGCTTTTTCTCCCCTCCATTTGTGCAGATAATTGAGTTGACTATTATGTAAATTAAGTGAAAATAATAATTACAGGAAAAAAAATCACTGAAAATGCTTATAGTGTCTTTCTTACCAAAAAACTGAAAGCAATTTTAATTGTGCTGTTTCATTTATCTTCAAAATATGTCTGTGAGGTGGAGGAGGGGAAAATATTATTATCTTTGTTTTGCAGAAGCAGGGTCTAAAGTCCCACGTCATCCTTATTCAAATTAGTGGTCAGCTAAAAAGTAGCATGGAAACTGAGAAATGGAGAGGCTAATGTCCCAACCCAAGATCATAAGCCAAAGCATATCTGAGACTACCAATTCCCCAGTTTGAAGTAATTTTCTGACTACTCCTAATGATATATATATCATTATATATACATATATATAATGATATATATATATATCATTATATATACATATATATATATATAAAATGATATATATATATATCATTATATATATACATATATATATACATAAATTTGTTATTCATGAATATAAACACACATAGGTATATATACATATACCTACATAGATGCACATGTGTATATATGCATTTACATACTACATGTAACCTATTATTGTTAGTATATACTGACTATATGAACTTGGATAAGTCAGCAGAAGGTGCATGTACTGGTAAAATCCCAGGCCCAGTCCAAATATGAATATCAACAGTGAAGAACTCCTAATAACTCATCTAGTTTACACAGCCAGTATATATCAGTTTGAGTTTAGTATATAGGCTCTTTAGCTAGTATCTCTCTCTCTCTCTCTCTCTCTCTCTCTCTCTCTGTGTGTGTGTGTGTTTGTGTGTGTGTGCATGAAAGAGAGACAGACAGAGAGAAAGAGAAAGACAGAGAGCAACTTGGAGAGAAAGACACACACATAGAGATAGAGAAAGAGAAAAGGGGAGAGGAGAGACATAGAGGTAGAGACAAGCAGATGAGAGAGAGAGAGAGTGAGTGTGTGAGTTTACAAAGTACTATTTTATAAGGTTAAATTCTGTCTTCCTTGGTAAAGAATTCCTTATGAGATATATTAATGGAGTTTGGAGTCTTCTCTAAAATTTATAGTTTTAGAATAATAAGTAGCATCAAAATCATAGAAATGGATCCAGGACCCCATGTTGACTTAGAAAAGTACAAATTAACTTCACTTATATTGTATTACAATTTAATTTTTTTAAACATTTCTCAATTACATTTTAATTAGGCAAGTGCTCTGTAAGCCCCATGTTTGACATATCTGGTTGAAAGTATTGAGAGGACTTCCGGCTAAGATGGCGGCGTGGAGGCAGACAGCTGCTTGAGCTCCTCGCTTTCTCTCAGAACTTACTTCATGACAAGCCTCTGACTTAATGCTTGACCCAGAAAGAAATCCACAAATTATCACCAAGAGAAGACATCCTTGAAAGTCGCCAGAAAAGGTCTGTGTTTGTTCGGGGGAGGGTCAATCAGACTGGGCGCAGACTGAGGGCAGACAGCCAGAGCAAGACAGGCAGCTCACACAGCTCAGACCGGAGGGGGAGGGGTGTGATCTCTGCAGTTTCTGCGAGGGGGCTTTTGCCCCAGTGTGGATGCTCCGTCTTGGCGGCAGGCCAGGAGCCGCAGAGAGGGTGTAAACACTGGAGGTGAAGATTAAAACCCCAGAAAGCCAGCGTCTCTCAGAGCCCGGCCACCCCCAACCCCCACCTGGACTGACTCGGTGCGTTCTCGGAGCCTCAGAGCGCAGACTCAGTACAGTCATTGCTGTTCTGTTAGTGGCTCTCTGCTGCCCTATCCCCAGTCTGTAGAGGAAGCCCATTAATAACATCCAGCCCTATCCCCCGCAAAACAGACCAATTGCTTCTCTTGTCAGTTTGTTTTCTTTGATTCTGACAAAATGAATAAAAAATTCAAAAGGGCTCTAACCATTGACAGCTTCTGTGTGGAGAGGGAGCAGACTTCAAATGCTGAGGAGACTAGGAACAGAATGTCCCCAGATGTATCCCCTGGGAGGGATATAAGCTGCTCCTCAATACAAAAGAACCTCATAGAGGAAATAAAAAAGGCTCTCACAAGAGAGCTGGAAGAGAAATGGGAAAAGGAAAGGGAAGCTTGGCAAGAGAGCCTGGAGAAGTCATCCCATGCATTCAAAGACAGAATGGATAAAGAAATCAAATCATTGAGAAACAAGATTAGTGAGCTGGAAAAGGTAAACAACTCCAAGGAAAACAGGATTAGTGAGCTGGAAAAAGAAATCAGCTCTCTAATAAATAAAATGGATAAAATGGAAAAAAATTCCATAGAAGATAAAAACTCAATTGGACAATTACAAAGAGATATAAAAAAAGTGAGTGAAGAAAATACATCATTGAAAATTAGACTGGAACAAGTAGAAATGAATGACTCAAGGAGAAACCAAGAGGGAGTCAAGCAAAACCAGAGAAATGAAACAATTGAAAAGACTGTCAAGTACCTTACCAGAAAGACAACAGACCTGGAAAACAGATCCAGGAGAGACAATTTGAGAATAATCGGACTCCCTGAAAAATGGGAGGAAAAAAAGAGCTTGGACACCATTTTCGAGGAAATTATCAAAGAGAACTGCCCAGACGTTTTGGAAACAGAGGGTAAAATAGACATTGAGAAAATTCATCGATCACCTACTGAAAGGGACCCTAAAATCAAAACACCAAGAAATATAGTGGCCAAGTTCAAGAACCATCAGACAAAGGAAAAGATATTGGAAGCTGCTAGAAAAAAACAATTCAGATATGGAGGATCCACAATAAGGATAACACAGGATCTAGCAGCGTCCACATTAAAAGAACGCAGGGCCTGGAACATGATATTCCGAAAGGCTAAGGAACTTGGTATGCAGCCAAGAATAACTTACCCAGCAAGAATGAGCATCGTTTTCCAGGGAAGAAGATGGACATTTAACGAAATAAATGAATTCCATCTATTTTTGATGAAAAAACCAGACCTACATAAGAGGTTTGATCTTCAAATACAGAACTCAAGAGACTTCTAAAAAAGGTAAAAAGAAATCTTGAGAACTATACTTTTGTCAAAAAAATATGTAAAGAACATATGTACAATTTGTCTTAGAAAATAGAGGTGGAAAGGAGATTATATCATAAAAAAGTACAAAGTGGTGGTACTACATCTCATGAAGAGGCAAAGGTAACCTATTATATCTGAGAGAAAGAAAGGAGGGAGATGAACATAGCGTGTATCAATAGACATATTCGATTTATGGTGAAACTTCTTCCACTTCATTGAAAAGTGAAAGGGAAGGAGTAAGCTAAGGGGAAGGGAATACAGTAATTTCGAGGAAAAGGGGTAAAATAAGGGGAGGATCTTTAAGGTGGGGGAGGGATCCTAAAAAGGGAGGGCTGTAAGAAGCAAGTGGTGTTTACCAGTTTAATACTGGATAGGAGGGTAAAAGGGAAGGAAAGGGGAAAAGCATAAGCAGGGGTTAATAGGATGGCAAGCAATATAGAATTAGTCCTTCTAACCATAAATGTGAATGGGGCAAACTGCCTCATAAAGAGGAAGCAGTTAGCAGACTGGATTAAAAGTCAGAATCCTACTATATGTTGTTTACAGGAAACACACCTGAAACAGGATGAGACATTCAAACTAAAAGTAAAAGGGTGGAGCAGAATCTATTATGCTTCAGGCAAAACCAAAAAAGCAGGAGTAGCCATCCTCATCTCAGATCAAGCAAAAACAAAAATTGATCTAATTAAAAGAGATAAGGAAGGGCATTATATCCTGCTAAAGGGAAGCATCAATAGTGAAGCAGTATCAATATTAAACATGTATGCACCAAGTGGTGCAGCATCTAAATTCTTAAAAGAGAAATTAAGAGAGCTGCAAGAGGAAATAGATAGCAAAACTATAATAGCGGGAGATCTCAACCTTGCACTCTCAGAATTAGATAAATCAAACCACAAAATAAATAAGAAAGAAGTCAAAGAGGTAAATAGAATACTAGAAAAGTTTGATATGATAGATCTTTGGCGAAAGCTAAATGGAGACAGAAAGGAATATACTTTCTTCTCAGCAGTTCATGGAACCTATACAAAAATTGATCATATACTAGGGCATAAAAACCTCAAAATCAAATGCAGTAAGGCAGAAATAGTAAATGCATCCTTTTCAGACCATAATGCAATCAAAATAACATTTAATAAAAAGCCAGGGGAAAATAGACCAAAAAATAATTGGAAACTGAATAATCTTATACTAAAGAATGATTGGGTAAAACAGCAAATCATAGACATAATTAATAACTTCACCCAAGAAAATGACAATAATGAGACATCATACCAAAATGTGTGGGATACAGCCAAAGCAGTAATTAGGGGAAGTTTTATATCTCTACAGGCCTACCTGCATAAAATAGAGAAAGAGAGGGCCAACGAATTGGGTTTACAACTAAAATTGCTAGAAAAGGAACAAATTAAAAACCCCCAGACAAACACAAAACTTGAAATTCAAAAAATAAAAGGTGAGATTAATAAAATTGAAAGTAAAAAAACTATTGAATTAATTAATAAAACTAAGAGTTGGTTTTATGAAAAAACCAACAAAATAGACAAACCCTTAGTAAACCTGATTAAAAAAAGGAAAGAGAAAAAGCAAATTGATAGTCTTGAAAATGAAAAGGGTGAACTCACCACTAATGAAGAGGAAATTAGAACAATAGTTAGGAGCTACTTTGCTCAACTTTATGCCGATAAATTCGATAACTTAAATGAAATGGAAGAATACCTTCAAAAATATAGCTTGCCCAGATTAACAGAGGAAGAAGTAAGTAGTTTAAATAGTCCCATCTCAGAAAAAGAAATAGACCAAGCTATTAACCAACTTCCTAAGAAAAAGTCCCCAGGACCAGATGGATTTACAGGTGAATTCTACCAAACATTTAAAGAACAACTAACTCCAATGCTATGTAAACTATTTGAAAAAATAGGGATTGAAGGAGTCCTACCAAATTCCTTCTATGACACAGACATGGTACTGATACCTAAACCAGGTAGATCGAAAACTGAGAAAGAAAACTATAGACCAATTTCCTTAATGAATATTGATGCTAAAATCTTAAATAAGATATTAGCAAATAGACTTCAGAAAATCATCCCCAGGATAATACACTATGACCAAGTGGGATTTATACCAGGAATGCAGGGATGGTTTAATATTAGGAAAACTATTAGTATAATTGACCATATTAATAATCAAATTAATAAAAACCATATGATCATCTCAATAGATGCAGAAAAGGCATTTGATAAAATCCAACATCCATTCCTACTAAAAACGCTTGAGAGTATAGGAATAAATGGACTATTCCTTAAAATAATAAGGAGCATATATTTAAAACCTTCAGTAAACATCATATGTAATGGTGATAAGCTGGAACCTTTCCCTGTAAGATCAGGAGTGAAACAAGGTTGCCCACTATCACCATTACTATTCAATATAGTACTAGAAACTCTAGCCTTGGCAATAAGAGCCGAGAAAGAGATCCAAGGAATTAGAGTAGGAAATGAAGAAATCAAATTGTCACTTTTTGCAGATGACATGATGGTATACTTAGAGAACCCAAAAGACTCTGCTAAAAAGCTATTAGAAATAATTCAGAATTTTAGCAAAGTCGCAGGATACAAAATAAATCCACATAAATCCTCAGGATTTTTATACATTACCAACACAATCCAACAGCAAGAGATACAAAGAGAAATTCCATTCAAAATAACAGTCGATAGTATCAAATATTTGGGAATATATCTACCAAAGGAGAGTCAGGAATTATATGAGCAAAATTACAAAACACTTGCCACAAAAATAAAGTCAGATTTAAATAATTGGAAAGACATTCAATGTTCTTGGATAGGCCGAGCGAATATAATAAAGATGACAATACTCCCCAAACTAATCTATTTATTTAGTGCTATACCAATCAGACTCCCAAGAAACTATTTTAATGACCTAGAAAAAATAACAACAAAATTCATATGGAAGAATAAAAGGTCGAGAATTGCAAGGGAACTAATGAAAAAAAAGTCAGAGGAAGGTGGTCTAAGTGTACCTGATTTAAAGCTATATTATAAAGCAACAGTCACCAAAACCATTTGGTATTGGCTAAGAAATAGACTAGTTGATCAGTGGCATAGGTTAGGTTCACAGGACAAGATAGTGAATAAAAATAGCAATCTAATCTTTGACAAACCCAAAGATCCCCAATTTTGGGATAAGAATTCATTATTTGACAAAAACTGCTGGGAAAACTGGAAATTAGTATGGCAGAAACTAGGCATGGACCCACATTTAACACCACATACTAAGATTAGATCAAAATGGGTCCAAGATTTAGGCATAAAGAACGAAATCATAAATAAATTGGAGGAACATGGGATGGTTTACCTCTCAGACTTGTGGAGGAGGAAGGAGTTTGTGTCCAAGGGAGAACTAGAGACCATTATTGATCACAAAATAGAACATTTTGATTACACCAAATTAAAAAGTTTCTGCACAAACAAAACTAATGCAAACAAGATTAGAAGGGAAGTAACAAATTGGGAAAAAATTTTTACAGTTAAAGGTTCTGATAAAGGCCTCATCTCCAAAATATACAGAGAATTGACTTTAATTTATAAGAAATCAAGCCATTCTCCAATTGATAAATGGTCAAAGGATATGAACAGACAATTTTCAGATGATGAAATTAAAACTATTTCCACTCATATGAAAGAGTGTTCCAAATCACTATTGATCAGAGAAATGCAAATTAAGACAACTCTGAGGTATCATTACACACCTGTCAGATTGGCTAAAATGACAGGAACAAATAACGATGAATGTTGGAGGGGCTGTGGGAAAACTGGGACACTGATGCATTGTTGGTGGAGTTGTGAAAGAATCCAACCATTCTGGAGAGCAATCTGGAATTATGCCCAAAAAGTTATCAAAATGTGCATACCCTTTGACCCAGCCATACTACTACTGGGCTTATACCCCAAGGAACTACTAGAGAAGGGAAAGGGTCCTGTGTGTGCCAAAATGTTTGTGGCAGCCCTTTTCATAGTGGCTAGAAGCTGGAAGATGAATGGATGTCCATCAATTGGAGAATGGTTGGGTAAACTATGGTATATGAATGTTATGGAATATTACTGTTCTATAAGAAATGACCAACAGGAGAAATACAGAGAGGCTTGGAGAGACTTACATCAACTGATGCTGAGTGAAACGAGCAGAACCAGAAGATCATTATACACTTCAACAATGATACTGTACGAGGATGTATGCTGATGGAAGTGGATTTCTTCAACATAGAGAAGAGCTAATCCAATTCCAATTGATTAATGATGGACAGAACCAGCTACATCCAGAAAAGGACTGGGAAATGAATGTAAACTGTTATTTTTACCTTCTGAATCCAATTCTTCCTGTGCAACAAAAAATTCGGTTCTACACACATATATTGTATCTAAATTATACTGTAATATATTTAACATATATAAGACTGCTTGCCATCAGGGGGAGGGGGTTGGGGGAGGAAGGGAAAAAATCTGAATAGAAGTAAGTGCAAGGGATAATGTTGTAAAAAATTACCCATGCATATGTACTGTCAAAAAATGTTATAATTATAAAATACAATAAAAAAAAAAAAAAAAAAAAAAAAAAAAAAAAAAAAAAGAAAGTATTGAGAGGCTTACCTAGAATTATATAGGCAATAATTGTTAGACTCTGGTCTTAAAAGTTTCCCTGTCAGCCAGGCTGACTCTTCTGCTATGTAATATAGTCTCTACTTTATAAACATATTTGTATGTATAGACACACACACACACACACACACACACACACACACACCCCTCATCTTCTTTTCAGTCTCCCATTAACTTTTTATTTTTAGGCACTCAAGATTAAGTGATTTGTTAGAGACCAGATTTGAACACTGGTTTGTCTGATTTGAGGGCTGGTGATCCACCTACTACTCCACCTAGCTTCCCCTTAAGAGCTCATCTTTTTTGATCTCATGACAATCCAATAAAATGGGCAATATTAGGAACTCTTAAGGTTAAAGGCTATACTAGTGACATTATTTCATAGTAATTAAAATATAGCAGTCAGGAAGACTGCTTCCAATCCTTATTGTAAACATAGAAATTTTGTGATCATGGACAAATATTTAACTTCTCTGAACCTCAGTTTTCTCATCTGTGCAAAGAACAGCATTGTTTCTCTGATTAATATACTTAAAATGGCTTGCAAAATTTAAAGACTTACAATATCAGTTATTTTACTAGTATTTTCAATGATGGTAATCAATTAGGAAAGAAAGAAAGTAGGCTAAATAGTGAATCCTGGTTGTAGGGGAGGGTGAAAACTATTTTTACATGTTTCAGAATCAGTCAACAATCAGTTATGTATTTTGACACAGTAATTCAGGTGCAGAATTAGAAAATTAAATATATTTCATAGGAAAAAACCCACAAAATATTTGAATTATAGTCTGTATCATAATTTGAAAATCAATTGGGGAATATTAACTATTGAAATATCATAATTGTATGTGATGCAGATAGAAGTTTTTGTACTAAATGCATCTAGGAATAGAATGTGAACCTAGAAAGCCTTTCAAAAACACTAACCAAAAAAAGAAAGATTTTGGACTCTATGTTAGTTAGATAATATCTGGAGTACTGGGCTTAGTTTAGAATGCCACATTTAAGCAGATACAATGACAACTTGGAACATTACAGCTTGGAAAATAATCAGGGTGGTGAGGTGATTCAAAATCAAATCCTATAAGGATCTATTGAATAAAGTGGGTATATTTAGCTTGGAAAAGAGAATACTTGGAGTTGGGATGGTACTCATAATTAATTCTTTTAAACATTTGGAGGGTTGTCATATGAAAAATTAGATTTAGTCTGAATGAGTTTTAGGGAGCAGGAATAGGAAGATGCTTCTAAATGCAGATTCTAGTTTGACAAAAGGAAATAGACTTTAATATTTAGAGCAGAACACAAATGATTGTTGTTCTTAGTTTTCAAAGAGGACCAACGACATCATGGGGTGATGTCTTGACTCATATATGAATTAGATTTAAGTGGGGCAGAATTGCACAAAGTTGGCAGGACAAAAGTCAGGATGATTGGCAATGGCACCGAATGTAGGGGGATGAACTTGGTATCTTTGATGTCTGACCAAGATCTAAGCACTACACAGTACTTGGTTATGATTGTTGAAACAAATTGTTTTAATTTACCCATTCCTTCCACTAGGGGCAATTTTAGGTGTAAGGTGAAGGGATGGCAGTTGATGGAGACATCCCCCTTACTCACCAATGGGTTTGAGGTCTATTGGTTTTCCTCAACCTGTTTTAGCCCATCTGCCTAGATAGTTTTGCCAGGGTATGTCTGTTCATGCTAGAGTTTCTTGAATCCACAGGAAAGAATTAGGTGACTGGTCAGACACTAAAGATATGCCAGCAACTCTGAAAAGAGATGTTCAAGCCCTCTCATGCCAGAGGTGCTAGTCCTCCCTTAATACCACAAATACATTAGACTGTCATTTGAACTAAAGTCCTCCAACCCTGGAAACAGCTCTTCTGCACTACCTCAGATTCTCTGTATTCAAAGAACTATGCTACTTAACCATGGGCATTCTTTTCTCCTTTAGTAGCAATAATCCTGCCATTCTCAATGGAGTACAGTTTGCCATGTCTCATTAGTATAATTTTTATATATGGGCATCAGGAGAGAATCATTGTTCTTGATTATGCCTTTACCCTTACAGTTTCTCCCAGAAAGTAACATTTGTAAAATTGAACTGCACACAAATTAACTGGACTTTGCATAGTAAACAGAAGGGGTGGGATGCAGAATTTGCTGTTAAATAGAATAACAGTCTAAGAGGGTGATGACTTGGCTTCAATGGCAAACTTGATTGTTGTTAAATGGAAACATTTTGGAATTATGCAACTGTTCTTAGGGAGCTGTTGGCCTGGGGAGAATTCCCAGGTTTGTTGTTCCGTTGTCCTTTCCTAATCTAAGCTAACCAACTCTCTGCCTCCAAATGGCCATTCAAAGGAGAACAAAAACCCAGCAGTATCAGTAGTTGGAAAACAGCAATCCATAGTTAACTTGAGCAGAACCAGGTGCTAAAGTGACTCAGAAGTGCTGGTGTACAAAATAAAAAAGCAATTGTCAACAACTCACACAGAAAAAAGAGCTAAACAGCCGAGAGCTGGGAAATACAAAAGAAGAAAAGGAAGAAAATGTCTGCCTACTCAAAAGAAAAATGCACTCCCCTATCTTAATTGCTCTAAATAGGGTGTTTAAGGTTCATTATTTAAAAGTTAAACCCTTTTATATATGAGAAAGGATGTGTAAGGATTTTTTTTAAGTCAGTGCAAAATGTTAACAAGTAACCAGTGAGTCTGGCTTTCCAGTATAAAATTAGTTTTAAGAATAACATAAGAGAAAGTATGTACTTTGGCAGAATAGATTGAGGCCTGCCCTTCCATTTAGGTCATCCCTGCTTTCATGCCCATCCTGTGAAACCTAGATGATCCTGTCATTTGACCTTTAGTTAAAGCAGACATCTCTTTAATCCAGCAATGAATTAATAAATAAGCACTTATTCAGCTCCTATTATGTTCCACCTTCTGTGCTAGGTCCTAGAGACACAAAGAATGAAAAAAAATTTATTCTCAAAGTATACTTCTGCATTGGTAGCAGTGAGTTCCTTACCAAAAACAAAATCATAGCCTGTTTAAAAAAAGAAAAGAAAAAAATGATAGAAATAATCTATATTCTTTCAGAACGTGGAGGAAGCTGAAGATTTGATTATTTCCTCCCACCAATGGAGTCACCTAAGAAAACCCCCTGAAAAAAGATGCTGGGATGCTTTCCCATTCCTCTTTATTATTAGAGAATAACACCCTGAACAGTCTGGAAGCTGAAAGAAAAAAATGACTTTAGTACCATTGAGTAGCTAAGCATAGACTATAACAATACATGAGTTTGCACAACTTGGAGGATTTTGACAATATATTGATTCAAGATGTTAATGACCAAGGCCAGGGAGGCTGGTGTAGAGCAAGACTGGGTGGGAATATGTGCAATGAGAGATTAAAATATGGTTTAATGGGCTGTTCTGAGGCAGGTAGGAGGTGCAGTGGATAGAGTACTGAATATGGAATCAGGAAGATCTGTGTTCAAATTCAACCTCAGACCCTTAGTATCTGTGTTATCTGAAGACATCATTTAATCTTTTTTTTTTTTTTTTTTTTTTTTGTCTTAATCCAGTAGAAAAGGAAATGACAAACCATTTTGCATTTTTGCCAAGAAAACCCCACAGACAGTATGGTCCATGGAGTTATAAAGAGTTGGACATAATTTAAAAATAACAAATTCATTGTGTTGGGGTTCAAAAGAGAACTCAAAAAGTTGGGATCATAGATCTATGTTGTGAATTGTCTCAAAGCATTTACAGGCTTGAACCCATCTCCAAGTCAAGGGGCAAAGTTTATTGTAATTATAATGCCAACTGAAGTGGGCTGAATTCCAAAAGGATTTTCAAAGAAGGAGAAAAAAGATAAAATTATAAGACAAAGTTAGAGAGACCAGAGCTTCATGTTACTTATTTGCTGATTTTATGGCTTACAGGTAGGTTTGAGAGTGGTCTGTTCACTATTGTCTCAGGAACTCGGTTTTAACTGACCAACAGATTGTCTATCTGATAGTCAGAAATGTTTGTAGAACTATCCTAAGGCCTAGAATCATTGACAGATTGTTAGAACAATAGCACTCTAAGTTCAGAGGACCTCAGGAGCATTGCTATGTCTTCCCTAAAGTCTAGGAAAGAAATGTATAACTATATTATTATATTCCTAAGGCCAGAGGACTTTAGAATTATTGACAGATTGTTAGAACAATAGCACTCTAAGGTTAGGGGACCTCAGTTTCACTGCTATATTTCCCCTAGAAGTGCATTCCATTAATTGCAGTTCTTATTTTTTTCCCCAAACAGAGAAACTCCTCAGTCTCTATGAGAGAATTGTTTTCTGCACTAGTTTTAGTCCAATCCACTAACAAGAGGTTTGGTGTTGAATGGTGCTCAAGGATTACTTCTTTTCTTCGGATTTTCAAGTCCCTCTTTCCTTTGTCTTCTACCTTTTATCTCAATAACTAATCTTTTTTGTCCTCTTTATTTCTGTTGCAACGAAAGCATCTCAATCTAAATTCTTTTCCTCTTTTTACCACTAATGAACATTTCATGGCCTGTATGAATAGCAAACTGCTTTATGGCATTATTCTTCTTAAAGCCATCAAATTAATGAAGATTAATTAAAATATCAATAAACATGAATTCTATAATATGGGAAATACATTTTGAAGAGAAGGGTCTATTAAAATTACTGACTACACAATTCAGGGTAGTCTTGCTCTCTGCATCATTATAACTTTCAAAGTCATTAAAAAAAACTCCCCAAATCTTATTTTAATCCCTTTATACAAATATTTATGAGAGTAATACATTCTAGTCCCTTTATTTTACAGAGGAAGAAAATAAGAAAATAAGACACAGTAGTTAAGTGACTTGCCTAGGGTCACATAATTTAAACTAAGGTCTAAACAATCTTCCTAATTTCAAGTACAATATTACACACTATATTGCCCTTTCTATTCAAATTTCCATTTCCCTATGCAAAATTTATTAACTCAGTTCCCTGTCTAATTCTTACAATCATATTTTAGTAGTGGTGATGGGTAATGATAGTGGTAGTTGTAGTAGTAGTAGTTGTTGTAGTAGTAGTAGAAGTAGTAGTTATATTAGAAATAGTAGTTGTAGTAGTAGTATTTGTAGTTATAGTAATAGTAGAAGTAGTAGTAGCAATAGCAGCAGCAGCAGCAGCAGCAGCAGCAGCAGAATAGTATAGTAGTATAGTAGTAGTAGTAGTAGTAGTAGTAATAGAAAAAGAAGAGATTCTTTGCCTCAATTGCAACCTATCTTTAATCACTAAATGTGTGCAGCCTCAGTCAAACTGAGACTTGTTGAAGACTTTAGCTTAAAAAGGCCATGGTATCCCATTGCAACCAGGGCCATTTACAGTCATTCTGATTTATATCTGGCCACTGGACCCAGATGGCTCTGGAGGGGGAAGTCAGGCAGATGACCTTGGATAGCCCTCCCTCACTTAAATATAATTCATTTGCATGTCACAGCATCAGCTCCCTGAACTCATGGCCAAACAATCACCAGTGGTGGTATATTGGTAGTGGAAGTAGTAGTTGCTACAACTCAATGAGTGTTAAGAAAGTTACAACAAGCATATAGTTTGAAGGTAAGAATGTAATCTATATGGTAATCCATTAAATTTAGACTGATGAAACTCATGGTCTCTTTGCCATTTACTCCATTGGCTTACTAATTAAATCTGAATAAATTCTAGGTAAGAGGAAGTTGGTTGGTACTGTGGATAGAGGTTGAATCTGGTATAGGGAAAATTGAAGTTCAAATCCTTGCTATGATACTTGGAATCTGTGTGACTTCAGGTAAACCTTAATGTCTCTCTGCCTCAGTTTCCTCATATGAAAATTAAAAATAGTCATAGCACCAACTCCCCAGGTTTGATGTGAAGATCAAATGAATGTAAATCACTTTGCAAATCTTAAAACACTACACAAAAAGATATTGTTAAACGATTTATTCTGAGATGAAACAAGTATAATTACTCTTAATCTGTGTAATAGAAGAAGAAATAAATGAAATAAGGATAATTACCCTTAATCTGTATAATGGAGGAAATTAGTAAAAGCAAAAAAAAAATTCATAATTTGATTATTAAATAAAAAGCAGTAATTAGTGTCAGGAAGATCTGGGTTTGAGTTACATTTTAGATATTTGCTAGCTAGGTAATGCTGATCAAGTTACTTTGCCTCTCATCCTCAATTTCTTCTACTGGAAAGAAAAAAGAAAGAAAAGAAAAGTAAATTTGTCTAAATGACCTTGAATATCTCTTACATCTCTGAAATTATGATGCCATAAACCTTTGAAATAACACCATCATCTTCAAGCATGGATCAGTGCCAATAGGACATATATATCTACTTGTGGACATTCCTCTCTTCAAAACTCATTCACTTTAGGATTAATGTAATCAGGAAAAAAAAGCTTTAAATATTTCACATTCATTGGTGAGTTCATCAAAACTTGCTAACATATATCTAATAATTATACTTCTAGCTTCCTTTTGAACATTCTCCATCCTAAATATGGCCCTCAGGAGCACAAGTTGGGCAGTCTTGTACTTTTCAGTGCATATTCCTTGGATAGATCTCTTAAATGCTCTGCAAAATTAGTCTCTTCCAGACAACAATAGAACAAATGGGGCCATAATGGCAGGGTTCATTTTAGGGACATTGGTTCTTTCCACTGCTGGAGTTCTTGCCTGAAGAGCCAGAAAGACTGATGGTTTCTAACTTTTCCTTTTTTATAAGGTCTAGCACACTGACAGCCTTCCTAGTCAGTCCCACAGGTTTGTTAATGATGCAACTTTAGAGATGTTAAATTAGCAAGTTGAAATCTTTTTAGTTTGTGACAGTGTAGAAATGAATCCTGCAAAATTCTGTTCATTCACAGCTCTATTTTTAAACCTCGATATTTGAAGGTTTCATAGAGAAGTGTGTAAGATATGAATTCACTAAGCCAATTAATAGCAGAATGTGATGACCAAGGAGAAAGAATTAAAATTGACAAATGACAAGAGTCAAAGGCATCCCTCTGTGAAACCATTTCTTTATTTTATTGCCCAGGACACTGTAGACTTTTAAAGTGTAACAGTACAGAATTTGGGGTGGAGATTTGGATTGGCAACTCTCTATTCCTTTAACAAAGCTAACTACTTAGGATAAGTTTTTGTTTTGTTTTGTTTTGTTTTTGAAAATAGTAGCATGGGGTATATGTAAGGCCCCATAATGATGGTTCTCTTGTTCATAGGTCTTTTTCAAACAGCATGTGGTTAATTGTTGTATGTATTGTGCTCTCATAAGCCATTGGCTATTAGGTTTTCTTTAATTAGTAAAGGTTAGCTCATTCCTTAATAAATATTGCTTACCAGAGTTGGGGTCTCACTTTGATTCCATTTACTCACTGCTTTGAAGAAAATATTGAAAAAATATATAATGTTTTTAGATATACTATATATATATCTGCTTATTTGCATGTTGTCTCTTTTATTATATTTTGAGTTTCTAAGTTCAGGGGTTGTTTTCTTTGTACTCAGCACTCAAAAGAGTGGTTTGGTAAATGCTTTTTCAGTCTCTTTGAATAAGATAGGGGAGATCTTTATCAATATAGAAGGCTATATAGAGATAAGCAAAAAGAATTGGAAGCAAAAAGAACTGGAAGCAAAAGAATTGAATTTATAACCTGCCTTCTGGAACTTCCTACCTTTCAAGGGACTTACATCCTCTGATTTTTAGTGACATTATCCATAAAATGAGAGAGCTGATCTGGGTGGTCTTTAAGATTCCTTCTAACTCTTAATCTATAATCCCATGGTTTAGAACAATAAGCATGGTAAGAGAAATATCAATGAGTCTTTCAAATACAAGAAAACTGTCACATGTCTTTTAGAATTAATTATTAAATCTTCTTGTTCTTTCCTATTCTCTCCCTCCCCACTCATTCCCAACTCAGTTTTCAAATAATTTGTTGACATCTGGTATTAAAAAATGTGGCATTTTTGAATGAATTGATTAGATGTTTAATTCCAATGAGTTCTTCCTCTTCCTTTTGAACTGGGATAGCCCACATCACATGATAAAAGAATTAGTGTTATGGAAAGTCACAGGAGCATCTAGGAAATTGTCTCAAACATCTAACATTATACTTAACAAATCATTGCAGAAACTAAGAAATCAGGGAAAGTTTCCAATGAACCTTATAGAATTAGAAGTGATTATTCAGAGGCATTTAAGGAAAAAAACAAAACAAAACACAAAAGAATACAGCGAATGTCTAATTTTACCCTTCTTTAAGAGAACTCCTTAAAACACAGTATCCCTTGCTTATAAAAGTCATATAATAAACATCTAAACTGATATCAAAACTTATTTTAGAAACCCTCCTTTACATAATTCTTACTAACTTTATAATATTTTCTTATTTTTATCTTTACATGCAAGTGGTATTTCCTCCCCACAATCCTATGTGCTTTATCAAGTCAACAAAAAGGCAATGAAATAGAGAAAAGGGTAACTTAAGACTTGCTGGAGACACACATCCAGCCTCCTAAAATTATCACTCAGAAAGATTCAGAGTCTTTTGAGTAATTAACTGACAGTTCCCTGGTCTTTTACTTAGCCTACTGATCCACAATGCCTCCCTAAACTGTCATATCATTTCCACCTGATGCTTTCCTGATTTTTCAGGTACTGTTTATCTCACCATAATACAGAATCATAGAATCACAGGATGTTAAAGCTGGAAGGGACCTTATAAATCATCTAGTCTATTTCCTTGATGTTATAGGTGAAGAAACAATACTAAGACATATAATGTGATTCATATAAAGTCATGTGGCTAGTTCTATTATTGTCTTAGAAGGCCAGTTTACTCATTGTGGGAAAAATATGAATACTGATACCTAAATGACAAGTGCTAAGATATTTTAATAATGCTGGCATTCTCTAAAAGTCTGGTTTTCTCAGCACATAATGCCATTATATTTGATAAATGATAGAATACACAGAACTTTGATCTTACTATAAGCTTAGATAAAAAACTGCTTTTAAAATGTTATTACATCAGGAAAATGGGAAATAGTTAGAACTAAGATGAATTTTCAGTGTTACTCAACATTTTATTAATGGAGGGAAAGCATCATCCTTTCTCCTGCAATTTGTAGAATTATGGACTGATTACTAGTTCAAATAACATAGTTCCTACAGTGAAACCCATAATTTTATATTACATTCTTCAAGGGATGATAGCAGTTCTTCACATATAATAGTATTGCTAGCTTACAATCTTGTTAACAATCATTGCCTGAGAGATTGAGTTTATTGTCTACTATTCTTATTTTGAATGTTGAAAGGACATCATTTGAAAATTTATTACATTTTTTCCTCCTTCACAGGGATGATATCCAATTAGATATTGTTTGAAAGCTCAATGAAATAGTTCCATAACTTTAAAAACTTGAGAATTTTACTTACAATTGAAAAATTTTGAAAATAACAATTTTAAGACATTTTACAAATATAAATGTATATATATATGCATACATGCACACATATCCATATACATGGTTTGCATTTGATTTTATTTTCTAATGCTATTTCTAAGTCACTTATTTTGCAGAAAGTAGGCATACCTATAACTGGCCAACAATTCATTCCAATTAGAGTGGAAATACTCTTAATAGTGACTAGTGGATGAAAATAGATTTATGAAACTTGATATTGGCAGCATTTTTTATCAGGTTGTAAGAGGCAAAAAAAAAGTTTTAACAGTTGATACATTCTGATTTTCTAAGATTTTCATAGACCATTCTAGTGATCCAAGGGCAGCAATCGGGATCATAGGGGAAGCAGAGATCCTGAATGCTATGACACAATTAAAAAGTTCTAGAAATTAGACTACCTTATCAACAAGTTCCAAGTATCATGAAAAACTCTCAAAATAAAATATTCTGAGCAATAAACATACATTGTTATTCTTATTACATGATACAAATTATATTCTTTCTTTGGGATTCACTCAATTGACGTCTCCTATTTTTTTTAACATGTAAGCAAAAAGCCCCTACAAATTCTACCCAGTTTTATAAAATTTGAAAATATGAGTGTATGATAAACAAGATTATATGTTATTGAAAGAGAAAACCTTCTTCTCTTCACATGTCTCATACTAAAATCTGAAATGGTGTTTTGGGAGGGAGAAATATGACTAGTTTATTCTCATCTGTCTTTTACTCTATCTGAAATCAGAAGACAAGTTTGGCACATAGATGCACTGTTCATAATTTATATTCATACGGTGCTTCATATAATACTATTTTAAAATACATTACTTCATCCAATTCTTGCTCTACCTCAGTCAGATAGCTTAATAATTTCAAATGAAACAATGGGAAATTACTCAAATAATTTTCTTTTTCAATAATAAGTAAAAGGACATTCTATAATTCCAACAACTGAAGTAACAGGTTGACAGAAGGGAGTAATCCCAGCATGGAAATTACATTGCCTAAAATGAAATAGAAAACTAGGCAAATTGATTCTTATAAACGTAGAAGTAGTTCTAAAATATTATGAAAAACTCAGAGGACAGTTAAGAAACTCTGCAGATTGAATCTCCCAGTTAATATGATGCAGATTCTGCATGGAAAAAGCAACAGAAAGTTCAAATTGAATGACTTCACATAGAAAGCATTGATCTAGGCACAAAAAAGATGCCTCACTAATACTTTTAAAATTGCATTGAGTTGACTTAGATTATTTTAATGGACAAGTTAGAAACTCTTGCAAAAGATACTGGAAGTCCCTAAACTTTCCTAGAGTCAAAATCTATTGAACTACATTTGACTGACTGAAGATTAAAGGGATTAAACTAACTTTATAGAGCACACTCACTGATGTCAGATTCTTTGTCTGTATTTGGTAAATCCAACCAAGTTTAGTAGATTTTAAAAAAGTTTCATCACTGAACTTCCTGTCTGATGAGTAAACAGTAGAAGCTGTGTTTACATTGCAGACCTATTAAAGTCCATACCACCCCTGCTATGGGCAACTGAGAAACTCAAGTGGTTCTCTCAGACAGGACGCTGAAACTCTAAGGGAAAACAATCAACTCCTCATTGTCATAGTGCGACAATCCTAACCCCGTTTCAACTGGGCGAATAGTCAATTCCCAGAGAGAA
Source organism: Sminthopsis crassicaudata (assembly GCF_048593235.1). Lineage (NCBI taxonomy): Eukaryota > Metazoa > Chordata > Mammalia > Dasyuromorphia > Dasyuridae > Sminthopsis > Sminthopsis crassicaudata. Next base: position 164,975,145 of record NC_133621.1, read on the forward strand.
GGCATCATCAGGATAGACATGAATGCTGTTATTATCCATTATAAGTAAGAAGGGAAGGTCACATATCAAGCAATTATATCTTTTCATTACATACTAACCTTTCACGGTAGGGAAGCTACCTTATGACTGCATTAGACAGACAAAGCTTTTCAGCTTCTTTTTTTAAAAAAGAAAGAAAAAGAAAAAAAAAAGAGAAAAGATTAAAAAAAAATAAATTCATCTTACCAGCACGTTACAGCACCAACTCGTTTGCCGGAATGTTGCCTGTACAGGTTTCTCTTTTAATTATCCTGAAAACAGAGGGAAGCAAACAAAAACAAACAAACAAACAAAAAAAAAAAGAAAGAAAGAATGAATGAAAAGAAAAGAAAGAAAGAAGAAGAAGAAGAGAAAGAAGAAGCAGGATGGTTAAATTAGCGTGCTGGAATCTTTTCAGTTTGTCGCAGAGTAGAAAAATAAAAAAAAAAAAAAAGGCTCAGTAATTTAAATTGGCTGTCAGTTCAAGCTGCATCGTTGGGTCCCGCCCCTTCTTCCCGCTGGGTTCCACTACCTGCGGGGCTGGACCTGACAGCTACTATGCAAACAAAAAAAATGGCAAAAAGCATGCTGGGACCATGCTGTCTGCTGTCTAGGTCTCGCTAGCCCTGACAACTAAAAATCATTAGTGAGAAGGTTTTGTATGTTTCCGTTTGGAGTTCTTTGCATGGAATTTCATTTCATTTTAATTGATACACCATAGCAAATGACAGGAGCTGATTTTTTTCTGACCATAGCTGTTTTATTTTCTCCTTTTTTGGGGGGCAGTCGATTTGTATTTTACTTTTCTATTTGTTTTGTTTATAAATATCATAAGTAGTTTTTTTTTCTTGTGCTGCCTTCCCCCCATCTTTTTTTCTTTTTGGTGGGGGTGGGGTGGGGAGGGAAGCATCACAAAAAATAAAACTTTTCTTGGGGTGACAGAGCCAGAACACAAAGGTTATGAAAGTTGCTGCATCTTTTGACCATTTTAACATATCTTTAGGCAACTGAGATTTAAACAAAATACTTTAGAAAAGTGGGAAGAAAATCAATCAGGAATGAGAAGGCTGGGGACAAAAAATGCAGATATCTCTTAGATAAATATAATATTGGACTCCAGATCATTTCTACTAAATGCAAGAAGTTTCTTTTTTATATTTATAAAGTCAGGAGAGAACTAGAAATTATACAAAAGACAGATTTAGCTTATGCTTCTAATTCCAACTGAGGTGGCTCCCACAGACTCAGTTTAAATTTTAGCCACAAAATGAAGCCTTTACTTAATGGGAAACATCATCTTGGGGTAGAGCATATACATTAAAAATGGTGGTTTCCCTTTTCTGGGAGATCATGCTGTATATAAATGGCTGAAGTAGACATTATGACACTGACCATTTTGTTCCCAAGTTTCACAAACATAAAGAGTTGCTCATTCTATTACTTAAAAATGAGCTATTTTATGATTTGTGTACAGATACTCAATAAGTGGAATGTATGTATATCTCTCCCCTATGCATTTGACATTTTGTTCATAAGCACAGTCCCTGAACATTGATGCTGAGGCTGTAAATTGCATCCATTCTTATATAGAAGTGTATACTTAGTCTGCCACTCTACAATTCATTTGCATGAAAGCTTGATGTTGACTTATATTTCCGATAATATTACCTGGTCTCATCTTTAGAGGTAGGAAGTGAATGACAACAGCATGTACACTGTTCTTTGGCAATGATTGAAGCTTGATAGATAAAATGAAGTTGCCCTTGATGATTTGACAGCACCATCATTTGCTGGATAGCTCCTGCATTTTTCTTCTCCTCTTCCACCACCCCCTTCTCTGAAGCTCTTTAAATTGAACTTATGATTTTGGCATAACTTGTAGAATCACTTTGCTGAAGAACTCAAAAATGGGCTTTTAAAAGGTACTTTAAAAAAATTAGCTGTTAGATTTTCCAAAGAGAAATAATTGAATAATTTTTTTCTTTAAAAAAATTTTTAAAAGAAGAGGAAAAGTGAACTTTGGTACAAAAATTGAATGGAATTCAACTTTCTAAATTGTTATAGTCATGTCAAATACTAGAATTGTTGTCTATTACCACAATCACTGTCAGGAAACTGACCAAAACTAGTAAAAATAAAGGCAGGCAAAGGTTGACTTAATTTTATCCCAGATTTTTGCCTATCTAATAGTATCAAAGATGTATTCTTTGTTCAATTCCATTGCCTGATACCTGGCAGAAAAAAAAAAATTGAGTCAGGTCAAGTGCTGGAGAAACCTCAGTACCTTCACAGGTAGTTAGGCAATCAGCTTTAATGAAATAGTGGTAAATTACACCAAGGTGTTAATTATTGTACTTTGCCACTACATAAAATGTAATAAAACCAACTCAGGCCACTCTTTGAATGGATTATTTTTAGATTAAAAAGCTTCCACTGAACTGAAATTTTATTTTCCTGAAGCATTCTACAAAGTGACTTTTGCTTCAGCTATTTTCTTTTTTAAAAAGATGTCCAGTAATGCATATTTATCGGTAGCAAGAAAAAGTCAATGATGATAATTATTTTTAAAACATAGAATTTGACTTTCTAATGAAAACAGTAGAATAACTAGTATTATCACTAACAAGTACCATTGCTGCCATACATATGTGCAATGTTTGCAACATGCTAGGCAACATGCAAATGTATGAAGAAGGCAGATCTCATAAATTTGCATGTTGAATTTCTTAGCCGGAGGAATTCCAAGACGAAGCATATTTTTACAGAGCATCAATGACTGCTTAGTTTGGTTGGCAGAGATTCAGTTCCTAATCTAAAAGCCTCCAATTTGATTCTTAAAGTGTAAAAAATGTATTCTGGGTAAGTAAGGTCTATTAACTATAGTATGACACTAAGGATCCTGAGGTCACTAGAATGAATGAGCCCTCCTAGTGGCATAGCAATGGCATGGCCCTCAAAGCCTGGAATTTAACAAATGGAAAATACAACTTTAAAGGGTGGGGAAAAGCATCCATACATACAGAAGGTCACAGATCTGGAGCTGGAAAGAACCTTAGGGGTTATCTAGTTCAAAACCCTGCCATTTTACAGATTAGGAAACTGAGGCCCAAAAGGGAGAATTATTTTCTAATAGTCACAGAAATCATAAGAATAAGATGGAGGATCTGAACACATTTGATCTCCAGAGTCAGATTGTGTTTCTCTTTGCCATGTATTTCACAGCTAAAGAATTTTCAGTGTATGTGTGTGAGGATGGAGGAGGTCAATAAGTATAAGAAGAGAGGCATCAAGAATAGTTATCAAATTCTAAGAAGAAAAAGCACAAATATGAGAAAGATTTATATCAATGGACATTTCCTTATCCTATAATGACAGTAACCTATGCAAACCCTAGCAGATGTGCTCTAACCTTGTTGACAAAGGCAGATTAGTTTTACTCCAACTTTGTGTACTACATTTGGATTACTCTAGATGCATGGAAAATTCCTTGCTTTCAATACTTAATTATTCCCCACTTATGTCACAGTTGTGACTTTTGATTCCCTTACAATCTATTCAGTAATAGATCCAGAGAACTACACACCTTCTCTCTTCTCACACAGACAGATCTTAGTGTCTGAGACCAGATTTGAACTCAGGCCCTCCTGACTTCAGGGCTGGTGCTCTATCCATTACCACCTGCAATACTATTTTGGCCAGGAACCCTGAGGCTCTTCCTCTCCAGATTTATTTATTAATTACAGTTTTTTGTTTGTTTGTTTTGCCTATAAGTAAGAGGAGATTCTTTACCTCAATTGATACCTAGACTTAATCACTGAGACCCATTGAAGACCTTTGCTTAAAATGGTCAAGATCTCCCATTGCATCAGGGCCATCTATATCTACATCTATATCAGATCATTGGATCAGTGGCTTTGGAGTGGAAAGTGAGTCAGGTGACATTGCACAGCCCTCCCTCCCTCAAATCCAATTCACTTGCATGTCATGGCATCACCTCTTTGATGTCATGGTGCTCTTCAAGAAGGAAGGACAAAAACAGAAATCTATATATGAGGAACAAAGACAAAAATTATTAGCTAAGTGACTTGTCCAAGGTCACATAGTAAGCATCTGAGGCCAGATTTAATCTCAGAAAGATGAGCTTCTTGACTTCAGGCCAGCTATTCTTATCTACTGTAACACCTACCTGTCCTTCCTTATTTCCACTTCAAAGATTCCTTCTCTTGCTTGCTTCAAGATGCAACTCAGATATTATACCAGATAAACTGAGGAAAATCGAGATTGGTTTTTAATCTTTAAAGTGGAGTATAAGCTAGCTGACCAAATGGGACTCTTGTCCAAAGCATTCAGTGCAGAGAAACCAAGGCAGAGAGTTTATATAGGGTATTAGCTAACTAGGGTTTACAAACAGAATATATAACCTTAGTATACAATGTTATAGGTAAAACAAAGGCAGATAAGGGGACAAGGATACTGGGAGGGCAGACAAGCGATAATTCCAGGAAAGGAACATAACTTAACCCAAGATAAAAAGGTCAAAAACAGGAGACAATTAGACAAGGAGCAATACTTAAAACGAGGGGGAATTATCCTAGCAAGGATCAAGATAATGCATCAGGAGTTTGTGACACAATGATATGTAAAGGGGGATTGGAGTTTCAAGGCTTTTCCTGGGCTCTTTTTTTAAAAACTCAATTTTCCAGTCCTAATGGCAAGGAAAGGGTGTATATGTGTGGCCATGGCTTGTTATCCAGGGTTCAACAATATCACCTTCTGTAAGAAACCTTTTCTGATCCTCTCAACAGTTGGGGAATTCTCCTAAGCTACCTTATAGACAGCTATTTGGTACTAATTCATATTTCCTATTTATATTTATTTTACACATATGTATGTCCAATTTCTGGGGCAACTAGGTGGTATAGTCAATAAAGTACTGGACTTGGATCAGGAAGCCTCATCTTCCTGAGTTCAAATCCAGCCTCTTACTGTCTGTATGATCCTCGATAACTTAATTCTGCTTGCCTCAATTTCCTCATCTGTAAAATAAACTAGGGAAGGAAATGGCAAACCACGCTAGTATCTTTGCCAAGAAAGCTCCAAATGAATGTACATATCTGAGTAAAGACTAAAAAATATGTTCACTTTATATTTATTTTATGTATACATATATATGGAAATATGTATCATGTATGTGTCTCTCCCATTTGAATGTAGGATCCTTGTGAGTCAAGATTGTTTCATTTTATTTGTATCCAGAGCCTCATACAGTTCCTGTTACATACTAGGTGCTTAAAAATATTTGTTGGTTGATTGTTTTTGTGTTCCTGGAAACTCTTGGAAGAGAGTGAGTTGATCAGTGTCTATTTGGGGCTATTAAGAGCTCATGGAAATGATCTGTATTGGTCAGATTAACCTGGGTAATTGCTGCTGCTGCAAATTGGCTTTAGTCCAAACTAAGTTGGCTCTTGTTTGAAAGAGCAGCTCTGAGGATTGATCTGTCTCTATGCTTTATGACATTTAAGGGAGAAAGAAGTAGAAAGCATACATCTAGGTCAGGTCTACTTAGAACAGAACTTAAAGCTATGCTCAAGCATCACCTTTTCCTTGAAGCCTTTCCTGATTTATTTGTTGTTAGTATTTGCTTGCCCTTTCAAAAAATCTCTTCAGAGTTGTCTTTTTCTTAGAAAAGAAAGAAATGAAATAAAGAAGAGGAAAACATTATGTGGATGAGAAAAAGATTCTCTTTAATGAAAATTGTAAAACTAACCATCAGACGTCTTTTAATCCAGATTAAAAAATGAAGATGATCAGGAAATTTCCCTAAACTGTTTTTTAAAATAAATATTTCATAATAATATTAGGCTACATAGAGGACATGAGTGTCATGATGGTTAATAAAAATGAAAAGATTGAGAACTTTTAAAATTCACATAATGTAAGTTATCCTATTAGGTTGATTTAATTTTTTTTTAAATTAACTTCTCTTAGATATTTTAAAATGGTTTAATTTCAATTAGCCTTTGATAAGGTATCCACACCATACTTAGCCAATTGTTTTTAAGTTTAGTGTGTATGTGTGTTCATGACTAAAGACTATATGTCTGTTAATTAGAGTTCCTTGAGAGAGCCAAGGCTATCTTTTAGCTTTCTTTGTATCCCCAGAACTTAACACAATGTCTGGAATATAATAAATGTTGATTAACTCACTGTTAGGGATCAACCTGGCTAGATGTGGAGAAGCTCATAACCAGAAGTTCTACAAGATGGTAGATTTCTTTTTTATCCTGAAGTAATTCTCAAAGTCCAATCCATAGATGAGATCTGAATGAACCATTGCATGAATAAAAGAATAATAGTGCAATGCTGACCAATTAATGTCTTAATGGTTAATGTTATCCCATGATCTTAATGACTGAACCAGTGAGGTAAATATTTTTGGTAGTTAAAACAGGATCAATACATTCACCATGCTATCCTTTGATTGGCCCTAAATTCTTATAATGGCCAGAAAATATTATTATACAAGAAAAGATTAACAGAAATAGAGAAGTTGAATCCGATAAAATTATTAGTTTGGGGGAAGGTATAATAGCAAATAACCTTTTTTTCCTCCTGAACCTCCTACTTTTCCAGGCTACTTGTTTGCCTTTATATAGACACAGCTAGAATTCAAGATAGCTATGAGACTAAAAAGGACACAATTCTGAAATTGATATTGGATATGAGATGATGGGAGGACCCATTGGACTTCTAAAAGCCAATCTAAGCTTGTGGTCATGCTGTTCAGCAAAGAAAACCTCTGCTTTTTAGATTTATTTTAGTTCTAAAATGTAGGGATCCAATTCTATTGTTAGTTTAGCTGAAAATATGAGATCAAACTATCCATGGTCCAGTTATTCTTGTTGCATAGAGGCAGCCACAGTTTCCATTTGATTTACGGGTAGCTTCCCTAATTGCTTTGCCTAATGCTGTCAATCACCTTCTTGCTAATCTGCAAAATGAAAATGCAATTTGCAAGGGGGTATCCAAGGCCTTAGTGATGTCCTGCCAACAATTCAATCCATCAGTCAATAATTATTTATTAACCACCTACTGGGGGCCATTTTGGGGGTCTAATATAGTTGAATGTCTCTTGATTAAATGACAAGGAGAACTAAGTTTTTCCTCTTAAAATTGTGTAGCTTCCCTGACAAGGAGCCTGATTCATCCTTTCTAATCCTGAATATGATCATCTTCATTTTTGAATCTGTATTAAAGAAGTCTGATGGTTAATTTTGTAATTTTCTTTATAAATAATTTCTTTTCTCATCCACATAGTGTTTCTTTTTTCTTTATTTCTTTCTTTTGTAAGAAAAAGACAACTCTGGAAATTAATTGATTAAATAACCAACAGATAGACCTCTTAAGACATTTCTGATGAAATTCATAGGGAAATTATTTTTTCTTCAAAATATGGCCTTTCTTGCCTTTATTGACAGTATAGATGATTATCAAAAGAAAATCTTGTGGAAATAGTGGGAAATTGACCTGAATCAAAGTTTGAAGACTTGGGATCATGTCCTATTTCTATCACTTAGGAGTTGCATCACCATTGGCATATTGTTAGGTGACAAACTTTTCTAGTCTCAATTTCCTCTATAAAATAAGAATAATTTTTCTTATGGAAATCCTATATCTAAATGGATAATTGTAAGTAAATGATTTTGTAAACCTTAAGGCATTATGTATATGTGTGAATTATTTATATTATGATTATCTCTACTCAGTCAAAATTATAGAACCAGAAATCTAGAAGTGAAGGTTACCTAAAAGGTCATTTAATATAACGTACTATTTTTTTTTCCTAGAGAAATTAAGAATGAAGAAGGGTTAAATGATTCCCCAGTGTCACACATAAAATGCTTTAGGATTCAATAATTTGCAGATTAATCCAGTTTTGCATCATAGAATTTTAACTGTTCATTTCTAAAACTTGATAATTCTGCATTTTGGGGTCTGGGAATGATCAAAAAAGAGGAAGTACCTAAAGTTATGCTTTTCTTTTCTCCCCTTTTGGAGTAAGTTTTTAGAGATATTTTGGCAACTTTCACCTTAGGGAAACAAAGCTGAGGTTCTATTCACTGCAGAAGAAATTATATTACTTTTACTTAAGCCTAAAATAAAAGTTTCAGTATTTAGTACAAAGACTGGCACATAGTAGACATTATTGACTGTCTATTACTGATTTTCACACTCAGTTAAACTCATTAATGATATGAGGTTAATAGTCTCCCAAGTTCTGTTTCTGGCCCTACCTCAACTCTCCTTTATGACAGCAAAATCCAGGAGTTTAATTGAGTCGAGAACTTTGAATTTTTAGGCATAATTTGCATAAATAATTTGTACTGTCTTCTTTTCAAAGATTCATAGATACAGTCCAACTCTTCATATTATGGATGAGAAAACAGATTCAGAGTTTACATATATTACCCAAAGTCACATATATATTTAGTGCCTTAGCCAGTTCATAAACCTGGATCATCTGACTATAAATCTTATGGGAACTAAACATTACAAAGAGGGAATTCCTCTACTGATGCAGATGGTATGTAGCTTTAATTCTTAGGGAATTGAGCAATTAAGTGCCTTGGGTAAGGTTATAACACATACACACACACATATACATATATTTGGAGACAGGACTTTTTCTGATTAAATTTCTTTTTTTTCATATCTAATAATTTTTATTTACCAGATATTTGCATGGATAATTTTACAACATTGACAATTGCCAAACCATTTGTTCCAATTTTTCCCCTCCTTTCCCCGCCAGATGGCAGGTTGACCAATACATGTTAAATATGTTAGAGTATAAATTCAATACAATATATGTATACATGACCAAACAGTTGTTTTGCTGAACAAAAAAATTGGATTTTGAAATAGTGTACATTTAGCCTGTGAAGGAAATCCAAAATGCAGGCGGACAAAATCAGAGGGATTGGAAATTCTATGTAGTGGTTCATAGTCATCTCCCAGAGATGCTCTATTGGAACTGATTTGGTTCATCTCATTGTTGGAGAGAGCCACCTTTATCAGAATTGATCATCATACAGAATTGTTGTTGAAGTATACAAAGATCTCCTGGTCCTGCTCATTTCACTCAGCATCAGTTCATGTAAGTCTCTCCAGGCCTTTCTGAAGTCATCCTGTTGGTCATTTCTTACAGAACAATAATTTTCCATATCATCCATTTACCACAATTTATTCAGCCAATCTCCAATTGATGGGCATCCATGTACTTTCCAGTTTCTGGCCACCACAAAGAGGGCTGCCACAAACATTTTTGCATATACAGGTCCCTTTCCCTTCTTTAAGATCTCTTTGGGATATAAGCTCAGTAATGAAGTATTTATAACATTATAGGCAGTATTATAACATTGATCTATACAAAAAGTTTGTGATAGAAACAATATCTGCTCTTCAAATCCTAATAGTTTTTTTAAAATTTCTCCCTTTTCCTCACTACAAAAAAAGGGACAATGAAACCCATCCTCAGGACTTAAATGGTCCAAGGACTTAAGGTTCAAACCATTCATTTAACTTTCTAGTCATCTAGAGATAACTGAAGAAAGCAACCTATAGAAATCTCAGTGCAATGGAACTTCCACTCTAATATGGTCCTTTGAATCTATTCTGTGGATCATAGATCCAAAGATCTATTTAATTTAAAACTGGGAAAGACATTAAAGATCATCAAATCTTATGTCTTCATTTCACAGAGAAGAAAAAAAAAAGAGCAGAGCAGTGTGACTAAGTGAATAAGTTTTAAGGCTGCAATGAGTTCTTCCTCACTCCAAATGCAATATTTCTTAGCAGTTCACCACTCTATGGGATTCGCTTTAAGATTCCTTTGTACTAAGAGTTCATCTTCCTTCAGATAAAAAATACATAATGAAGTGGTACTTTAAGCTGCATTAGTTCACTCAGCACAGTTGTATATAATAGAGTTTGTTGCATGTTTGTTAGGTAAAACTATATCTCAGTGTAATTGAGTTTAACAGATATTTACAGGAGAAAAATTTTGATAGGTTGAAGGAGGGATATATTATAAGTACAGAGGATTTCTAAAATATGGAGAAAGCAATTCAACCAGAATTTATTAAGTGGTTAGAGGTATTTTTTGTTACATAAATTTATATTATGCAAATTTGATTTTCCAGCCCAGTTGGAGCTAAGAGAAGAGAGAGGAAGTTCTGAGGAAAGGTCCACTTAATGAATTAATCAAGAACTATGATACTATGTCCCAGGTACTGTTATAAATGCTTGACATTCAAAGAAAGACAAAAACGACCCCTACCCTCAAGAAATTTACAGCATGTTGATAGACCACAAAATGATACATAAAGGATAATTGGAGACTATAATAGAGGGAAGGCATTAATATTAAGGAGGACTGGAAAAATTTTTTTGACAGAAGATGGAATTTTAGTTGAAACTTGAAGAAATACAGGGAAATTAGGAAGGATATGTAAAGAGTGAGGGAATTCCAAGCATAGGGCCAACTAGTGAATATATAAGGACTAGCAAAGAACTAAATGTCACTAAATTTAATATATGAGAAGAAGTAAAGCATAAGATCAAAAAAGGAGAAAGGAGCTATGTTACAGAAGGCTTTGAAAACCAGAGAATTTAATATTGATTCTAGAATAAATAGAGAACTACTAAAGTTAATTGAATAGAAAGGGATTTTAGGAAATTCATTTTGATAACCAAGTGAAGGATGGATTCAAGGGGGGAGAGGCAATAATCCAGGCATGAGATTAGGAGGGTCTATATGAGGAGGGTGGTTGTAATGTTAGGGGAGAGAAGAGAATACATGCAAGAAATGTTGCAAAATAGAGTTGACTAATCAACATATTGGATATGAGTAGGAGAGAGTGAGAACTTGAGGATGATAGTTAAATCCTTAGCCTAGGTGGCTATGAAAATCAACATCAGGGACATTAGCAAGAAGAGAGGGTTTAGGGGGGGAAAGATATTTAGTTCAGTTTTGGACATGATGAATTTAAGGTGTCTAGTAGGTATCCAGTTTAAGACATAGTAGGAAATAGTCATCAGTTAAATTGGGAGAGTTTAGGGCCGAATAAATAGATTTGAGAATTAGCAGAATAGAGATCATTGAGTCCATTAGAACTGATGAGATTTCTAAGGGAAACAATATTGAGGGAAGAGAAAAGAAGAGCCAGGGAAGATCTGTGATGGACAACCTTTTTGTTGCATTGGAGACTGAGAAAGAATGGTTAAGTAGTGGGAGGAGGAAAGAGAACTAAGGTGCATCAGTATAGCAAAAACCTACTGAGAAGGGGGTATGAAGGAGAATGAAGGGGATCAAGAATACTAAAAGCTGTATTGGGAAGGTAAATAGTTCTGAAGACAAGTTTCCTAAAACCTCAATGATTTTTGCATATGGATCAGCTCAAATTTGCAAACTGTTTTCAAAGGTGTGACATATTTATGCACTTTTTCCCACCCCTGCCAAAATTATCTAGATTTTGCTTTCTCTTTAGTTTATATCTACTGATATTTGGCATGTTATTTAAATTTCAGCTCCCCAAGGGCAAGTCTGTTTCATTTTTATCTGGGTTCTCAGTATTATGCCTCTCACAAAGTAGTTACTCCATAAATGCATGTTGATTGATTGGACTAAAGCTATGCTTGACACTACTTTCTTTAGTTCCTTGGTTCTCTGGAAGAACTCTGGCAGTTCTCTCTTGTAATTGTTAGTAAGAATACAACTTTGAACAATTGTACCACATCCTCCTAGAATTAGGCTCAGACTCAGCCACTAGAGCAGGAAACTGTGTAAGTCTCCTGGTAACAGGGAGATTGTAATTCAAATGTGAATTTATCCCACTGTGCTGCCCACCTGGGATATCTGTTTCTTCCTAAAGGTATGTCAGTACTAGATTTCTCCCACCCCTCTCTAGTTCCTAGGTTTCCTCACAGGCTCATTTTCTTAATGTATAATGTTAACCTTCGCCTTTTATTGACCATATTTCTTTTCAATGAGGTATAGCTTTCCCAAGCCATATTCTATCATGAATCTCATCCCACCAAATCTAGGCAATTTTTACATCTTTGTGCTAGAATCTCTAATTTACTTTGCTTATTATCCTTACTTTGTGATTTTCATGTGTGCATGTATAGATGCCCACACATGTGTATATTCATTTGTGTGGGTGCATACACAGAAACACAGATACACACTCCTTCCCTAGGAGTTGAAATTCCATTTTTACAGGTTTACAAATTATTAGACATTTCATTCTACCTAGAATAATTTACCAAATTCTCTCTGCCTTTCCAAACCAAATCCATCCCTTTAGGTTCTGATCACTTCCTCTCCTGATTTCCCCTCCTTTACCACTTTGTTTGTACATTTTTTATCAATCAGTATCATTGTATTTATAAATCTGCCTTATATTATAGTGAATGGGATACATGTCTTCTCTCAGACAAATTAGAAGAAGTATTGCCCTAGTTTCAATAAACAAAAATGTTCTTCTAGAACATCTATACTAGATTGTAATTTTATGGAAATCTTGGGAATGAGTATTTCATCTCTATATACCCTGACTTTTGACAATATTTTGTACCCAGTTAGCATTCAATTATTGCTTAAATGATGGAATTACTTGAGGACCTTTGATTGGTTGTAGATTTGCCCATTTGTCTTCTGGTCATTTGTTGTTTTTATCCAAATCCAGCTAATTCCTGGATTATTTATCGGCCATTAGCCATTAGCAACTCTGTTGTATAGCTTCTGATCAAGCTGTAGGGGCTCCTTGAATAAACCCTATAGGCCACTTTTTAAAATGGCTTTAATATTGTCCTGTGAAATGCAGATGCTCAACTTCTTCAAGCTTAGCTACCTATTTTATGAACTGCAAAGCTTATCCCCAGATAGGTATCATTCTCTTTTCTTCAATTCTAATTTAATGCCCATGAATGTGATCCTTTTGATGGGACCATCTGTTTTTTTCTTCTGCCAACGGCACTCCAAATTCTTTGGCAGCATCTCTAAGTGTATTCAATAAATCCTGCCAAATACAGTTGGAATGTTTCACGAACCCACGATCAGAAAGCAACTGAGACACAAAGTATTCATCTTAGGCTTGGTGCTACTTCACTCAATACAAGTATTGCTTCATGCATCTCAGAGGGAGAGAAAAAAAGATCTCTTAACATGAGCACTACCCTCAATCTTTACATCGTGTGTGAGTTATCTGCAGCCACAGGGGTTGAGTAATGAAATAAATCAGTATCTGCCAATTCAGTGTCTGTCCTTGATTCTGTATATATAATGCCAAGGCACCCAGACAAGAAAAGAAAAAAAAAAAACATCATACAGATGTTTGGTCTACATCTATGCCAAACATCTGGATATTTGGCATCACTATACACATCCAATATCCATTTGGTTGACTGATATTTTTCATCTCACTTGGGTGCCTAGGTATCATAAAAAGTAATCCAGAAATCACACACACACACACACACACACACACACACACACACACACACACACACTCACTCTCTCTCTCTCTCTCTGTGTATGTATATATATATATATATATATATATATATATACACACAATTTGTTTATATGTATCCATACATATACATATATAAGTAGAGTTTATATACATGCTATGTATTTTTCATTTTAATATATGTCGGGTGTGTGCACATATACATACGTTCCATAGGTACTTGTTATTATATAGGCAAAACATCTAAATTATTGATGGGTTTATTCCCATTTCATTTAGATAAAGTGATAGAAATACAATCCTTATTCTATCAATTGAGAGAAGCCAAAATAGAATGAAAACATATGAATATGTACTCTATGTATGTAGAGTGTATATATATACATATACATGCATATATATGTACATATGTATGTATAGATACATACAAATGTGTATGTAAATATACATATACATACATATATACACACATATATACATACATATATACATGTATATATATACACACACACACACACATATATATATATATATATATATATATATATATATATATATATATATATATATATGTAATTATTTTATATAATCACAGATTCTCAAACCTGGTGAGGTTCGTTTTGATTATCAGGTTCAAGCTGTATCTTAATATGGATTCCCTCTATATGGTAAACTGAAACTTCATTCTAAAGCTATTCATTATAGAACAGAATTTAGTAAAAGCAGGTCTATCTTGGACTTAAACCAATGGGCTTCCATTAATAAAATACCAAAAGAATATAACCATAAGGGTGACATAGAATTGCTCTAAAGGTAAGTTCTATCTGAATTTAAGAAATTCTCAGAAAGATCCAATGCCTATATCTAATTCAGGGTCAACTCAATTGTATATGACATATTTCTTTACACAGATTCTTTACACTTACCATAAATTCAATTGGAAACAAAGCAGTCACAAGGAAATCTGGGCACTTCAAATTCCTTTAGCCATAAGATCATAAAGTGGATAGTTAGAAGATATTGAATAAATCATCTAGATCAAATTCCTCATATTTAATGTTGAGAAAAGTGAGAGTCCAAAAAATAGAGTGCCTTTTTTTTTTTTTTTGGGTAGAGAAGTAATGTACATCTAAATGTATAAATGTAAAATATGGTAAAGAAAAATTACAGGGGATAAACTATATATGCTTGAAAAATTATGTCTAAAATATTTCAATTCCAACCAGAGCCTTATTGTAAGACTTAAAATTTTCATACTCCTAAGAGTTGTTCTTGTGTCGTTAAGATTAAAATATTGTGAAGATGACCAGGAAAATCAACTATTAGTATAAAAATTTTCAATGTTTAACTTTCAGTGTAAAAGAGCACTTTTTTCTACCTTTCTCTTCCTTTAAAATGAGATTTAAATTATATATCCCTTCCTCTAAGAGAAAAGAAAGTATAGCTATTAAGAAGCACCCTTTTCCAAGGAGGATGTCCAGTCTTATTCATCTCTTCATAGGCCTAATAGTAACTGATATTTATGTAGTGTTTATACATAAATATCTCATTTGATCCTTGCCATATCCTTATGAGGTAAGTCTTGGAGGCATCAATCATCATTGCCATTATAAAAGTGAGGAAACCGAGTCTGGAGAGGATTAAGGGACTTGCTCATTGTTATCTACCTATTGTCATATAGAATTCTATCCATTCCTTCCTCATTTTAGTTCTAGCACTCTGTCTATTCTACCACTCTGTCTATTCTACCACCTTATCTCTATTCAGATATCTGAAAAGGAATTCTGTACACCTCATAAAACTTTGTGCAATTTAACCTAGCCTCTTCTTTCTTTGGCCTTAGACAATATTTATTACTTGAGTGCACTAAAGAGAGACTACTTTTATTTTTTCTCCATCAAATCATGGTCTTATCAATAGTTATTTGTGAATATAGAGTAGAAATGAAAGAAAACGTCCTGATTAGAATTTTTGCAACAATATTGTTCCACATCTATAATGCACAATTTCCCCATCTATCTATTTCCCATAGGCATTTCCTACAATTCACCAGATTTGCTCCAGTCTATCTCTAACATCACATACCACAAGAGTCAACTGGGCATTTGATCTTTCTTCTATTGTTTTGACCCTCTGTTACTCCTCATGTATTTAACAAGGAAGAGTAACAGATATAAATATCTAATTCATTTCTTCTTCCCATAAGGAACAAGGCTGGAAAAAAAGCAAGGTTTTGTTTCTTTTTTTAAAAGCATGAACTTTTCATTTGGCAAACAAAATAAGAAAGGAAAAAGATGCATTTGCAATTTTTAGAGAAGGTCTCTCCCTTGATCCCCCAAACAATGGAATGTTGAAGGGGGAAAAGCACATCCAAATTGGCAAGTGAAAATAGCCTTTGAATGACAGATTAGAAAATGGATTGCATCAGTTCCATAAAAAAGTCTCCTGATAGAAAATAAATTTGCTCAATACCAAGGTTTTCAATTATTATCAAATAAACCATTTGAGTCATGTCTTTTACTTTTAAAGTCAAAGCAAAGGCATCCGCCTCCTGTTTGTTGAGATCTGCAGTAAATTTACCGAATTCATAATGTCTGGGTTTATTCAAATTTAGCATTGAGGATTCAAGAAAGAATATTTAGAGAACCACCACATTACTCTTTTGAATGATATAAACTCAGAAAAGAAAAAAGTGTTCTTCTTTTAAAGAGCCACTCACAATAGATGTTTCACTATTCACAACTTTTATTAATATGATTATTTGAGGCTTAACTCTTTCTTTGATTGTTAAATGCACATCACCCTGGCAAAATGCAATCAATAGATTTCTTGAATTGAATTGAAATCATTGGAGATTTTGTATGCTGTAGTTTCAAATCAGGATACGTAGATAAATGTGAAAAGTTCATGTGTATTTTTAAAAATGTGTATATGTGCTTATTTATGGTATGTACAAAAAGGTGTAAGGAAAGAAGAATGTGAGATATAGAGGGAATGAGATGAATTTCATTGTTTTCAGTTTTCTCAATATGATGACTGTAATTCCAGAGAAACTGAGGCAAGACAGAGATTAGGGGTTTTTAATATTTTTAAATAGTGGACAATTTGGACTAGCAAAACCAAACTAACCATAGCCAGTCAGCTGGATTGGACTCTTATCTCAAAACATCCTGCAACAAGCAAGTAATTCCAGAGACTTTTATAGGGCTCCAGCTATCAGGGAAACAAAGGCAAGGGCAGGGCAAAGCACTGGATGAGTGGAAGTTACAGGAAGGACTATAAATTCTCATAAGTTAGGAATGAAGGTGGTCAAGCAAGAGACAGGAAGTCTGGGTTAGGAAAGATAGAGGGTGCCATCTAGTTATTTGAGATAAACTATCTGGAATTTTATGACTCTTTGGAATGTGAAAGTGACCAGAGCTTCAGAGGCCTTATTTCTCTCAGTCCTAATGGCCAGGAAGGGAGGGTGGGGCACTAGGGAAACGGAAGCAGAACAATTCAGGGAAACTGAGGCAAGGAAATTGAGATATTATATTACAACTGGGTAACTCCTATAGTAAAATTTCTATAAAGAAGATAGCATAAGGAAGAAAAAAATAGATATGTTCAGAAAGTAGGAGATGCAGATGTTATATATTATTTGTTGAGTAATGTAAATGAGATAATGATTCATGAAAACTTTATGCTTTTTTGGGCCACATCTAAAGGCTCATAACAAGAGCATGTTGATAATAATGATAACCAGCATTTATATAGTATTTTAAGGTTCACAAAACACTTAGTGTGTGTTATTATTTGACCTTCACAACAACTATGTGCAGCAGATTCAATTATTAATTTAATATTACTGAAGGGCAAACAAAGACAAGGTAAGTGGTGAGTGACCAAGGTTCTACAGTTTGTAAGTGGCTTCCTGGTCTTAGTTTCAACATTCTTTCTATTGTGTCATCTAGTTATTTCATATAAAGTAATATGTATAGTTTCAGATCTGGACATGACTCATTTCTGTTTTGATCACCTATTTGAAGCTATCCTTCAGTTTCCCCTCAGTTTCTCCTGTGAATAGTACTACTTATTTCTTTATTGTATTTCTAAGGCTATAATGCCAGGCCACTTATCAGGGAACTTATTAAGATACTTCAATTTTATCAATCTAAGAAAAATTAGCCTATAAAGTACTCTATTAAGAATGCAGCACAGGGGCGGAGCCAAGATGGCGGAGAAGATACACGCAATTCTGTAAGCTCCCTTCTTCCCTCAGTACCACTTAGTTAAATCAGCCTCAAAAATAACGCTGGACTGATAGAAAACACAAGGACTGGAAGCACAACTTACCAGCTGAAGAGAAACTGGAGTTTCAACAGAAAAGCTCAGTTCCCAGGGGAGGAAAAAAAAAGGCCAGCACAGATGGTTGGGTGCTAGCACACTACGCTGATAGCACTGGGGAGGGCTCTGGGATCAGAGAAGCCACTGAGATAGAAGAATCTGGCACAGGCTGTTAGCTCTTCTCTGCTTATAAAACAGCCCTGCTAATCACCTCTGAGGCACTTCCAAGGAGGGGATGGGGAACTCTCTTCCAGAGCTCTCTCATAGCTCAGGCGCAGGAGCCCCTGCATCCATCCGGTCTGGGAGGAAACTGGTAAAGAAATAAATAAATAATTTCCTACCCCAGGGACAGACCCCAAAAGATTTTTTAAATATCAGTAAAAAACCAAGAAAAACGATCGAGTCTTTCTACACAGAGAAAGAGCAGGTATCCAACCCCAAGGAAGTTAACAGCAGAGAGTCAGCAGATAACAGCCTAAAGGGGAACGATTCCTGCCCCCATCACATAACTCTCTCCTAGAAGAGACTATTAAAAAATTAAGAGAGTTTGAAGAAAAATGGGGAAAGGAAAGAGAAGCTATGATAGAGAATAACAACATTCTGAAATTGAAGTTGGAAAAAATAAAGAATTCAAAGGAGATTCAGGGAAACAAAATTTGTGAATTAGAAAAGGTTAAAAAATCACAGGAAAGTAGGATTTCTGAATTGGAAAAGATAAAAAAGTCTCAAGAAAATAGGATTTCTGAATTGGAAAAAGAAAATAATTATCTAAAAAAATTAGGGAAATGGAAAAAAATTCAATAGAGCAAAATAATTCATTTAAAAACTCAATTGGGCATATACAAAAAGTACTAAAAACTGTGAATGAAGAAAATAACTCCTTAAAAATCAGGATGGAACAAATAGAAATGAATGATTCATTGAGAACCCAAGAATCAGTCAAACAAAACAAAAAAAATGAAAAGCTGGAGAATAACGTCAAATACTTACTGGGAAAATCTATAGACCTGGAAAATAGATCTAGGAGAGATAATCTGAGGATCATTGGACTTCCCAAAAACTATGACCAAAAAAAGAGCCTAGATTCTATTTTACAGGAAATCATCAAAGAGAACTGTCCAGAGATAATAGAAACAGAAAGGAAAATAGACGTCGAAAGAATTCATCGAACTCCTTCTGAAATAGACCCTAAAAAAAGAACACCATGGAATATTGTGGCTAAACTGCAGAATTACCACACAAAGGAGAAAATCTTGCAAGCAGCTAGAAAAAAACAATTTAAATACCAAGGTGCCACAATAAGGGTCACACAAGATCTGGCTGCCTCCACATTAAAAGATAGAAGGGCCTGGAACCTGATATTCCAAAAGGCAAAAGATCAAGGATTGCAATCAAGAATAAACTACCCAGCTAAGTTTAGCATCTTTTTCCATGGAAGAAGATGGTCATAAAATGAAATAGAGGAATTCCATATGTTTCTAAGAAAAAACCAGACATAAACAAAAAATTTGATCTACATCCACAAGACTGAAGAGAAACAGAAAAAGGTACACAGAACCCTTGAGAACTGTATCTCTGTTGTGGATATATAGAAAGTATGCATGGATAATTTGATTTTACTGATATAAAAAAAGGGGGGTGTAGTAAAGGGAAGGGGATAGTATCAGAAAAAGGGGAAGGAGTGATAAAAAGAGGGAAACTACATCCCAGGAAGAGACATAGAAAAGACACCATATCTGAGGGAATTTAGAGAGGGGGAGAAACATTGTGTGAATCTTACTCTCATCAGAAGAGGCTCAAAGAGTAAATAATTGACATATTTGTTTTTCAGAGAATTCTCTCTCACCTCATTAAAAGGGGGGAGAGGAAAAGGGAAAAGGAAAAGGAGAATAAGGGAAGGGACTTGGAGGAAGGGGGAGGGATACTAAAAAAAGGGAGGGCTGCGCGTCACAAGTGGGGTCTATAAATTAAATATTGGGGAAGGGCTTCAGGGGGGTCAAGAGAAAAAGCATAATCTGGGGATAATATGATGGCAGGAAATACAGAATTAGTAATTTTAACTGTAAATGTGAATGGGATGAATGCTCCCATCAAACGGAGACGGATAGCAGACTGGATCAAAAATCAGAACCCTACAATATGTTGTTTATAGGAAACACACTTAAAGCAGGGAGATACATACAGAGTCAAGGTAAAAGATTGGAGCAGAATCTATTATGCTTCAGGTAAAGCCAAAAAAGCAGGGGTAGCTATCCTTGTCTCAGATCAAGCAAAAGCAGAAGTTGATCTAATTAAAAGAGATAAGGAAGGAAACTATATCCTGCTGAAAGGTAGCATAAATAATGAAGCCATATCAATACTAAACATATATGCACCAAGTGGTATAGCATCTAACTTTCTAAAGGAAAAGTTAAGAGCACTGCAAGAAGAAATAGACAGGAAAACTATAATAGTGGGAGATCTCAACCTTGCACTCTCAGATTTAGACAAATCAAACCACAAAACAAATAAGAAAGAAATTAAAAAAGTAAATAGAACATTAGAAAAACTAGGTATGATAGACCTTTGGAGAAAACTGAATGGCAATAGAAACGAATATACTTTCTTCTCAGCAGTTCATGGATCTTATACAAAAATTGACCATATATTAGGACATAAAGATCTCAAAATTCAATGTAGGAAGGCAGAAATAATAAATGTCTTCTTCTCAGATCACAATGCAATAAAAGCTACATTCAGTAAGAAGTTAGGGGTAAATAGACCAAAAAGTAATTGGAAACTGAATAATCTCATCTTAAAGAATGACTGGGTGAAACAGCAAATTATAGAAACAATTAATAATTTCACCCAAGATAATGACAATGATGAGACATCATACCAAAATCTGTGGGATGCAGCTAAAGCAGTAATAAGGGGAAATTTTATATCTTTAGAGGCTTATTTGAAGAAAATAGAGAAAGAGAAGATTAACGAATTGGGCCTGCAACTTAAAAAGCTAGAAAAAGACCAAATTAAAAACCCCCAACCAAAAATTAAACTTGAAATACAAAAATTAAAAGGAGAAATCAAAATATTGAAAGTAAAAAAACTATTGAATTAATAAATAAGACCAAGAGTTGGTTTTATGAAAAAGCCAATAAAATAAACCTTTGGTAAATCTGATCAGAAAAAAGAAAGAGGAAAATCAAATTGTTAGTCTTACAAATGAAAAGAGGGATCTTTCCACCAATGAAGAGGAAATTAGAGAAATAATAAGGAGTTACTTTGCCCAACTTTATGCCAATAAATTTGATAACTTAAATGAAATGGATGACTTCCTCCAAAAATATAGGCTTCCTAGATTAACAGAGGAGGAGATAAATTGCTTAAATAGTCCCATTTCAGAAAAAGAAATAGAACAAGCTATTAATCAACTCCCCAGGAAAAAATCCCCAGGACCAGATGGATTTACATGTGAATTCTACCAAACATTTAAAGAACAATTAGCCCCAATGCTATATAAACTATTTGAAAAAATAGGGGATGAAGGAGTCCTACCAAGTTCCTTTTATGACACAGACATGGTACTGATACCTAAACCGGGTCGATTGAAAACTGAGAAAGAAAATTATAGACCAATTTCTTTAATGAATATTGATGCTAAAATCTTAAATAAGATATTAGCAAAAAGACTTCAGAAAATCATCCCCAGGATAATACACTATGATCAAGTAGGATTTATACCAGGAATGCAGGGCTGGTTTAATATTAGGAAAACTATTAATATAATTGACCATATTAATAATAAAATTAATAAAAACCATATGATCATCTCAATAGATGCAGAAAAAGCATTTGACAAAATCCAAAATCCATTCCTACTAAAAACTCTTGAGAGTATAGGAATAAATGGACTATTCCTTAGAATAATCAGGAGCATATATTTAAGACCGTCAGTAAGCATAATATGCAATAGAAATAAACTGCAACCTTTCCCAGTAAGATCAGGAGTGAAACAAGGTTGCCCACTATCACCATTACTATTCAATATAGTACTAGAAACGCTAGCCTCGGCAATAAGAGCCGAGAAAGAGATTCAAGGAATTAGAGTAGGTAATGAGAAAATCAAACTATCACTCTTTGCAGATGACATGATGGTATACTTAGAGAACCCCAAAGACTCTGCTAAAAAGCTATTAGAAATAATTCAGAATTTTAGCAAAATGGCAGGATACAAAATAAATCCACATAAATCCTCAGCATTTTTATATATCACCAACAACATGCAATAGCAAGAGATACAAAGAGAAATTCCATTCCAAACAAATGTTGAGAGAATAAAGTATTTGGGAATCCATCTACCAAAGAAAAGTCAGGAATTATATGAGCAAAATTACAAAACACTTGCCACAAAAATAAAGTCAGATTTAAAGAATTGGAAAGACATTCAGTGCTCTTGGATAGGCCAAGCGAATATAATAAAGATGACAATACTCCCAAACTAATCTATTTATTTAGTGCTATACTAATCAAACTCCCAGGAAACTATTTTAATGACCTAGAAAAAATAACAACAAAATTCATATGGAAGTATAAAAGGTCGAGAATTGCAAGGGAACTAATGAAAAAAAAGTCAGAGGAAGGTGGTCTAAGTGTACCTGATCTAAAGCTATATTATATAGCAGCAGTCACCAAAACCATTTGGTATTGGCTAAGAAATAGATTGGTAGATCAGTGGAACAGAATAGATACAAAGGACAAAAAAGGGTACATCTATAGCAATCTAATCTTTGACAAACCCAAAGATACCAACATTAGGGATAAAAATTCATTATTTGAAAAAAACTGTTGGGAAAAATGGGAATTAGTATGGCAGAAATGAGATATGAAGCCACACTTAACACCATATACCAAGATAAGATCAAAATGGGTCCATGATTTAGGCATAAAGAAAGAGATAATAAATAGATTAGAGAAACAGAAAATAGTCTACCTTTCAGACCTGTGGAGGAGGAAGGAATTTATGACCAGAGGAGAACTAGAGATCATTATTGATCACAAAATAGAAGATTTTGATTACATCAAACTAAAAAGTTTCTATACAAACAATACTAATGCAAACAATATTAGAAGGGAAGTAACAAATTGGGAAAATATTTTTAAAGTTAAAGTTCTGACAAAGGTCTAATTTCCAAAATATATAGAGAACTGACCCTAATTTATAAGAAATCAAACCATTCTCCAATTGATAAATGGTCAAAGGATATGAACAGACAATTCTCAGATGATGAAATTGAAACTATATCCACTCATATGAAAGAGTGTTCCAAATCACTACTGATCAGAGAAATGCAAATTAAGACAACTCTGAGACCACTACACACCTGTCAGATTGGCTAAGATGACAGGAACAAATAATGATGAATGTTGGAGGGGATGTGGGAAAACTGGGACACTGATACATTGTTGGTGGAGTTCTGGAGAGCAATTTGGAACTATGCCCAAAAAGTTATCAAACTGTGCATACCCTTTGACCCAGCATTGCTGTTATTGAGCTTATATCCCAAAGATATACTAAAGAGCAGAAAGGGACCTGTATGTGCCAAAATGTTTGTGGCAGCTCTTTTTGTTGTAGCTAGAAACTGGAAGATGAATGGATGTCCATCAATTGGAGAATGGTTGGGTAAATTATGGTATATGAAGGTTATGGAATATTATTGCTCTGTAAGAAATGACCAACAGGAGAAATACAGAGAGGCTTGGAGAGACTTGCATCAACTGATGCTGAGTGAAATGAACAAAACCAGAAGATCGCTGTACACTTCAATGCTGTATGAAGATGTATTCTGATGGAAGTGGATATCTTCAACATAAAGAAGATCCAACTCACTTCCAGTTGATCAATGATGGACAGAAATAACTACACCTAGAGAAGGAACACTGGGAAGTGAATGTAAATTGTTAGCACTACTGTCTATCTACCCAGGTTACTTATACCTTTGGAATCTATTACTTAATGTGCAACAAGAAAATGGGATTTACACACATATATTGTATCTAGGTTATATTTTAACACATGTAAAATTTATGGGATTACCTGTAATCGGGGGGAGGGAGTGGATGGAGTGAGAGGATAATTTGGAAAAATGAATACAAGGGATAATGTTATAAAAAAATTGCTCATGCCTATATACTGTGGAAAAAATTCTAAATAAAAAAAAAAGATATTTCCCACAAAAAAAAAAAAGAATGCAGCACATAGGCAGTTCTAAGGAGTTTAGAGTCAGTAATACTCAAAATCAAACAAGACCTAAGACACTTACTAGTTGTGTGTATCTGGGCAAGTTACTTAGTTTCTGTATGCCTCAGTTTTCTCTACTGTAATAGGGATAATAATACCATTTATTTTCTAAGATTGTTGAGTATCAAATAAAATAATATTGATTTATAAAGTAGTTGGTACAGTACACACGAGGTACTTTAAATAAATGCTTGTTTCCTTCAATCCATTAGTCATTGCCTCCCCTTGATCAATCAATTTTCTAGCACTTGCTAATACAGACACTATGTTAAACCTAGTGATACAAAGAAAATGCTAAATTTATGATACCGGACTGAGCACCCTCAAAAATAATATTTTAAGTTCATATCATTTTTTGAAGGTTTATTTAAGTGAAGAAGTTTCAATTCTTTCTTGTTGAGGGGAAAACCACAGAAAATGTATTTGAACTAGGAGGCATCAAAACACACTTCTAATATTCTTCCAGAGTATTATCTCTTCTTGGCAAAAAAGAAAGGAATCAGATAATCAATCATGCAGGATAATGTAAAACATTGTCAACCTTTTCTAAATTTGGAATCAGTCCAAAAAACCAGGGAGGAAGTTCAGCACAGCTCTAGTTAATCTGCAGAAAATCCAGCCCACATGACTCCCTTGTCACTGCTGCTCCTTTCATCTATTCTTTATAAGGAAGCCATTGAACTTTAATTAATATGAAAAATTCAGGTTTTCATCTGATTTAAATGTGACTGACATCATGCTGCTGCTAAAAGGGGAACAAAGTATAAGCATGACGAAAACAAAACTTAAAACCTGATGATGCCTGCTGCAGGACAAATTTTCATGACTGAGTTATTGAGAGCATTTCCATGAGCTTGAGGGATACCAGTAAATAGCATTTTTTTTCAGGAAGTTCTCATTCCAGCCTATAAAAAAGGACAGTTGAAAAATGACCTTACCCAGGAGACACAATAATTCAGAGAATATCAAACAAACTTACAGTATTTACTCCAGAGGATACTCAGTTTAGGATAACTATTTAGGATAATCAGACTTTGTAGAGACTTATTTTTTGTGGTGCTATGAGTCTGCTGAAATGGTTAGTGGGGCCAAAAGGGAAAAGGTTCTTGACATGGACAAATTCTATCAACCTCTCTTCCAAGCTGGAATGGAAGTTAGGAGATAGAAATAAATGGTTTCTTGAAGAGCTCCCCATTTAACAAGGATATTTTTTTCAATCTTTGGCCATTTACCATAGACTATACTGTGCTCACCTTTAAGTACTTCACTTCTACTTTAATATTTCAAGCTTCTACAGTTTTGGAGGGCAAGAGACTTCATTGATAAAATCAACAAACTCTTCTCTCTTCTCTCTTGCAGTTGGTGCTTCTTTATGACCATTTTATTTCTTTGATTAACTGGGAGCCACTGAGATTTCAGAGGAAAAAACAAAGTAGAATATGTGAGATCTTAGCAAATAAGATTACCTGAGTCATCTTTCTTGCAACATGGAAGTTATATTTGCCTTGAAGCCTCTGGAGCAAAAAGTGACATGTTTTTTGTGCCCTGATATACAATACGGGCAATTGCTTTCTTCTTACTGATGAGGGGTTACTCTGGGGATAATGGTGCATTGGAGGACATTCCCATGGCTTTCATTTTCTCAGACTTCCATAAATTAGATGTAAGAAGTCAAGACTATATCTATGGTCACAGTGGTTTTTGCATGACCTAAAACCAGTGAGTGAAACTGCTGAAAATACAGGTAAAATTCATATCTTAGAACAAGGAAAGAGAGAACAATCAGGGTATGAGAAGATTTTTAATGTTAAGATTATGTTTGTTCAGTCATTCAGTCCTGTGTGATTCTTTGTGACCCTGTGGACCATAGCACACTAGGCCTTTTATCCTTTATTATTTTGAATTCTGTCCAAGCTCATGTTCATTGTTTCCATGACGCTATGTATTCATTTCATGTTGTTCCCTTCCCCTTTGGTTTTCAGTCTTTACCAACGTCAGGGTCTTTTCCAACAAATCCTATCTTCTCATTATGTGACCAAAGTACTTAAGCTTCAGTATTTGACCTTTCAATGGATAGTCTGAATTAATTTCTTTAGTTGTTGACAGATTTGATCTCTTTGATCTCCAAAGGATTCTCAAAAGTCTTCTTCAGAACCACAGTTCAAAAACATTGATCCTATGGAGATCAACTTTCTTTATAATCTGACTTTCACAGCTATACATTACTATTAGAAAAAAAAACAAAAAACATAGCTTTGGCTATATGGACCTTTTAGCAGAAAAGTGGTGTCTGCTTTTTAGTAAGGATCCAGAACACAAGACTAACTAATTAACTAACTAACTAACACTAGTTACTATGAATATAATTGAATAAGTGTTGGGGGAAAGGGAAATTGACTTTTAAATTTATTTCCTGCATTCTCAATTAATTCCTGGTCCTAGGATGCTGATATAGATGTTATATGCACATCTGTTTCCTTATTTCTTTCCTTGAACTGCATAGGTGGCCCAGAAATTTCCTTCTTCCATCACTGAAGAGGAGATCTGAGAGGGCAGCTGGCAGGAGTTTTGGGAGATGTTTGGAGAAACTGAAAAATGTTTTGGTTATTGTTGTTTGCATTTACTTATCTATTTTACTCCTTTAATTTGTTAAATGCTTCAACATGTACAGTTGTTCAATTTTGAATTATTGATTTGGTAAAATACCATTTTAATTAATATTTCACATCTGTCTTTTTGTCAGTACAAAACAATGGTACAGAATAGGTAGTACATAATAGGTTCTTAATAAATGCTTCTTAATTTATTAATCATTCAAAAACTACTGATATATTATCAGTAATTATCTTGAAATTGGTTCAGTAAAACAAAGTTTGTGAGATAATCAATTTTCTTTGATTTGATTGTCCTTGAAGGAGTGTTAGAAACATATAGTTGATAAAAAGAATTCTAAAAGTTATGCGAGATAATAACCAAAAAATGTGAACCTATGAAACAATGGCATAAATTAGAGTTGTAAAGTGCTACAGCAGACTATAACTTAACTCATCTAGGACAGCAAAAAATAGTTGGTGCTACCCAAGTCATATCATCCTATAGTCACTAAAACATTGATTTTTGGACATATGGATCATGAGAAACACATAAATAGTAAGAAACCACTTTTCCTGGCCTAAGATAATAATAGATGTCATTATAAAGTGTTATATTTTTGGCTTATATGTCCAAAAGAAAGTGCTATCAAATAATGCTCCATATTTCTATTAAATCTTCAGGAATTATGTTCATTGATTTATCTTTCAAGGTAGTAAGAATATAGGATATATCTTACTTGTAGTAATCATTTCATTGGGTGGTGGCTACAAAGAATATTCTCAGTATTTGTCTTAAATAAGAAAATTGGTCAGATAACTTGTGGAACAGTTGGAAAGAAGTAGATTTCTGAGTAAGTAGACTATAAAGATAAGATCACACACTAGTTGGAGAGAAACTGTGCATTCTGAAGGTGTTATTTCATTTGAGAAACCATTGTGTATTGTAAATAACATTGATAGGAGAAAGAAATGTTTCAAAGGAATTCCTTTGCCTGCTTATTACTTCCAGTACTGGGAACCTTTGGATACATGGACATTCCAAGGTGTTTGTGAAAGTTAAAGGTTAAATTAGCTTCTTTGAAAACTCAGGATTGGGAAAGCTTATAGGACTGAGAATACAAATAATAAATCTAAATTAGTGGTCAGCAAACTAAAGCCTGTAGGCCAAATTTAGCACTTTTTTTTTAATAGTCCACAAGCTAGAATGGCTTTTACATTTTAAAAATAAAAAAAAAAGTTTTAAATAAGATAAAATATGTAAAATACAACAACTCAGCTTATAAGCTATACTCTCTTCCTTCTTCAACTCATTTTACAGATGAGAAACTGAGGCAAACAGAATTAAGTAACTTGCCCAGGTCACACAGCTAGTAAGTGTATAAGGACACAGAACTCAGGAAGACAAGTTTTCCAGACTCCAGGCTCAGCAGTGCTCTATCTATTGCACCACCTAATAATAGACATGAACGTTTCTCAAAGAATAAGGCGCATCCTTGCTCAAATGTTAATGCCTTAGCTTCTTCCAAATCTATTGTGTGTATGTGTGTGTGTGTGTGTGTGTGTGTTTGTGTATACATATATACACACATATACTTGCATTTACATAATTGTTATCTTATTGTACCCTCAGTTGAACAGAGGCTGTGCTTGCCTTTGTATCCCACAGTCTTTTGCACAATACTGCATAGCAATAAAAACATTTAGCTTTTATATACCATTTTAAAGTATGATAAACCATCTAGATGTTTCAGTAAATAGAATATTAGAGATGAAGGTAGGAAGACCCAAGTTCAAATCTAGCCACAGACATTTACTAAATATGTCATCCTGGGAAAGACATTTTACTGCAGTTTCGTCATTTATAATAATAGCACCTGTTCCCAAGGGTTGCTGTGAGGTAATAATTTAAAAAGCATTTATATAATGCTCCTTACTACTATGATTATTGTTGTAGGTTATCTCTCCTTCACATTTTACAGATGAGAAAACAAGGTTAAAAAGTTAACTGACACCCATATTTATATGTCTAAACAAGTATCAGGGGTAAGATTTAAACTTCTTTACTCCAATTACAACACAAATAAATGCTTGTTACAATCGAAGGTCATCAGCTATTACAAATTCCTTTATACTAGAGAAGTGAGGAGATACTGACTCCCACTTCTATCTTCTTTGTTTGTCCTGTTGTAGTCTGTGACACTGGAATGGAGTCCTAGGCACATGAATCTCTCCATAACCTGCAAGTGCATAGTTTTCTTCCAGTGTTCCCAAAGATCTGAGAAAGCTAGTGGGAGGGTATGTTGAGATGACTAACTCTTGCTGGCTACAAGTAGGAAATCTTGACCTATTTACTTTCATTTTTTTTTTTTTGCTATGTTCAATAAACTATGTAATCACAGTATGAAATTCTGAGTCCTGCAGAGGGTGGGGAAGATGTGACTCAGAAGAGAGGAAGGCTCAGACTGGGGAAGGTCTCATGAGTTGTACAAAAACCATTATTTTAATAAATTAATGCTTTTAACAATATTCCATATCATCTGCTTGAATCCCAAATCCTACTGGTATCATCTGTCTAAGCTTCAAGTTAAGCAACTGAGGAAGCTTTATAGCCTCTACATGATTGCTGGTGACTGGTAGAGATATAGTAGAATTTTAGATTTGCCTATTGTTGAAAATTCTAGGATGGAGGTTCCAATAGTAAGATTAACTACTTAGATATTTCATTTCCTTGCTAATAGATACAGTGATAAGGTAACACAAAAACATGAGCCAAGGGCTCAAAGATAAGACCCACAAGGATTAGAGTTATTACTTTTTTATTAAATCTCTTTATTTTCAAAACATATACATGGATAATTTTTCAACATTGACCCTTGCAAAACCTTGTATTCCAAATTTCTTCCCCTTCCCTCCATAACTCCCCTAGATGGCAAATAATCCAATATATGTTAAACATGTTGAAATATATATATATATATATATATATATATATATATATATATATATATATATATATATATATATATACATATATATATATGTATATATATATATGTACACAATTATTTTGCTGCACAAGAAAAATCAGATCAACAAGTTAAAAATGAGAAAGAAAACAAAATTCAAGTAAACAACAAAAAGAGTGATGTTATATTATGATCCACTCTCAGTTCTCACAGACCTCTCTCTGAGTGCAGATGACTTTCTTCATCACAAGATTATTGGAACTGGCCTCAATCACTTTATTGTTGAAGAGAGGCATGTCTATCAGAATTGATCAGAATTTATAATATTGATGTTGTTGTGTACAATGATCTTCTTGTTTTGCTCATTTCACTTAGCATCAGTTCATGTAAGTCTCTCCAGGCCTCTCTGAAACCATCCTTCTGTTCATTTCTTGTAGAACAATATTCCATAACATTCATATACCATAACTTATTCAGCCATTTTCCAACTCAGTTTCCAGTTTCTTGCCATAGAGTTACCACTTAAGACTAAGTTTAAAACCTGTATAATCACAGGCATATAGAAAAGTCATCAGCTTTTGTCAAACTTTATGGTGATGGACATTTCTGAACCTTCTGGACTAATATTTGACAGACATCAAGTACATCCCTAGCTATCAGATCATGTTGAGAAATTGGTGTAGAAGAATCAGGGGTATGTTCTCTAGTCGATTGTTAAATTTTCAGTGCAATCATCTATATCTTGGAAATTGGAAAATATTACAAAATAAGGTTTATTGATTGTCCAAACTTTAAAAAACAATGGAGAAAATTAATAGTGAAAATTAAAATGAAATATATGGTGGGCCTCCTTTCTTTTGAAGAATCATTTGTTAAACTCTTACCAGCATTCTTGTACATACTTCTAAATAGACTCTAATGTAAATTCTATGTCTAAACTATTCTCTGTTCTCTTAGTATATACAAAATAGGATTATTTTAAAGAAGTGCCCATTATATATTTATAGAGTTATAGTGTTTTTTTGGAAATGATGATATAATATTTTAAAATTGTGTTTCTTTGCTTTGCTAACATGGTTCAAGAGAAGACTATTATGTATTATATGACAATGTGGTGCAATAGATAGAATGTCAGACCTGGCGTCTAGAAGACACATCAAATACTAGTTATGCGATCCTGGGCAAGTCACTTAACACTTTATTTAAGTTTCCTCAAATGTAAAATGTACTGGAGAAAGAAATGACAAACTCCTCCGGTATCTTTGACAAAAATCCTACATGAAGTCCTAAAAAATCAGATATGGCAAAAATGACTGACCACCAACAATTGTACATTATGCTAGGAGCTAAATAACATAGACCATGGTTCAGATCTATTGTGTGACTTTGACTAATTACTTTTCAGGGTCTCCATTTTATAATAAGTAAGTTGGGAAAAAACTTGGTGTCTCTTCCTGTATGAAATGCATATTGAAAACCTTGGTCTCTGCGAGTATATAAAATATGGGCTTGTAACCCTTCTTATATGTGAGATGGACTTGTTTGATAGTATGGGAAAGTCTAATGAGCCTGTTCTCAGATTATAAGTTTGAATTCATAAAACAAAACACCCAGAATTACAAAGGAAAAGCAATTATACTGGAACACAGCTATATACATATGTACATGTATATGTGTATATGTATGTAAAACAAGTGCACAGAACTGAGGTTAAAATGCGCGCATAAAGCAAGATGGAATTTATGTGCACAGTTTTTGTTTTTCTATCACAGCTATATAGCTGCTGCCTTTACTTGAGCTATAGGAAGGTTGTATCCTAGAAAGAAAGGCAAAAAGACTTTATGATTTCTTTTTCCCTTTCCAAGTTATTAGAGAGAATAAAGTGCTTCTTTTAAAAATTGATTTGAGCAGCAAAAAAGTAAATCGATCCTTTTCTCTAAACCTCTTTAATTCTCCAACTCTACCAAAAAAGAATTATGTAGCTGATATAGACTAATTACGTAAAGCCATGAAAGAATGTTTGTAAATTACTATTCACATTTGGTGATTCATATAGGGATACATAATATTGACAGAAGGAGGTGAGAAAACATCTCTAAGAATCATGAAACCTTAAATAAGAACTAGAGACTAAAGTTATAGTTGGAATTTCAACTCTGATCAAAAAAGAACAGGAAGAGAAAAAAAAAAAGATTTTGGAACTGAATAGCTAATTAGGAAGATGATAGTTGATGTTGAAATTTAGATTTCTGGACACTGAATTAAAATACAGGAATTATGGGTTCTGGGAAAATTATGGACATCTAATTATGGTTGACAATAAAAAAATAGCATTTGTCTATAGTGTTACAAATCCAAATAAATGGCTTTAAACTGAAAAAGGATGGTAGGCTGGTATATGATTGTTAAGCTAGATATCTTAAGGAGTAATCACAGTGGTTAAATAAGAAAATAAGTAGAATTCTTTGAATATTAGCAAAAAGTGAGTCAAACACAAAATCCCTTGCTTCAGATGTCTATACACACATATGTCCCAAATATAGATGACAAAAAATGAACTAGAGAGGCTAAGATAAGAAGGGGGGCTTGAACTCATAGAACTTTGAAACTTGGTGGAATAGGAGCAATTACTAGGATATAGTTCTTAAAGGCTTTGCTTTATTCACAAATTAACAGAATAGAAAATGGTATAGGACAGAATATTAAAACATGTATGTAGGAAAATCAGAAAAAATACATGGAGAATATAATGGAGAATATAGGGAGAAAGACTGAATGGAGAAATACAGGTGATAGCATCAAAAAATCATACAAAAATAATGCAGGCAGTAGCAGGGAATAGATCAGGAGTGTAGGAAACATCATTCTATGCTCCTCAAGGTTTGGGATATCTTTTGCCTTTCTTTTTATTCCTAGTGCTCAGCATAATGCCTGGAAGATAATAGGTGCTCAATACATGTGCCTTGACTGAGAATATAAGCGTGTTATAGAGGCATGAGTTCAACAAAATTCCGTCATCTTGCAAATCCTATAGCCTTTTAGTGCATTTAATCCAAGTGCATCTTAGTGCATCTATCAAAGTCTATAAGTATCAGGGAAGGTTCTGACCTACACTTAGAAGAGGAAGACACTTATTGGGATATTCCTATCCTTGTCAAATTACATGTTCTGTCGCCTTATTTCTTGAAACTCACTAGGTGACAAAGAAGCGAGGTATGCCTAGAAGTACTCTGTTTAATTGGAGAAAATAATGGGAATTAAGAATTACTTTTAAATGATCCACATATAAACACTGACTTTGAATAGTATGTATGTGTGTGTATGTGTTTATATACAACTCTCTATTAACATTTGGAGTTATGAATAAGAATACATTCAATGAAAGAATGGAAAGGCTGGCTTTCTGAAAGAAAAAAAATCTAAGAGGATTGTCATTAAGAAAAGCATATCTGGCTAAAGGGC
Organism: Sminthopsis crassicaudata; assembly: GCF_048593235.1. Taxonomy (NCBI): domain Eukaryota; kingdom Metazoa; phylum Chordata; class Mammalia; order Dasyuromorphia; family Dasyuridae; genus Sminthopsis; species Sminthopsis crassicaudata. The sequence goes on from NC_133621.1 coordinate 165,008,326, forward strand.
AAAAATTATTTAGGTCTGAGTTGTAAAAGGCTAGAAGGCCATTTTGTAAAATTCTAACTTGTTGGAAGATGAAGATTCTTCATCACGAGTGAAAGTAACTGAGCTGAGTCATTGGAGAAAAGGGATGGCTTCTAGGAGAGGCAGTTTGTATCCCTAGATTTTCAGAACTTTCATTTTCTTTGTATGTTAAGGGTGTATGCACCGAGTGTCCAGGTTATGGGATTTGTATCCTATTTTTATTTTATATTTTATTTAATGGGATTAACATTGCTTCAAATGTAATTTTCATCTCAAGTCCTTTGTGTCTCTTGAGATACATGTGTCACCATTCCCAGCTCAGTCTTCAGGGAATGTTGTTCATGTCTCCAAACCAAGTCAGCTCGCTGATAACAGCATTGCATATATTCACAATTCTGATGTTCTTTCTTTCAGAGATCTATTTCGGTGCTGTTCACACTTGCTGCAGAAGCGTTCTATTCATATTAGAGGCCACCCCATTAGCATATTTAACACTTTAGAATAAGGAGAGCCATACCTTGATCTAAATCTTTAAGATGTGCTATTAATAATTTTTCAGGCAAATCTCATTATTTCTCTAAGCTCTCAGAATAGTCCAACTCTAAAGCAATTTATGACATGTACCAGCTGCTGGTCTGGAGCGCTAGGGTTTCAAACAAAGGCTGGAACCTCTTCACAGAATTCAGCAGCTTGAAGGAAGAAATAAAAAAGGCAGGGTGGGAGGAGAGAACCTTAGTAACAGGCACTCACCGAAGCTTCATCTTTTTTTAGTTTGCACCATTTAGTTTCACTCTGAACTTTTTCTTTATCTCTAACACAAAAAAGTATAACTTCTATAACACCAGGCTAGGAAGGGGGCGGGAGAGAGTTTGACTAGGGAGAGCCAAAACCAGAATGGGAGCCCAGAGTGAAGAAAGGAAAAGGCTTTTCTATTCACTGTTGTCTTCTTCAAAACCTCTAACTGGACAGAAGTTTGGCAGTTTCAAGCTGAGTTATAAAATGTCGCCAGGAATATCTGTCAATAGTCATGAAAAGAATACTGGACCTCTAGGGTAAACCTAAAAAGAATAGAAGCATGGCCCATGGCTGGGGGGGGGAGCAATGAATTGTATAACAATTAAAACAGTCATGTAATAGGAAGAACACAACTATTGTTGTTATTTGTCACTAGCATTATGACCTTAAATTATTCATCTCTTTGGGCCTCAGTTTACATATATGGGTAATAGAGGACCTCAGGAAGATCTGAGTTCAGGACCCAAGTTTGGTTCTTGGCTATTTTTGTGTGTAATTCTGAAAAAATGTCTTCAGCTCTATGAAACTTCATTTCCCCATTTATAAAAAGAGAGGGTTGTACTCAATAACATCTTAAGATCTCTCTGTTCCTAAATGTATAATTTGATATTGCTAGTGAGGGAATTCCATCTAGTAAGGAAGAAGATTGTTCTACAATTTACTATATTCCTGCTCATGCATTCCTGAACTGACTTGGAGGAAGTCACATCTATCCCAATGAATGGATCCATTACAAATTAATGACAGCTTCTAATGCATAGAATCTTCTTATTCATATATAACTGATCTTCTAATCCACTCCCAAAAGCAGCTGTGGAAAAATATTTTCTTATGTATCTCTACCTCCTCTTATCTTGCTTCACATCTCACTGAAAAAATGGAGGTCATTCTCTGTAAATCTGTACATCTGAAAAGTCCTTGATGCCATTATCTTCCTCCTTGTCCTAATACCTGAAAGAGGTTACACTTCTCTTCACCAACGTCAATTTATCTACATGTATCCTTAATCCAATGCCCTCCATTCTTTTCAAGCAAATGATCCCTTCAATCATCAATTCTCTACTTTTTAGTCTTTCTTTATTTATTGTCTCTTTCTCTTTGATTGATAAACATGTTTAAATTTGCTCAGTTACAAAACAAAACAAACAGAATGAACAAACCAATATCACCAACAAACAAGAAAAAAAACCCAAACCTCCAAAACTACAATCTCACTAGACTCTATCATTCCTCAAACTAATAATCATCCTTTATATTTTCTTCTGTTCTTAGCCACCAAAGTCCTAGACACATCTATCTATACTTACCTCTACTTTCTCTTCTCTTAATCATTTAAGTCCTAAGATTCTGGCTTCCATCCTTACCAAGGTTGCTTTTGATTTTTCAGTTACCATAACTGATGATCTTTTCTCAATTCTCTTCCTTCTTGACTTCTCGGTAGATCATAGCCTTTTACTGAATATTCTCCTTCTTAGTGTTTGTGACAATAAAATAAGTCTATTTTGATTACTTTCTTTTCTCTCTGGCAACTCTTTTATTCAGTTGCCTTCCTGGCTCATCATATATATCATATTTCTTCAACAGCAGGTATATGCATAAAATCTTCTCAGAACCATCTCCTCTTCTCTTTTTACATTTTCTCATTGCACAATTTTATCAGTTCCTATTGGTTGATTTTTTTCATCTTTAGGTAAAGGAAATTTAAATATTCATTCTTTTTGAGCTCTAGTTCCACATTAACAACTGTCTTTTAGATATTTCAAATTGAATGTAAAATAACTTTTCAAAATCAAGATTTCCCAAACATGATTCATCTTTCCCTCCAAATCTACCGCCTTCCAAAATGATTTCTCTCTCTAACCAGTCTCCCCAATTTACAATTTTGGAATTATCCTTGACGCCTCATTCTTTTTCACTTCACTTCTATTCACTTCCATTGACAAATCTTACTGATTCTATCTTCACAATGTCTGTATCCCTTGCTTTCTTCATATTTCTACTATGATTTTTTTGTGTACTTATGTCCTATTATCTGGACTATTTGCCATTGCTTCTTAATTGATTTCTCTACTTCAAGCCTTTTCCCTCTTTAATGTATTTTCCACACAACTGATAACCTGATTCCCTTCATTTTAGTCATGTTTTCAGATATATTGTCAGATGTCTTTAATAAGAATGAACATGGGGGCAGCTAAGTGGTGCAGTGGATAGAGTGCCAGCCCTGAAGTCAGGAGGGCCTGAGTTCAAATCTGTTCTCAGACATCTCAGACACTTAATACTACCTAGCTGTGTGACCCTGGGCAAATCACTTAACTCCAATTGCCTCAGCAGGGGGAAAAAATGAACATGGATGGTATCACAATAAAGTAAAAATGAACATGGATGGTATCACAATAAAGTATTGCACTGATGGTAAATTATTTAACTGGAAAAGGTTACAAGCCAAGCCTACAAAGGAAAGTGTAGGAGAGAAGATTATTTCACTGCTTATCAAACTGAATGTTTACAGAGTCATTGTCTGACCTTATTTTTATATGCCTATGAAACATGGGCCATATTCCAGCACCATCCCAGAAAAAAAGGAATCACTTCCATTTTAATTGTCTTAGGAAGTGGCTAAAGATCACCTGGCAGGATAAAGAACTAGAACTGAGGTTCCTGAACTAAACTGCAAAGCACTCTACTATAGAAAGTCCAACTCCAATGGACTGGCTTAAAAAACTATTTTATGGTGAACTCACACAAACCAAGTTCTCACATAGTGGTCAGAAGAATTGATACAAGAACACTCTTAAGGTCTCTTGGAAGAAAAATAGAAGTAACTGCATGATATGGAAAATACTAGCAAAAGACTGTCCAGCCTGATGTACCCACATCAAAGGAGGCCCTGTGCTCTATGAGCATAGTTGAATTGAAGTAACTCAAAAGAAACATTGAGATACACAAATTTAGAGAATACACTCCAAATGTTTACATGGATTATTTGTGCCTCACTCATATGAACTATGACCTCATAGAGCACTATGAGTTCATTTTAGTCTGATCAGACACAATTATATATATATATATATATATATATATATATATATATATATATATATATATATATAATATATATATATTTGACTCTAACATAGTCATGTCATTTTGGTCCTTTATAAACCAAGAAAAACGACCAATTAATTGCAGATCTGATCACATTACTACCCCTTTCTCTAAATTCAGATGACTTCCTATTGTCTCTAAGAGTTCCTCTGATATTTAATGCTATACTCTTCCAATCTTATACATTATGTCTCTTGGATCCATTCTGTAGTCTAACCAAACTGATCTCCTTGGTTTTCCTCACACAGTCCTCTATTTTCCACTTCCACACCTTTACCGGTAGACTTCAATGCCTAGAACATACTCTCTCAATACCTCTGACTCTTCAACTACATTGTTTCCTTCAAGTACAACTTTTGATAAGAGCTGTTCCCAATTCCCCTAGCTTCTCATATCTTCTTTCTCATAATTTTCTTCTATTTATTAGTGGTGTATTAATAGCTTTTAAAAAATTATTTCAAGGACCAAGCATATTACCTAGATCATAGTAAACAGTGAATACAAGCTAATTAATTGATTGGAATGATTGATTAGAGCATTTCCTGAGAAATTGAAAATTTAAGCAATTTTCCCAGAGTCCTACAACCAATATACATCAACAGTAGACCTTGAGCTTAAGTCTTTCTGATTCTCTCTTGCTCTCTAACCACTATGCAATGAGGTCTCCCAATTTTTAGAACATAAGGGGTGCATTTAACAGTCCCTAAGGCATTCTCTAGTTTTAGCATCATAAACCAGTCTTGTGCATTTGTAGACAGACTAGCCATCATTAGAATTAATACTGAAATGAAGCTTTAAAGTAAAGAAAGGCTCATAGAATAATAGCAGCCATTTATTGAGTACTTTAAGGTCAGCAAAGCACTTTAGATATATGCATTACCATTTTTGATCCTTACAACCCTATGAAAGAAGTATTCCTATTCCTATGATTCCTATTTTGTAAAATAATGCTTATATAATTTATATGGCCTACTTATGGTTTAACAACAAATTAAGTTTCAAGATGGGATTCTAATTCAGATATCTCCTGGCACCAATTATAGATTTCCCCTGCCCTTTTTTTATTCTTTTTATCTTTCTAGAGAGAAATAGCTATTTCAAAAAGCTTCTTTTTAAAGGTTATGTATTCTTTCCTAGCCCTAGTTAACTATGTAATATCCAAAACAGTTATTCAATTCAATGATTTTCTTTATTATTTTTTGAACCAAGTATCCACAGTGTGCTGATCAAAGTAATAGGCTCCATAAGCATTGGTCTGTCAGTCCTGCATGAATAAAGTGATTGGTCTGATACCTAATCTTCAAAGAATAGAGTCAATAAATATTTATTGGCTAAATATTAACTTTGTGAAAGAAACCACCCCTCTCATCACCAACATAAACTCAAACAGTTTGTCCATAACACAATTAAACACCTCTCTAGACCAAAAAAAAGCCTCTTTTCTTCATTTTTCTATTTATTTTTTTGACACCATTATTTTGCTTAATGAAAACAAAGCCATGTGTAAAGGGGCAGTTTAGGGAATGGATGTCACAGTATTACTAGTAAGTATTTAAATAGCATTTTGTAAGGTTTTCAAAGTGTTCTGCATATATTATTTAATTTTCTCTACACATCTCCAATTTACAGGAAAAAAATTAAGACAGAATTGATATGATTTGCCTTTTGATCTAAGGTAGAATTTGAATGCGTGTCTTTCTTATTTTGAAGTCTAACACTTTACCTGCTTTAGTACTTAGCAATTGATTCTGGAACTATGTCATCTAGATGCCTGTAAAAAAACTTACGAGCTTTAAACATTCTCAGTTTTGAAGGATTTGGGAATCTCATTTGGGAAAATACATGACTACATTATGTGTGTGGGGAGGAGAGGCGAAGGTCATTCTTGATTTCTACTTGGATGTTATAGCATTCTAGAAATTTGCTGATTTTTTTTCTTTTTTTTTTTTAAGTGGCTATTTATATCCCTTGACTGCAATTGATTATGATTTTCTTATGGGGCACTTTCTGGAATAATGATAAGTTATCTCCAGTCTTTCTGACTTAACAATAAATTATTAAGATTGGAAATTACCTGGGCATATCTCTAATCCCTCTAAGCCTCAGTTTTCTTCTCCACAAAATTAAAATAATAATATTACCTACATTCAAATGGTTGTTATAATAATACTAGCATTTAAATAGTGCTTATTATGGACCAATTGCCATGCTAAGTATTTTGAAATTATTATATCACTTTATCCTCACAACAACCTGGGAGGTAGATGGTACTATTATTTCCATTTTACAGATGAGGAAAACAAATAAGAGTTAAGTGACTTGCCCTTAATCTCACTTCTAGGTCTGTATTTGAACTAGGTTTTCCTAATTCCAGGCCCAGAAATTTATATAATTGTATCATCTAGCTGCCTCTGTTATAAGGATTAAGTAAAATAGCATAATGCATTTAGAAAAAATATTTTAAAAGCTACTTAAATGTGAGCTATTTATTTTTTTATTATTATATTATTTTATTTTCATCATTATTTCATTATTCTCACTTTTGATAGGGTCTAGGTAAAACTGATCTTGGGAAAAGTTGCTACCTTACTATTTTTCTTTTATATGTAATATTCCATAGAAAACTGCTTGCCTAACTGAAATTTCTGCTTAGTTTAGAAAAATATGAATTATTATTAGAAAATTATTTTGAATGAAATAATTTGGATATAAATGTATACCCCATAATTTTATTAAAAGCATCCATAGGGGGGCAGCTAGATGGCGCAGTGGATAGAGCACTGGCCTTGAATTCAGGAGGACCTGAGTTCAAATCTGGTCTCAGACACTTAACATTTCCTAGCTGTGTGATCCTGGGCAAGTCACTTAACCCCAGCCTCAGGAAAAACAAAAAAGACAAAACAAAAAAACAAAAAAACAAAAAAAACAAACAAACAAACAAACAAAAAAAAATAAAAGCATCCGTGGGACAACACCAGTAGCAAACAGACAATGGGGATGGTATACTACTTATACAAAGAAAAAAAATTTACTTTGGTCTCATTTTTTCAAAAGTTTTCATTCTCTGTAGCTAGAAGGTTGTATTTTATATAGCCTTCAGTGAGGTGTTACACAATTTTCACTGTCTTTATATAATGATATCAATGACTGAATCCAAGCTCTTTATCTCTTGTAATTTCTGGTAATAATGATATTATACTACATTGCTATCATAAACTCTACTTTTTTTTCACAAAATGACATCCTATGCATGATTTATTTATTTACCTTTGTTGTAGTAAATGTCAGAAACAAAGTATATATACATAAAAATGGAATTCATAAGTGAAATGTATTCTATGAATATAATTGAGTATCAATGTGTATTAAGAAAAATTGTATGTGTTTGGATTCACTCCTATAAATAACGCTCTCAGACTCAATTGAAAACAAAAGTAAGGTTTTAATCAAATAGGACAAGGTATAGATAGTTTAGATTTGCATAAAAAACAAATAGAAATAAGAACAATTAACAATATGACAATTATAGCAGATAGAGGAAGAGAATACATCACCAATTCAAGGGAACCTCAAAAACTCAAATGGCTGGGAGCCCTGTTTCAGCCTCAATCAACTTGAATTGTGTAAAGATTTTCCTGGGCGAAGCGTCCTTCCCGCGGATGAAGCTCAACTATGGTTTAGAACATGGGTTTTTTATATGTTTTCAGACAAAGAAGGCTCCTGGCCAAAATTTATCTATATATTTATGTTGACTCATTCCAAACCCTTGAAGCTTGACATGTTTCCTTATCAATTGCATATGCACAGGGAGGAAGCCAACCAGCCCTAAACATAAGCATGTCCAAGAATGGCTAGTTCCTGGTATCTATTGCCAAGAATATACAGAGTTCATGGAATGTGAAGTTCCTATAATTTAGAAGCTCAGGCTTGTTAGATTTGAGTGAGCTTATAAACCTAATATGAAATCTTAATTTCTTATTCACAATGTGTTAGAAAATAGGGCATGCACAAAAGCATTGAAAGATTTTTCTGAACTGATGAAAGTGTGAAAAGTAAAACCAGGAAAAGAAAATACACAAAGACTATAATGGAAATAAAATTAATAGCACATTCTCAACAATGCAATGAGTCAAGACAATTCCAATAGATTTGGGATTGAAAATTCCATCCTCATTCAGAGAAAGAACTATAGAGACTGAATGTTCATCGAAGCATATTATTTTCACCTTTTTTGTTGGTTTGTTTTTTTCCTGTTTCTAATGGTTTTCCCCTTTTTTGCTTGATTTTTCTTACATAGCATAACAAATATTGAAATATGTTTAAAAGAATTGTACATATTTAACCTATGCTAGATTGCTTGTTGTCTAGGAGAGGAGAGAGCTAACAAAAGAAGAGAGGAAACAAATTTAGAACACAAAGTCTTACAAAAATGAATGTTGAAAACTATCTTTACACATATTTGGAAAAATAAAGTACTATTGAGAGAACAAAAAAGAAAAAAAAATAACTAACAACATTAACAAAAACAAAGCAGAAACTGAATAATGAAATTGTTGTGACAAAGTTACCTGAAAGTAGAGTTATAAGAAAATCCTTTACCAGTTTCTTTGCAGAAGTGGAGGACCATGGGTGTGTGTGCATTGACTATGTTATTGTATGAGTATTAATTGCTTGATATATGTTCTAGTCACCCAGTTTTCACTTTAGTAAGCAATTGGTCTTTTAACATCTTCAACCATAGTCTTGTCTTTGGTATCTTTATGTTTGATATGCCTTATCTTGAGGAGAACAAGGTATCCATGCATATTACCTTCATCATTGGTTCAGTGTAATCTTTTGTTCAATTTCAAAATCTTTTATCTATACTTTTTCTTGACACATATTAATAAATTTATACTAATAGAGCCAAATCACTGGAAAATTATATCATGAGGTGAAGTTGTTTAATTTATTTTCTTTCTTTTGTTTTTGGTGAACTGATAAAACTCAATTTCATATGTGTCTGTGTATGTGTATGAGTGCATGATTTCATATATATATGTGTGTGTATATATATACATATACACATGTATATATATCTACATATGTATTGTGTATATCTATATCTGCCTAGGAGGCAGAGACAAGATGGAGGAATAAAAACAGGGACTTGCCTGGGCTTTTTCCCAAACCACTTCAAATTCCTTTAAATAATTGGCACTCAACAAATTTTAGAGCATCAGAATACACAAAAAGACTGAGTGGAATAATTTCCTAGCCAAAGGCAACTTGGAAAGTCAATAGAAAAGATCTGTTGCACTAGGATGGGAGAGTCCAGTGCAGTTCCACCAGAATCCTCACCAGCACAAACCTAGTCCTAACCCTGGAACCAGTAAAGTAGGAGGGGGCCTTGGGAGCTCTGCATTACCAGTAGCACTGGCAGTTTTCAGACCTCTCAACCCAGAGACACCAAAAACAACTATGGAGGTTTATGAGAAAGGTTTGTCAGGGTGAGAGGGCCTTGGGAAACTAGGAGTAGGAGGCAGCTTACAGAGGCCTTGGTCCATAAGAGGTCTCTTTACTAGCATTCAGCAATGATTCTGTTGCTTTAACACACTAAAACTTACATCCACAGTGGAAGGGGAACCCTCCTTACAGTTCCTGGGCAGAAAATAATGCTTATGGTCCGGTCTCTAGAAGGATCTCTACAAACAGCTACACAAAACCCCTGAAACTTGGGAAATTACACTCTTCATCTTAGAAACAGAGCCCTCTTAAGATGTTTTGTTTAGACTCTACAACTCACTTAGACTCCATATTTCATGGTTGTATATAGTTCTTTCCAGGAGAGATAATAGATTTAAGGATAAGACAAATCAAAATCATGAAAAATGTCATTTACAAATTGTTTTCAATATTGAGTTGTTATCATGTTTCAAATAGAAAGTGGTTTAAAGCTGTGATTCTTAAATTAAGGTTTTTGAACTTTCAAAAATATTTTGATAACTTGATTTCAATAAAATTGGTTTCCTTTGCAATCTTATGTATGTATTTTTGGAGGGTCTCAGATTTTACCAGACTGTCAAGGGGGTTCATGACAAAAAAGGTTAAGAACTATTGTTTTAAAGCACAAGTATCTTTGCCTATGAAACATTTTAGATCCAAGAGTGAAATCAAAAAGGAACATCTATAGGAACTCAGTCAATATATTATGTTGAAAAAGATAAACCAAACAAATGGCCAATTCATGCAAATGTTTTTGGGGAAATAGAAGGGTTTATAATGTTAATGCAGGACTATGCCATAGCCACTACAAACTATAAGAGGTTTATCCTTAGAGTCAGGATTTAGTGACCAATATAAATTATGTATGGAAATAGTGAGGACAGCAGCACATCATTGCAGGCTATAAAAATTTAGTACCTCTCAAATTCCTAATAAGACATGACTTCATGTCTAGAGCAATACTTCTAAATCTAACTATCTTTCATGAAATGGCAGACAACAAATCCACTTACTACAGATGCAGACCTCAAAATATTCTGGATAAGTTTTCTAATAAAGTTGATCAGAAGTGAACCATTATCACAGACCCAATTATTGTCAGCATTTGTCTGGAAATAACATTACACATTTAATAAACTTAAGAACAATGTTTTAAATTGATATTACTACTCCAATACTCATAATTTCCAAGCTACATAGAACAAAATATCTTAAAAAGTATAATGACTTGCTGAGGAAATTAAAAACAAAATTTACTTGGAAAGATAAGATTATATCCCATGCATTGTTTTCTCTGCTAATATTTCTATTGATTTTATTCTATTCTAAAATTTTGGTATTATTTGTTGTATACTGGTTTTCTATTCTAACACTTTTGTGACTTTGATGTAAATAAAAAACAAACAAAAACCACCTGTTATTTTATTCACCTGTGCAATAATCCACTGAATAACCTGTATCAGAATGCTGAATGTAAAAGAATAATAGCAGGATAGTGACTTGTCACACAATTTTATTTTTGGTGAACCCAATCAAAACAAACAAAAAAAGATGATAATAATTATTTAAAAATAAGGTATTGACTAAGGAACAATCACAACAAAAGATGAACCAAAGTTCCTCATAATTATAAAGTGAAATTTATTATTAACATTAATTATTGGATAAGCCATCAAAAAGCACTACAGAATCCACACTGTCTTTATTAATTATTGCAAAGTCTTAACTCCTTCCCTACTCACTAGGCTGCTAAAAATACTGGAGTATTGACAGTCTTGGGAAAAATATATATATTTTTTATTTAAGATATAAATCCTACATAAAACTGCCATGAGTAATTCACATATAATGAAATTCTTTCAGGGAAACAGTTTAAGCCCATTGTAATTTTATTTTGTTGTTATTCAGTTACGTTTTACTCTTTATGACTCCATTTGTGCTTTTATTGGCAATCACCACCAAAGTGGTTTGCCATTTCCTTCTACAGTTCATTTTTTAGATAAGTAAACTGAGGAATAGTTAAGTTACTTGTCTAGGGTTATCCAGCTGGTATCTGAGGCCACATCAACTGCAGTACCTAGCTATCTACCTAAGAACTAACTAATTAATTGTTGCATTTGCTCTAGAGCACTATGGTTCCAAATTAAAGCAGGAATTAAGATAAAACCTCTTATTAATCAGTTGATATCAAGATATATTCATCCACTGAAAAACACATGAAATATCCTCTTAATTTCATGGAATAACTCTCCAATAATCTCAAAATATTATTTAGACTCCATGTTCTATAATATGTGCACTGTGCTAAGTTCTGGGGATAGAAATATAAATAAAAATGAAGAATCCTTGCACTCATAGAGCTTATAATCTACTTGATGATATAAACATGCAAACATCCTTAATGAATGTCAAGGAGGGACTGAAGAGCACACAAGTTTGCTACTCATCACATTAAAGAGATAAATGAAGACAATGTCCATAAACATCTTGTTCTCCTTTAGGCAAATTCCATGAAACATAAAGGTAATAAAAAATCTTTGTGAATAGAAATTATTTCATTGAGTATATTTGATTTCTCAGCTCCTAAAACAAAAGTACTTAATAAATGACAGTTGATTGATTGGACAAATTTGTTAATACTGGCATTCTGAAATCAAAATTGAATTCAGTGAGTGCATTTAAAATAATTAATAGCTGCTATGCAATACTAATTTTAAAACATCCTTTCAGAACTTTAAAAGAGGTGACAGATTGGGAAGGAATCCTAACTAAAAACTATATATCATTAATGAAATATAGAGCTCATATTCTAAGAAAGCTAAGGTAATACTTCCGTACCAAATAGAGGAAGAAGATTAATAGACATTGTTTGACTTTCTCACTGGTTAAAAACAACAACAACAAAAAAAACCCAAAAAACTTTCAGAAATCCTTTTCAAGTATACATTTTACTGAGATAGTCGATAAACATTAAAAAGTGCTTACTAAAAGTGTACCTGTAAAGTAAATATAAATAAAAAAAATTTTAAAAGTTGTTTCAAGAACAACTTTGAAAGACTAAGTCATTTTGACTTATAAATACTGAACTACAAAAGACCTTGTAAAGGTACTATCTTCATTGAGAGAAAGAATATCTTTTTCTCTCTCTCTCTTTCTTTCTCTCTAAATATATAGATAAGGGCAGCTAGGTGGCGCAGTAGATAGAGTTCAGATCTAGTCTCAGACACTTAACACTTCCTAGCTGAATGACCCTGGGCAAGTCACTTAACCCCAGCCTCAAAAAAAGAAAAAAATAAATATATATATATAGATAGAAGGATTTTACACACATACACACATACACATACACACACATACATACATATACACATTTATGTATAATGGTAGCCATTTGTAGGGCAGAGAGATGGGAGAGGGAAGAAAAAAGGGAAAATAAGAAAGTTACATAGCTTTAATATATATTTAAAAAGGAATTTCAGGTTGCATATAATACATATTTACATTTTCACATGAAATCTTTAAGAAACTTATTTTATGGAAATGCTTGTTTTATTTTTTTAAATCCATAATAATAAAAAGGATATTAAAAAAAAAATCAGACAGTCTCTGTCCTCAAGGAGTTGTCTTCAAGCTTAAATGGGATGCTTAGGAGGGTTGGGTATTTATTGCTGGGGAATGATGAAGAGTTATCAAGAAAAAGAACAATGCATTGAATCCCCTTTTAAAATAGAAGCCCTGGAATTCATTGCATTGATCTCTAGTCAAAGGTTCCAATTGTCAGGAACAGAAGATAATGATGATAATAGAGTTCCAGAGAGATCATTCTTGTAGCACAATAGTGAAGTAAGGAATGATAGGGAGTTCTAAAAAATGTCCAATAGGAATTATAAGCAATAGCAGTAGTAGGCTGTAAAAAATAGCAACTTTTGAATATTTAACATAACTTTTGACTCAAATTATGCAACAGGAACTTTTGTGTATCCTTGTCATTTTCTTTCTTTCTTTTTTTATTTTAATACATATTGTTTAATGAATCATGTTGGGAGAGAAAAATCAGAGCAAAAGGGAAAAAACATGGAAGAGATTAAAAAAAAAAACAGAAAAAGAAAGGAAGTGAACATAGAATGTGTTGATTTGCATTCACTCTCCTTTGATCTTTTTCGGGATGCAGATGACATTTTCTGTCCAAAGTCTATTGGGACTGCTTTGGATCACTGAATGAACCAAATATTTCATAGTTAATCATAACACATTCTTCTTGTTTTGTATAATATATTCCTAATTCTGTTTATTTCATTCAGCATCAGTTCATGTAAGTCTAGGGCTTTCTATAATAAGCTTGTTCATCATTTTTTATAGAATAATAATATTCCATAACCTTCATATATCACAGTTTTTTCAGCCATTCCCCAATGGATAGGTATCCACTACTTTTCCTAATCTTAGCTACCATAAAAAGAGCTGCTACAAACATTTTTGCACTCGTGAGTCCTTTCCTCTTTTTTAATGATTTCTTTGGGATACAGACCCAGTAATGGTACTATTAGGTCAAAGGATATTCACACTTTTATAGCCCTTTGGGAATAGTTCCAGAGTGCTTTCCAGAATGATTGGATCATTTCAGAACTCCACAAAAATGCATTAGTGTCCCAGTTTTTCCACATCCTATCTAACATGTATCATCTTTTCCTGACATTTTTGCCAATGTGAGAGGTGTGAGGTGGTACTCTTATCAATATATGTACTCTTCAATCAATAGTGATTTAGAGCATTTTTCATATAACAATAGATGGCTTTAATTTCATCATCTGAAAATTGTCTTCATATCTTTAGGCCATTTATCAATTGAGGAATGACTTTTATTCTGAAAAATTTGACACAATTCTTTATATATTTTTGGAAATGAGACCTTTATCAGAAATACTGTCTATAAAACTTTATTCCCAGCTTTGTACTTCCCTTTTAATCTTGTTTCTGTTGGTTTTCTTTGTACAATACCTTTTTAATTTAATGTAATCAAAGTTGTCCATTTTGCCTTTCATACTATTCTCTAGTTATTTTTGGTCACAAATTCCTCCCTTCTCCAAAGATCTGATAGGTAAATTATTCCTTGTTCTCCATTTTTTTTTTATTGTATCATCCTTTATGCCCAAATCGTGGATCCATTTTGACCTTGTTTTGGTATGGTGTATGAGATGTAGGTTTATGCCAAGTTTTTGACATATTAATTTCAAGACTTTCCAGCAATTTTTGTCAAATAGTATGTTCTTATTCCAGAAGCTGGAATTTGAGGATTTATCAAATACTAGATTGCTATAGGCTTTGATTATTGATTTTTATTATTTGATTATTATTCTACTGATCCACCACTCTATTTCTTAGCCAGCACCAAATGGTTTTGATTACTGCTGGTTTATAAAATGGTTTTAGGTTTAGTACTGCTAAGCCACCATCTTTTAAATTTTTTTCATTATCCCTTGATATTCTTGACCTTTTGTTCTTCCAGAAGAATTTTGTTATTATATTTTCTAGTTCTATAAAATAATGTTTTGGCAATTTGCTTGGTATGGCACTGCACAAGTAAACCAATTTAGGCAGAATTTTCATATTTATTACATTTCCTTGGCTAAGCCATGAATAATTGATATTTTTCTAATTGTTTAGATCCTATTTTATTTGTCTGAGAAGTGTTTTGTAATTATGTTCATATAGTTCTTTGGTTTGTCTTGGCAGACAGACCCTCAAGTATTTCATTTTGTCTACAGTAATTTTCAATGGAATTTTACTTTCTATATCTGGCTGACATGCTTTATCACTAATTTATAAACATGCTGATTATTTGGGTGGATTTATTTTATATACTACAACTTTGCTAAAGCTGTGAATTGTTTCCAGTAGGTCTTTGGAATTTTTTTTAGGATGCTCTAAGTATAGCATTGTATCATCTGCAAATAGTGAAAGTTTTATTTCCTCATTGCCTATTTTAATTCCTTTAATTTATTTTTCTTTTCATATTGCTAAAATCAAAATTTCTAGTAAATATTGAATAATAGTGGTGATAATGGGCATCCTTATTTCACCTTTGAGCTTACTGGGAATGCTTCCAGCTTCTCTCCATTACAAATAATGCTTAGATAGATACTGCTTATTATTTTAAGGAAAGCTCCCTTTATCCCTATGCTCTCTACTGTTTTTAATAGAAATCACTGTTGTACCTGGTCAAAAGCTTTTTCCTCATCTATTGAGATTATCATATGCTTTCTATTGATTTTGCTATTGATAAGGTCCATTCTGATATTGAACCAATCTTGACTGTTATAAACCCTTCTTGATCATAGTGTATTATCCTGCTGATAAATTGCTGTAATCTCTTTGCTAATATTTTATTTAATTTTTTGTATCAATATTCATTAGAGAGGTCAGTCTGTAATTTTCTCTGATTTGGCTCTTCCTGAGTTAGATATTAGTACCATATTTGTGTCATAGAAAGAATTTGGCAGTATTCTTTTTTTTTTAACCTGTTTTTGCAAATAATTTACATACTATTGGAATTAATTGTTCTTTGAATGTTTGGTAGAATTCACTTGTGAATCTTTCTGGTCCTGGAGATTTTTATTTAAGGAGTTAATTAATGATTTGTTTACTTTCTTTTTCTAAAATTGGACAATGTAAACACGAACAATTTATATTTTTGTAAATATTCATTCATTTCCATTACATTGTCAGACTTCCTGCTATATAGTTGAGCAAAATAGCTCCTAATTATTGCTTTAACTTTGTTATTGATAGTAAGTTTACCCCTTTCATTTTTGAAGCTTGTAATTTGTTGTTATTGTTGTTGTTGTTTTCTTTCCTTTTTCTGATCAAATTAACCAAAGCCTTATCTATTTAGTTAGTTTTTTTTTCATAAAACCAACTCAGTTCTGTTTATTCAATAATTTTCTTAGTCTTTATTTTATTAATCTCTCCTTTGAGTTTTAAAATTTCTAGTTTGATATTTAATTGGGGGTTTAAAATTTTTTTCCTAACTTTTTTAGTTGCATGCCTAATTTATTGAGCTCCTCTTTCTCTGTTTTATTCATGTAACTATTTAGAGATATACAATTTCACCTAAGAACTGCTGTAGCTGCAGTCAATAGGTTTTGGTATATTGTCTCATTATTGTCATTTTCTTGGATAAAATTATGGGTTGTTTCTGTGATTTGTTGTTTTAATCACTCATTCTTTAGAATTAGATTATTTAATTTCCAATTGCTTTTTAATCTATCCCTGGCCTTTTATTGAAAGTAATTTTTATTGGACTATAGTCTCAAAATCAAGCATTTATTATTTCTGCCTTTATGCATTTGATTGTGGTTTTTATGCCCTAATACATGGTCATTTTTAAAAATTTTATTTTTTATTATAGCTTTTTATATACAAAACATATGTGTGGGTAATTTTTCAACACTGACCCTTGCAAAACCTTCTGTTCCAACTTTTCCCAGCTCTCCCCCCCCCCCAGATGACAGGTAGTCCCATACATTTTAAATATGTTAAATACAATATAATATATGGTCATTTTTAGTGTAGGTGCCATGTACTGCCAAGAGAAAGATGTATCCCTTTCTGTTCCTAGTCAGTTTTCTCTAGAGGTCTGTCATATCTATATTTTCTAGGATGTTATTAACCTTCCTTGCTTCTTTTTTGTTTATTTTGTGGTTGGATTTGTCTGATTCTGAGAGGAAAGTTGAGATCCCCCACTAGAATAGTTTTGCTGTCTATTTCTTCCTGTAACTGACTTAAAATCTTTTCTAGGAATTTGCTTGCTATATCACTTAGTGTGTACACATTTAGTATCATTACTACTTCATTCTTTAGTACCCTTTATCAAGATGTACTTTCCCTCCTTATCTCTTTTAATAAGATATACAAGATATATTTTTACTTTTATTTTGTCTGAGATCAGAATTGCTACCTCTGCTTTTTTTTTTTTTTTTTTTTTTACTTCATCGGAAGCATAATAAATTGTATCCCAGCCTTTTACCTTTACTTTGTATTTGTCTCTCTGTGTCAAATGTGTTTCTTGTAAACAACATATTGTAGGACCCTGTTTTGTTATTCATTCTATTTGCTTCCATTTTATGGGAGACTTCATCCCTTTCACAAGAATGGTTATGATTACCAACTTTGTATTTACTTCCATCCTATTTTCTCTACTGTATATACTTTTGTTCTCTCTTTTCACCCTGTCCTTAGTCTTGTATTTTTTTTACCCCTTCATTACCTTATCTCCTATCACTCTTCTCTCCTCTGAATAGTGTTTTTTAATCCACTTTACCCACTAGCTTATCTTCCCCCCTTGTCTTACTTTTTTTTTCCCCTGTGTTCCTGTCCTCTCTTCTATCCTGTCCCTTTCTTTTTTTCCCTCTTTCTCCTCCTATTTCTTTATAGGGTTAGATAAATTTCTATACCAATAAATGATTAAATTATTCCCTCTTAAGCCAAAACTGATGCAGTCAAGCTTTGGAAGATGCTAATCCTCCTCCTTTCTTTCCCTGGATTGTAATAGGTCTTTTAGATTTCTTCATGTGAACTAATTGTCCCATTATACCTCCCCTTTCCTCTTTTTCCAGTACAGACCTTTGCCCACCCTTTAATGTATTTTTCTTTGATATTATCACATTAGGGACCATTCAAAACCTCATTCTCAGTCCATGTGATGACCCCCCCTCTGCCTGCCCCAGTAATAGATACAGTTCTCAAGAATTACAAATATTCTTTTTCTATTTAGGGATACAGTTTAACCTTTAAATATATGTATTTTCCCCATTTACCTTTTATGGTTCTCTTGTGTCCTGTGTTTGTAAATTAATTTTTCTGTCTAGTTCTGTTTTTTTCAATAGAAATGATTGAAAGTCTCTTATTTCATTGATGATCTATCGCCTCCCCCCCAAAATAATGCTGAATCTTGCTGGGTGGTTAATTCTTGGTTGTACCCTCAATTTATTTGTCTTCCAGAATATAGTATCCTAGCCCCTCCAAGCCTTTATTGTAGAAGCTGCCAGATTCTGGGTAATCCTGTCTGTTGCTCCTTGACATTTGAATTGCTTTTGTCTGGCAGTTTGCAATACTTTTTCCTTCATATTTTGCAATAATGTTCCTTGGATTTTCCTTGTGGGATCTCTTTCCAGAGGTGAACAATAGATTCTTTCAAGGAGTATTTCTGTTTCTAGAATATTGAGGAAGTTTTCCTTGATCATCTCTTGTAGAATGTGATACAGGCTCTATTTTTAATCATGGCCTTCAGGTAGGCCAATAATTTAAAATTTTTCTTTTCTGGCTCTATTTTCCAGGTCAACTATTTTGCCAATGAGGTATTTCACATTTTCTTCCATGTTTTCATTCTTTTTAGTTTGTTTGACTGAATCTTGATGTCTCATAAAGTCATTAGCTTCCATTTGCCCCATTCTAGTTTTTAATGTGTGATTTTTTTCAGTTATCTTTGGTATTTCTTTTTCTATTTGGTTTATTCTACTGAAAAAGTAGAAGTTATTTTTTTCAGACTTTCTTTTTCCTTCCTTTCCAAACTTCTGACTATCTCATTCATATCTCTCATTTCTTTTCTCATTTTTTTTCTTCTACTGTTCTTATTATCCTTTTGAAGTTTTTTATAAGCATTTCCAAGAAACCTCTTTGGGCTTAAGACCCATTTAACTCATTCTTTGAGATTTCTTCTATGGATAGTCTGTACTCCTCTGAGTTTGTGTTTTGGTCTGCCCTGTCATCATAGTAACTTTCTATGTTTTCTTTTCTGTTTCTTGCTCATTTTCTTTGCTTTTTTTGGGGGGTATTTCCTTCATTTCTTCTTTTTTTACTTTTAAGGTTGAGCTCTGTTCCTGGGGTAAAGGTGGTGCTGTCCCAAGTGTCCTGTGCAACTCTGAGCCTTGGCTTTGAGCACAGGGGTCCCTTCTGTTGTAGGGGGTAGCTTGCTCTATTCAGGAAATAACCTGGTTTTCTAGAGTTTGCCTTCCAAGCTGGGACTGGAAGATACTCCCCTGCTGTGCTTCTCTACTGAGCCAGGACTGAGGGCCTCATTACTGATTTGCTGTGATTAAACCTCTCACATTGGGTTGCCCAGAATCTTTTTGAGCTGGGCTGAACACCTTTTTCACCTCAGTGAGATTAACCTTTCTTGAAATTTTTCCAGTCTATTTTGAATTGGAGAGTGATTTCATTCCATCAGACTCTGTTCAGAAGTTTTAAAAATGTGGTTTTAGAAGGAGCTGGAAGAACTGGAGCAGCTCCCTGCCTTCACTCTGCCATCTTGCTATTTTCTAATCTTCCATTGCAGTCCATCCTCCAAAGCACAGCTCCAGAGGCCATGCCTGGCAGGAGCTATACTAATCATCTAAATTCCATGGGATCATGTGTCTTCATCTTTACCATTACATTTTTCCATTCTTTTGATTCGTTTCAACCCCCAAACAGGACCTTCTGAGACCCAGGAACAGGAAGAACCAAACTTTCCAATTCTAAATTTTTCTTCCTCTTACTGCTGTCTCACCAACCAAGATCTCAAGATACTTTCCCACCTGGCTCCTTTGGATTTTGCTACTGGGAAAGACTTTTATGATCCTGCAAGAATATATCAGCCTAGGTACTCACACTTCATTAAAACTCTCTCTCCTAGGGACTTCTTTGATGGAAGGGTGGAACAGAGAAGCCCTCTTCAAACCTCCCTTTAAAGAGTAGACCTAGGACTAGCCATCACTTCATTTTCTACTTGATTGCACTCTATCCTTGTCACTGAATTTTTTGTTTTGTTTTGTTTTCTTCCTCCCTATTAGAATATAAACTCCTTGAATATAGGTGCTCTCTTTCATATTTGTATCCACTTAGTACCTGGATACTTAATGCTTAATGGATGCTTGATAAATGATTAATGACTGACCACATTCCAAAAGAATTTAGCTAGTTACCTCTGAATTACCTGAGATCATAGATAAATGAACATTTTCTGCTGTTTCACACATATTTCCTCTTCCTTTCTACGTATTGTCTTTAGAACTGCAATTGAATGAAGAATATAATTATCTTTATAAAGGGTACAACAACAGATTATCTTATTGTTTTTGGTACCATTCTTATGACTTTTTAAACCAAAGATTGGTCCCTAGCAACTACTCACAAATATAAGTGTTATCTCCTCTATTTGAAAATAAGTTTCTTAATATTAGCAACTTTTTCACTTTTGTACGGTCATAGCTAGGCCTTAAACCAAGACTTGCTCCATAGAATCTAGTTAATGGATTATTTCCCCCTATGTATTCATATATGGTCAATGATTGATATGCATGGCAGACAACATATATTAATATTAAAAATAAATCCCTCAAAATATTGAGAATTCAACCAATAAACTCTATTTGAAAAAGAGTTTTTAATTGTGTCTTGTACTGCTCAAATGACCAGATTGCATTTCAGGTTGAAGGAGAAGAAAGCATATCTATTAGTTCCTCACCCACAAAGAAGGAAGCTCGGGAGGTTAAGGCCAGTAGCCATAAAAGCACCATCCAAGTGAGCCAGGAGACAAAGGCCCAGCAAGTACAGGCCAAAAAGACTAAAGGGTCTCTAGGGACATAGAGGGGATGATAGAGAGTTTGAGGAATACTCCATCTCCTAAGGCTTCGAGGCATCAGGCTTCACAGGGTCTGAGGCAAACATAAATTGAATAAAGAGGAAAAGGAGGAGGGAAGTTCAGTTGGGCATTCTCTTTCTCTCTTTCTCTTGTCTCTCTCTCTTGGAAGTGGTTTCTTTCTTCTTATTTCTTTCTTTTTCCTGTGTAATTTCCTTTTTTATCTTATCTTATCTATTTATTTATTTTGCTGAGGCAATTGGGGTTAAGTAACTTGCCCAGGGTCACTCAGCCAGAAAAGTATTAAGTGTCTGAGGTCACATTTGAACTCAGGTCTTGCTGACTTCAAGGTTGGTACTCTATCCACTGCACCACCTAGCTGCCCCGTTTCCTTATCTTATTGAAGTGAACTGCTCACACTGTTCTTAACTCTAGTTAGTTGCTGGAACCTTTCACCATTTTTTCATTCTGCTGTAGTAGATCTATATTGTCCCTGAGGGAATGTAGGGTACCTGGCCTCCTTTGTTCACAGGTTTTTAGGGTTGGAGGCCATTCAGAGAACTTTGTGTTGGACTTTTCAAGTTCCATAGATATGGGGGTACAACAAGAGGGAAGCTAACCTGGTTTGGTTTTTATAATAGAATGTGTTCAGTTTCAATTTCCAGCTTTGTGCTTCCCAAATTTATTTCTTTTCATTTAGGAGTCTTTTTCTGTTTTCATTTTGTTTTGTTTTGGGGAGGGGAGAGGAGTAGGAGAATCTGTATAATGTGAAGCTGCTCCTTTTTTTTGTATCACTTTTCTTCATTTATATTTTTAAATGACTAAACTATGTTTGTGGCTTTTCTAATTGGTAAAAGCCTTCCATTTAAGTTTTTTATTTATAACATTTGGAAGAGAATAAATATCTGACCCTAATTTTTTTTTCTTTCTTTCTTTTTCTTTTTTTTTTTTTTTTTTTTTTTTGAGGCTGGGGTTAAGTGACTTGCCCAGGGTCACACAGCTAGGAAGGGTTAACTGTCTGAGGCCAGATTTGAACTCAGGGCCTCCTGAATTCAGGGCTGGTGCTCTATCCACTAAGCCACCTAGCTGCCCCTGACCCCAATTTTTTTAAAAAAAATGTTATACCCAGACATAACACAGATACATAAAAATTTAAGAATATTAATTGATTCTACTATGTCAAATACTCAATCTCCAAGCTATATACAATGAAAGGTCTTTCTGTTTTGAAACTTATCAGAAGAGATGAAAAAATCATGGACAAATAGGAAGAAATTCCTATTATTCTTGTTGTCCTATGTATTAACTGGAATTGTTCTGTGTCTGCTTTAAATAATCTACAGAGGACAACTTTACATCCTAATACTTTTATTTAATTACTTAATGCAGCTATTTTATTCATCCATGAAATTCTATACAGAACTTTGAATATAAAAGGAAAATAACACGACAATAACTGTTACAGGGTCAATTCTCTAGTGCTTTTAAGGTTTTCAAAATGCTTTTATGTATTTTCTAATTTGACATTGAAAATTAAACTCTGGAAATGCAATAATTTCTATTTTAAAGATACAAAACTTGAATTTTAGGTTAAGGCCCCAGTTGAGAGCTAGTAAGATGCTGTGAAAGGGAAGTTGTAAAAATGTTACATCTACATTCTCTCCCTTACATGAACATAGTCACTTATGTCTTAAACTATTTAAACTTAAGATAATATCTCAAAGAAAAGATGGCGAATAAGCAGCAAATATCAGTAAAAACAACAAAAAGTAAAAAAAAAAAATCTATCAGATATCATTTGGACATTCTACTGTAAGACAGTGTTTTTTTTTTAATTCTTTCCTATTATTTCCCAAACTCTGTTTGAAGCTTCCCCCTCTTAATAATCCCTGTCTGATCTTCTTTTGCTTCTTGTCAGAATATTTGAGGTAATATTATACTAAAGAGATTGAGATTTTTGGAGATTTCCTTGTAGCCAGTATGGTAGAGTAAGCAGTAAATTGCCATAACTATCCATGTTTAACCATAAAATAGCACCCCAAGACAAATTTTGAAACAGTTGAACCAGCAAAAAAGGTGGTATAAAACAATCTTTTAGCTCAGGAAACATGAAAGATAGGTAGGAAAGATGTCTTGCTTGGTAAAAGGAGAACATGGTACAGGGCAAGAAGCATCCTAGCAAGCCAGCAGCAAACCTCACTTCAGCAAAGCTGTGGGAGGTTTTGTGCCTAGTGCAATGGAGCAGAGATGTGTCAATACAGGAACCCCTATGTGCCTCAACATAGCCAGAAGAAAGGCAGACTTCAGGATAAACACTGTCATAAAACAGAAGTGGATTGTAAAGTGGATCAAACCCCAGAATTCAACTGTGTGTTGTTTACAATAAACACACTTGAATTAGAGACACACATAAAGTAAATGTAAGGGGCTGGAACAGGATATATTATGCTTCACCAAAAGTTTTTTTTTTTTTTTTTTTAAGACAAGGGTAGCAAAAACAAAAATAGACCTAATTAAAAGAGACAAGAAAAAAAACTATGCCTTACTAAAGTTACCAATAAATCATATCAATACTAAACATATGTGTACCAAGTAAAGCATCCAAATTCTTAAAGGAAAAGTTGAGTGAATCATAGAAATAGACAGCAAAACTATTAGGAGACCTCAGTTGTACTCTCTCATAACTTGATAAATCCAATCAAAAAATAAAATAGAGTGGTGAATTGGTGTAATGGATTAGCTGCATAAGACAGAATAGGTAATGAACATAATAACCTAATGCTTGATAAATCCAAAGAACCTAGATTTTGGAATAAGAATTCACTAGCTGACAAAAGCTTCAGGTAAACCTGGAAAACAATAGGGCATAAATTAGGTATAGGTATATACTAAAGTCAAGTCAAAATGAGTACATGGTTTACATATAAAGGGTGCTACCATAAAGAAATTGGAAAGGCAGGGAATTGTCTGTCATATCTATGGAGAAAGGAACAATTCATAGACAAACAAGAGGTAAGGAATATTATAAAATATAAAAATGTTAAGTGAAAATGTAAATGATATTGATTATATTAAATTAAAAAGCTTTCATACAAGCAAAACAAAGCAACAAAGATTAGGAGGAAAGCATAGAAAGCTGGGAACCAATTTTTATAGCCATGTCACTGAATAAAAACTTCATTTTTCAAATGTACAGACACCTGAATCAAATCTATTTATTTATTTATTTATTTATTTATTTATTTTAATAGTTTTTATTTTCCAGATATATGCATGGGTAATTTTACAACATTTACAATTTCCAAACCTTTTCTTCGAATTTTTCCCCTCCTCTCCCCATGGCAGGTTGACCAATACATGTTAAATATGTTAGAGTATTAATTAAATACAATATATGTATACATATCCAAACAGTTGTTTTGCTGTACAAAGAGAATCAGACTTTGAAATAGTCTCTATTGGAACTGATTTGGTTCATCTCATTGTTGGAGAGAGCCACCTTCATCAGAATTGATCATCATATAGTATTGTTGTTGAAGTATACAACAATCTCCTGGTCCTGCTCATTTCACTAAGCATCAGTTCATGTAAGTCTCTCCAGGCTTTCTGAAATCATCTTGTTGTTCATTTCTTACAGAACAATAATATTTCATAATATTCATATACCACAATTTATTCAGGAAATCTCTAATTGATGGGCATCCACATAGTTTCCAGTTTCTGGCCACCACAAAGAGGACTGCCACAAACATTCTTGCACATACAGGTCCCTTTCCCTTCTTTAAGATCTCTTTGGGATATAAGCCCAATAGTAACACTGCTGAGTCAAAGGCTATGCACAGTTTGATAACTTTTTGAGCATAGTTCCAAATTGCTCTCCAGAATGGCTGGATGTATTCGCAGTTCCACCAACAATGTATCAGTGTCCCTGTTTTCTCACATCCCCTCCAACATTCCTCATTATCTTTCCCTCTCACTCTAGCCAATCTGACAGGTGTGTAGTGGTATCTCAGAGTTGTCTTAATTTGCATTTATCTGATTAATAATGCCTTGGAGCATCTTTTCACAGGACTAGAAAGAGTTTCAATTTCTTCATCTGAGAATTGTTTGTTCATATCCTTTGACCATTTATCAACTGGATATTGGCTTCAGTTCTTATAAATTAGAGTCAATTCTCTATTTTTTTGGAAATGAGGCCTTAATCGGAACCTTTGATTGTAAAAATGTTTTCCTAGTTTATTGTTTCCCTTCTAATCTTGTCTGCATTAGTTTTGTTTGTACAAAAACTTTTAAATTGGATATAATCAAAGTTTTGTACTTTGTGATCAATAATGATCTCTAGTTCTTCTTTGGATATAAATTCATTCCTCTTCCACAGGTCTGAGAGGTAAACTATCCTATGTTCCTCTAATTTATTTATAATCTCATTCTTTATTCCTAGGTCATGAACCCATTTTGACCTGACCTTGGTGTATGGTGTTAAGTGTGGATCAATGCCTAGTTTCTGTCATACTAATTTCCAATTTTCCCAGTAATTTTTGTCAAACATTGAGTTCTTCTCCCAAAGGCTGGGGTCCTTGGGTTTGTCAAACAGTAGGTTAATAGAGTGATTATTTTGTCCTTTGGACTTAACCTATTCCACTGATCAACGAGTTTATTTCTTAGCCAATACCAAATGGTTTTGGTAAATCCTGTTTTATAATATAATTATAGATCTGGTACAGCTAGGTCACCTTCATTTGATTTTTTTTTTCATTAATTCCCTTGAAATTCTTGACCTTTTGTTTTTCCATATGAACATTGTTATTATATTATATTATATTATATTAAAATAGTTTTTTGGGATTCTGATTGGTATAGCGCTAAATAAATAGATTAGTTTAGGTAGTATTGTCATCTTCATTATATTTGCTCCCCCTATCCAGGAGCATTTAATATTTTTCCAATTGGTCAGCTCAGACTTAATTTGTGTGGAAAGTGTTTTGTAGTTTTGCTTATATAGTTTCTGATTTTCCCTTGGCAGATAGATTCCTAAATATTATATACTATTGGTAGTTACTTTAAATGGAATTTTTCTTTGTAACTCTAACTGTTGGATTTTGTTAGTGACGTATAAGAATGCTGATAATTTATGTGGGTTAATTTTATATACTGCAACTTTGCTAAATAAAGGTGTGGATTATTTCTAATAGCTTTTTAGTATAATCTTTTGGGTTCTCTAAGTATATCATCATATCATCAGCAAAGAGTGATAATTTGGTTTCCTAATTACCTACTCTAATTCCTTTAATCTCTTTCTCTACTCTTATTGCCAAAGCTAGCATTTCTAATACAATATTGAATAGTAATGGTGATAGTGGACAACCTTGTTTCACCCCTGATCTTAATGGGAATGGTTGCAGTCTTTTCCCATTACATATGATGCTTATTGATGGTTTTAAATAGATGCTACTGATTATTTTAAGGAAAAGTCCATTTATTCCTATACTCTCAAGTGTTTTTAATAGAAATGGATGTTGGATTTTATCAAATACTTTTTCTGAATCTATTGAGATTATCATATGGTTTTTGTTAATTTGGTTATTATATGGCCAATTATACTGATAGTTTTCCTAATATTGAGCCAGCCCTGCATTCCTGGTACAAATCCTATTTGATCAAATTTTTTTCAAATAGATTCTATATCATTGGAGCTAATTGTTCTTTGAATGTTTGGTAGAATTCACCTATAAATCCACTTCATCCTGGAGATTTTTCTTAGGGAGTTGATTAATATCTTGTTCTATTTGTTTTTCTGAAATGGGACTATTTAAGCAATCTACTTCCTCCTCTGTTAATTTGGAAAGCCTATATTTTTAGAGGTAGTCATCCATTTCACTTAGGTTATAAAATTTATTGGCATAAAGTTGGGCAAAGTAATGCCTTATTTTCTCTAATTTCCTCCTCATTGGTGGAAAGTTCCCCATTTTTCATTTTTAAGAGTAACAATTTGATTTTCCTTTCTCCTTTTTCTAATCAGATTTACCAAGGGTTTATCTATTTTGCTGATTTTTTTCATAAAACCAACTCTTAGTTTTATTTGTTAGTTCAATAGTATTTTTACTTTCAATATTATTAGTTTCTCCTTTTAATTTTAGAATTTAAAGTTTAGTATTTGATTGGGGGTTTTTAATTTGGTCTTTTTCTAGCTTTTTAAGTTGCAAGCCCAATTCATTGAACTTCTCTTTTTCTATTTTATTCAAGTAAGCTTCTAAAGATATAAAATTTCCCTTTATTACCACTTTAGTTGTATCCCACAAATTTTGGTATGATGTCTCATCGTTGTCATTATCTTGAGTGAAATTATTAATTGTGTGTATAATTTGCTGTTTGATCCAATCATTCTTCAAGATGAGATTATTTAGTTTCCAATTACTTTTTGATCTATTCCCCTAACTTTTTGTTGAATGTAGTTTTTAATTGCATCATGACCTGAAAAGAAAGCCTTTATTATTTCTGCCTTCCTGTATTTAATTTTGAGAACTTTATGTCCTAATATATAGTCAATTTTTGTATAGGTTCCATGAACTGCTGAGAAGAAAGTATACTCCTTTCTGTCACCATTCAGTTTTCTCCAAAGATCTATCATACCTAATTTCCCTAATATTCTATGTACCTCTTTAATTGCTTTCTTATTTGTTTTGTCATTTGATTTATCTAATTCTCAGAGTGCAAGATTGACATCTCCCACTATTATAGTTTTGCTGACTATTTCTTCTTGCAACTCTCTCAACTTCTCCTTTAGGAAGTTAGATGTCATATCACTTGGTACTTATATATTTAATATTGAAATTGCTTCATTGTCTATGCTACCCTTTAGCAAGATATAGTTTCCTTTCTTATCTTTTTTGATTAGATCAATTTTTGCTTTTGCTTGATCTGAGATAAGGATGGCTACCCTTCTCTTTTGACTTCACTTGAAGCATAATAGATTCTGCTCCAGCCTTTTACTTTTACTCTGTATGTATCTCCCTGCTTTAAATTTGTTTCTTGTAAACAACATATTGTAGGGTTCTTACTTTTGATCCAGTGTGCTATCCATCTCCGCTTAATGGGAGAGTTTATCCCATTCACATTTACAGTTAAATTTACTAATTCTGTATTTCCTGCCATCATATTATTCCTAGATTATGCTTTTTTCCTTGCCCCCCGAACCCCTTCCCCAGTATTAATCTTATGAGCCTCATTTGCATCATGCAGCTCTCCCTCTTTAGTATCCCTCTCTACTCCCTTTAAATCCCTTTCTCTTTCTTCTTCCCTTTCCTTATTACTCTTTTCCTTTTCCCTTTTCCTCTCCCCCTTTTTAATGAGGTGAGAGAGAATTTTCTGTAAACCAATATGTCAATTATTTTCTCTTTGAGCCAATTCTGATGAGAGTAAGGTTCACACAATGTTCCTCCCCCTCTCTAACTTCCCTCACATATGATAGGTTTTCTTTGCCTCTTTGTGGGATGCTATTTCCCTCTTTTTATCTCCCCTTTTCCCTTTTTTTGACACTCTTCCCTTTCCATTTATACTTCCCTTTTTTTTTGTTATATCATTAAAATCAAATTATACATGTAATCTTAATGTATATCCACAACAGAAATACACTTCTTAAGAGTTCCTTTTACCTTTTTCTGTTTCTCTTGAGTCCTATGACTGGAGATTAAATTTTTTGTTTAGATCTGGTTTTTTCCTTAGAAACATATGGAATTCATCTGTTTCATTAAATGTCCATCTTCTTCCATGGAAGAAAATGCTAAACTTAGCTGGGTAGTTTATTCTTGGTTGCATTCCAAGTTCTTTTGCCTTTCAGAATATCAGATTCCAGCCCCTTTGATCCCTTATTGTAGAGGCAGCCAGATCATGAGTGACCCTTATTGTGGCACCTTGATATTTGAATTGTTTTTTCCTGGCTGATTGTAATATTTTTTCCTTAGTCTGATAGTTCTGAAATTTGGCCACAATGTTCTGTGGATTTATTTATTTATTTATTTATTTATTTATTTATTTATTTATTTATTTTTAAAGGGTCTTTTTCAGAAGGTGTTTGATGAATTCTTTCAATGCCTATTTTACCTTCTGGTACTATTTCCTCTGGGCAGGTCTCTTTGATGATTTCTTGTAAAATAGTATCTAAGCTCTTTTTTCACTATAATTTTCATGATGTCCAATAATACTCAGATTATCTCTCCTGTATATATTTTCCAGGTCTGTCATTTTGGCAAGTACATAGTTGACATTTTTCTCCAGATTTTCATATTTTTGGTTTTGCTTGACTGATTCTTGGTGTCTCAATAAATCATTCATTTCTATTTGTTCAGTTCTGATTTTTAATGAGTTATTTTCTTCATCAGCTTTTTTTTTTTTTTTTTTTTTTTACTTCTTTTTGTATATGTCCAATTGAGTTTTTAAATGAGTTGTTTTGCTCTATGGATTTTTTTTTCCATTTCACTAAATTTGTTTTTTAGTGAGTTATTTTCTTTTTCCAATTCACAAATCTTACTTTCTTGGGAATTTTTTATCTTTTCCAATTCATAAATCTTACTTTTCTGTGATTTCTTTACCTTTTCCAGTTACCTAATTCTGTTTCCCTGCACTTCCTGTGAATTCTTTACCTTTTCAAATTCACATTTCAGGAAGTTGTTTACTTTTTCCAATTCACATTTCAGGAGGTTGTAACTCTCTTGCATAGCTTCTCTTTCTTTTCCCCATTTTTCTTCTAACTCTCTTTTGAGATCTTTAATAATCTTTTCTTGGAGAGTATTATTTGGGATATTGTCTGGAGGCTGTCTGCTGTTAGACCTCTTGGGGTTGGAAATCTGCTCTTTTTCTGTATGGAAGCTATAAGTCATTTTCTTCATTTTTTTTTACTCATTTTTTTTAAGCCTTCAGGGTCTGCCTGAAGCACAAGGAGGTTACCAGCTTCCTCTGCAGAACAAGGATGGGTATGTGGACAGTAAGTGTCCTCTCAACGGGCTGCAAGGAATGGCCAAGATGCGGGAGGACTCTGGGAAGAGCTCCACATGTAAGTGAGTGGGTCTGGGTATCATGGGCCGGGCTGTGTAAGTGCCCTGCCACGAGTCCCGCTGTGAGGATTAGTGACCACCTTGGGGCTAGAGGTTAAGCAGCAAAAGTATCACTGCTCCCCCACAAACGCCTGCTTTGAGTATTAGCAGTCGCCCTATCCCTCACTGCACAGGAAGTATCTGCCTGGGGAGCACAGTCCAGCTGGGGAAATTCCACTACCCCTGGCCAAGCCCCTCATTGTGCAGATGAGAGGCTGCCTCAGGCTGTGCCCCTGCTGTGTGTGACTGCCCCCCAACAAGAGCCCCTTGTTACAAAATGAAACGAAGAGCTGTGGTCTGTGCTAAATTCACGCAGCCAGATCCTCTCAGGCTCTAGCGTCCTTCAGTGTACCCGCTACCCTAGCCTCCAACTTCTCTGCTGGTCCACTACTCTGCGACCAAAGCAAAGCAGTCAGGCTATGGCAGAGAGCTCTATGTAAACCTTCCAACCACGGAGGCCGCTCCGCTCCCGAAGCTATCCCTGCCTCCATGATGGTTTACTCCCATCACCTTTTCTGGTGGTATTCCAGATTCTCTTCTGCTGGTAAATTGTTGTAATTCCAATCTCCATGGGGTTTTTATCAATCTAGCACTGTTTTTGAGGCTGAATTACATAGTTGGTAGTGAAGGAATGAGAGAGCTTAAAAAGTTCTGTGTAGCTTCTCTGCCATCTTGGCTCCACCCCCTGAATCAAATTTATAAGACCACATCATTCCCTAATTGATAAATGTTAAAAATTATGAACAGGCAGCTTTCAAATGAAGAAACCAAAGTTATCTATAAGCATATGAAGAAATACTTCAATTTTTGATGAGAGAAATGAAAATTAAAACAACTCTGAGGTACCATTTCATATATATCAGATTGGCTAATATGACAAAAAAGGGAAAGCAATAAATGTTGAATAAGAGATGAGGAAAATGGAACAACAGTACATTGTTGGTGGATTTGTGAATTGATCCAACCAGTTTGGAGAGAAATTTAGAACTATGCTGAAAAGGGCAATCAAACTCTGCATATCTTCTAATCCAGCAATATCACTACAAAATCTGTATCCCAAAAAAGATCATAAAAAAGGGAAAAGGACCTATATTTATAAAAATTATTTAGGTAGCCCTTTTTGTGGTAAAATATCACAAACTGGGGAGATTGCCCATGAATTGATGGATGGCTGAAAAAGTTGTTGTATATGATGAGTATAATGAGATACTATTGAGCAATAAGAAATGATGAACAGTCATGAACACTTTTTACGGTTCCTAGAAAGAATAAAGTTATTGGTAATAAGAATATTTATTAGTTCATGAAATTTACATTACCTTCTTATACATGTATCAGTAAAAATGAAAGTGAGGAGAAGAAATAAAACTAGCTGTATGTTTGGAATTTGAATCTAGAACCTAGCACAATTTCTCATATAGTAACTGGTAATTGTTTATTACTAATTGCATTTCTGCTCTATTTCTAAATAACTGTGCGATTGTGGACAAGCCATTGTAATATGAGGCTAATGCTTTAACTTTATTTTGCAGGTTTTCATTTACATAAATGTAAGTGATCATTAAGTAATCTGTCAATTAGTAGTAGAAACTGATAAAAAATCTAAAAAATACTAATTTGGTAATATTTTCCTGCACTGAAAATTCCTATCATTCTTAGTGATCCCTCCCACCTTTGAATGCTGTGTGGCTTATTATTTTAACTATGAATTTATCACTGTTATTATTAATAATCAATTTATTAATATGTGCTTATATATTCACATATTTTGCAAGCTACTTAAGGGTTTGATTCCCATTTTTCAATTTTTTGTATTGCCCATTGTTTGAGTAATAATTAAATCTAATAAACATTTATTAAGAGCCTACCATGTGACAAGCACTCTGCTGAATACTGGATATACAAATAAGAAAAATAAAGACCATTTTTATTCTCAAAAAACTTAAAATCAAATGGTGGAAGACAACCTACAAAAGCAGAGTGCAGAGGAGGATTCAGGGTTACTGCCCTTGAGGACATAATGTGATATACAATCCAAACCAAACTGAGTTGTTGTTGGAGAGTTACTTGGAAAGTTCCTGATAAAGGAAGACTTTGGGGGAAATTTAA